>NC_134830.1:36578603-36895442 GCF_004210375.1 Tachypleus tridentatus
TTTATTGTTAAAAAACACTGTGTATAATTCACTTCTCTATAGTCTTCCCAATCATATGATTTGAATCAACTATTTGAATGTTTTCAAGAGAAGTATTTAGGTTTTTCTGACTATGTTAGGTTAACTGAACATGTTATCAGTTTGGCAATTGTTGAAGATTCCTTTTATCTTTCTGTCTTCTAATGTGTGACTTATAATTTATTATTTTAGTAATATTCCATTTAATTATAATGAGCTCCAACAGATAGAACAGCATTCTCTGTCTTGTTTGTTTATAGTCTGACTGCCTCCAATGTATTGAAATTAATGTTCATGTGAGATGATTTTATAAATGTTTTTTTTCTTTTTATTGAGTCTTTAGGTGATTTTGTGTTGTACTAATTCATGATTTTCAATGTAGAGGACATGCAAACTACATAAAGACAGTGTTCAGAAATCATAATACAAACACATTTACACTGTTTGACCATTTTTAACTTTTGTAGAGTATCAAGCAGTGTTTTATTGGTCAACGACAGATTAGCAGCAAATGTACACAGTGCAGAGTAGCTTGTTCATATTGTACTTTACATTACAATTGTTACAAAGGAGTAAATGGAAGATTTTTCCAGTTTTGTAAGTTATAAAGTATAGTTAAGTATTAATAAGTAAAATTATGTTGCTTTTGCTTTTAATGGAAATGACCTATAGAAAAAGAAAAATGAGACTTTCTGATGCATAAAATTATAATTGTATAAAAGATCGGCTTTATTTCTGTGATTTTAATTTGCTTTGTCTCATGGATTGTTGCTTTAATGAACCCTTTAGAATTAATGAAGCAGATGAAAGATGAAAGATATTCTTTAAAACAAAACATCCTTAATCACCAATGGATTCAAGTCAGTCTAATCAGGTTTGTACATAGTTTATGTGCACATGTATGAAATAGAAATATAAGTCATAATGTATTTTAAGATGCATTATACTATTTACTTCAGAAAAAGAAGAAATTGTGTTGGTAAGCATAATTTTTATAAAGTAATACTTACTTTTGTACTTTCCTTATGATTTCATTTCTCGAATGAAATCCAGTGTTCATCCAGTTTTATTGGATGAGGAATAAAAATTGGTGGAATGTAGAATTCTGATAAAACAGAATTATTGACACCCTCAGATGGATGAAGTGATTAGAAGGAAAACCTTATTGTCAGCTTGGTACTTGTAACTCATACACCAAATTTTATAAAGACCATTAAATCAAAATTTTAACTATTCACTAGTTTGTTTAGGACTAAAGCCTTCATTGAATCTACAGACACAAGGGGAGCAGAGAAAATTCCTGTTTTATTCATTAATGAAGTGAGTAATATGATGGACAAACAGGCAGTGCTTACTTAAAGATAAACATCTTTACCTAACAATCTGTTGCTATTTAGTTCTGAGTGTGTTTGCTTTAAACAGTTGCACATAAAACAGAAACAAATTATGGCCGGAAGTTAGTTTGAAGGATGGAAAAACAAAGTGATAATTTCCTTTTCTTTCCAACAAAAGTGCTTGGGAACAGTTGGTCCCCTTCAATCTCATGTGAGAATAATTAGCTACAGTGACAAAAATTGTCATTGGAAATGATGATGGGAAATTTGTGAAAGCAGTTTGTGAAGAAGGTCAGAGAAGGCAAGATGGGGGTCTTCTTTTTCAGGAGTTGTTGGTAATAAACAGACGTTGTGAACAACACATAGAAGTAGTTAAGTATACTATAAATTACAACCTTTGCAAACATAAATCTCAACCAAGTGCTCAAGCACATTGTTGATGGGAAAGGAGATTGTTGCTCTTCTTCACTCTATGGTTATTTTTAAGAGATTGAATAATGATTACCCTAAAAATACAGTGAAATCAAGTAGTGTTTGCAAGCACCAGTTTCGTTCACATTTGTAAGAACAGCTGATGATGACATTTTCTGGGTACAACTGTATATAGTGTTGGCACATTGTGATTAGTTTCAGATATTATTACTTAGCTCAAATATGACAAGTCTGTGTTGTCAGAGATATAATCCCTACCTTCAAGATGATGAATCTGTAGTAGAAGTTGGAAAGCAGAGCTTGATGATTTAATACTTGTCTCCACTGTTCTATAACTACACATTTCTTTAACATGTATCACTCCAGTCTTAAAAACCTGTTCTTTATGGCATTGTCCCTGTATCTTAAATGCTCCAGTCACGCCTTTCTGCTGCTTGTGACACGGTAATTTTATATGAAACTGTACAGTCTTAATCACTTACTATTTGTGATATGGTCCTTGTATCTTAGATTTTCCAGTCCTTCTTTCATGCTACTTTTTGTGGCATGATTCATGTCGTTAAGATACTGAAGTGCTGCTTTTCTACTTTTTTGTAGCATATCTCTTATTTCCGACATTCTCCAGACATTCTTTCCTGACTTTAGTGACATGAACCCTATATCTAAAATTTTGCACTCCTGTTTTCCTATCTTTTGGGGGCCATAATCCCTACCTCTTAGATTCTACAGCCCAGGTCTGCTGATATATCGACAGTAAGTTTAAGGGTTTATAATGCTATAAATCAGTTTTCGATACCTGTGGTGGGCAGAGCACAAATAATGTATTGTGTAATTTTGTGATTAATATCAAACATAGAAATCTTCAGTCCTGCTTTTGGTAGCATTACTCCTGTCTCAAAGATTCTCTGACCATCCATTCTTGCTTTTATATGGTATGGTCCCTGTCTCTGAAATACTAGTTTTATTTGTATTTTGACATGACTGCTCTCTCTAAGATGGCACAGAATAATTTTATGTCAACAACATTTCCTTTGTCTATTACATTATCATCATATGAAAATCAGTCTATAATGAGAAGCACAGTTGTATTTTCATATTTAATTTCATGTGTCAATAAGATATTACAATGGTTAACTTAAATTCATGATTGTTCACCGTCTTCTTTTTTTCAGAACATTGTTGTGTTAAAAATTACTGCAACTCTATTTTTCAGGTGAATTAAATAATGGTAATAATACATGCTCTCTAGGAGTAAAGTGAGATAATGATAATAGATAATTCAATGGATAACTAAGTTTGTCTGTTTAGAATTTCACTCTTGGTTTATAGACAAGTTGTTATTTAAGCAAAGTCACATTAAACTATCTGCTGTGTTTAATGCAGGTAATCAAACCCAGATTTTAGTGTTATATATTCATAGACTTCAGCTATCTCAATGGAAGACTTCTGGATGTGATAACTAAACATTAGTCTCACAAAGTGTTAAAAAAGTAAGGATGAAATAATTTCAATGTTTATGATCCATTTTATAAGTTATAGCCTGATATTAACAATGTTGAGCTGCAGGCTGTAGAGGTTGAGGTGATGCCACTGAACACACTCTATGCCTTATAAAACCTAAGGCTGATTGGAGTTGTATGTCTTTCCTCTGGTTAGTAGTTCAAAATTTATCACTGCTTTACCTGAATCCCTTGACCTGGTGTTTACTACGTGCATATAAGGTATCATTAAGGTTGAAAAATCATGATACAATTTTATAAGCAAATAATGTATTTTAAAATAGTAATAAAAAACCAATTTTAAAGGTATTATTGTCAAATAGACAAAATAAATACAATGACAAATAATTAGGAACAAACTCATGAAAAATGTTCTTGGTTGTGATATTGTTTTTACTTTATTGCACAATTTTATAAAAATTTGAAAGCAATGCTATGTAATTAAAATAATTAAAACAGGTAAGAGGCACGTATAGACTACTCACTTACGGGGTAAGGTACTTAAGAGTTCTGAACGAATCTTTTGGTTGTGCAGGGTGTCTCAATGCCTGTGAGGTTTAACCTAAATTGGTTAAACACATTTCATTACAAGTGATGCCCATCAAACAATTCCAACACGAAAGATGTTGAGCCAGTTGTTATCAAAAACAATAAATCAATTTATTTATCTAGTAAAAGATACCGAATCTAACCACACTTTTAAAACCTATATACTAGGGCAAGTATTGAAACTCAAATGTTCGACAGTACTCTTGCTTTAATTGTTTATAAACAAATAAACAGTGCTGTCTTAAATGGGGCTAAGAGGAATGACAAACATTCACCAAATACTCTTCCCTTTGCAATGTATAGTGGTATCTACACAAAACTCCCTTACTTGCCAACAGTGGTATGTCTGCAGACTTACAACACTAGAAACCAGTTTTTGATACTCTTGGAGGGTCAGATCACAGATATCCCACTGTATAGCTTTGTGTTTAAATACAAACAAAACTCCATTATACATATGGTGAAGTTGTCCATACTTCCCTACTCCTAGTTTTCATTTTTACATTGTTTAAAGTTTAAATAGCTTCTAATGCAAGTACACAGCTTATTCTTTATTATATTGACAAGTAATTACAATCTATGTCTTATATAACATCTTTTGCTGCTGACCCTTGTGTAGCTTGTCCTGGAGTCAAAATTACTGATGAAGAAGGAGCCAATAATAAAGATCTTAGTAAAAGTAATGGAACAAAATGGTTTAAAGTCTTCTCTTATTGTTTCCTTAAAAAGGTTTATTTTTGTTCACACAGGTTATTTTAATAACACACTCTTTACATCACTTTCATTATTTGTAATACATTACAATGCTTTGCTTTTATTATGAAAAGTTTTTTCATAAGTTGGATACTATTGTTTAATAATATAATATGCTAACATTTCTTTATTACAAACTTATATTTACTTTTAAAAAATGTGACAGTGTGTTATTGTCTTGGTGATTCAGAATAGTTAACAATTCAGTATCAAAACTTTTTTCTTTACTTTAAGAAATTATTTCTATTATTCTTTTAATAACGACATCAAGTATGAATATTTTTTTCTGGATAACTAATATTGTAAATAAAGTAAAACATATTGAAACAGATATAAATAGAGCTTTTCCCAAGTTTGGTTTTAAGAGACGGACTTCTAAAACTATGCAAACGTTTACTCAGAAATTGTATTAAGTTATATGACTAAATATTACCTTGCAGGAGATGTGGGCATACATATTGAAGACACTTTGAGTCAACTCTTTATGTCTAATGATATAGGAAATGTGGTAATACATACTGAAAACACTTTCAGTCAACTCTTTTTGTCAAGTGATGTAGGAGATGTGGTCATACATATTAAAGACACTTTCAGTCAGCTTCTTGTATCTGGTGATATAGGAAATGTGGTAATACATATTGAAAACACTTTCAGTCAGCTTCTTGTATCTGGTGATATAGGAAATGTGGTAATACATATTGAAAACACTTTCAGTCAGATATTTGGCTTCTTATATTAAATCATGTAGAAGATGCGGTCATACACATTGGAAACACTTTCTTATATCCAGTGATGTAATAGATGTGATCATACATATTGAAAACACTTTTAGGCAGTTCTTTGTATCTAGTGATGTAGAAGATGTAGTCATACACACTAAAAACGCTTTCAGTCACCGTCTTACATATTGTGATGTAGGAGATGTGGTAATACTTATTGAAAGCACTTTCAGTCAGCTCTTCATATCCAATCAGGCAGAAGATGTGGTCATGCATATTGGAAATACTCTGCAGGCATAAGCTAACACTTTATTATAGTATGACATTAAACATTTTATTTGATCACTATTGATAAAAATTATTAACTGATATACACAGGTTGTACAGTTTTATGCGTTAATGAATAACCGTTTAAATGAATGTGACACATTGTGGTATGAGACAGTCTCATACCACATCCTTTTCTCAAGATTGTTATTTGGATTATGCTTGATGTTGCTAGCACCATGACAACCAGTGATATATGTTTACAAGACAATAAGTGGGCACGAGTTTTATTTAAACTACAAAATGATGCAATACTTATTACATGTGACACACGTCTACAAATGGTATCTTGCCTACCTAGTACTATGAGATAATTTATTGATGGAAACACTATGTAATTAACTGACTCATTAAAGAGTTGATACCCCACATTTCATCATCAGACAGTGCATTGTTCATTAAGATTGTATATGTTTGTTACATAACAAAGATTACTTTACAAAATATTTTATATGTAGCGAAATATTCTTGTTACTCTTTCACGTAAAAGTTATTATATCTAAAAATATTACATATATACTTTTAATTTTATTTATATTGTTTGTTAAGAAAAAATATAACCAAGCTTAGTTTACCACGTAGTATCAGATGAAAAAATGATCACTAGTTGTAAAGTAGACTAGAGTACATTCCATAGAATTTTAATGGGATATCAGTCTCATATACGATACAATAATTTTGAATAGTATTAATATAAGAACTGTAAATTCTGCAGTGATGTGTAAAAATGTATTATTTTTATTGCATATAGAATCTAAATTCTGGTCTTTACTGTCTGTAATATATTTACAGGCCTAACTGATGCATAACAGTTAAATATGCTACAAAATCTGATGTGTAGTATTATTGGGTTTGTTTGGTTGCTTTTTCTCTTTTTGCACAAAGCTATTAGAAAATTATCTGCATTAGCTACCCCTGATTTAGAAGTTATAGAGTAGAAGGTGATGTGATTCAGACCATTAACCCACAGGTTGTGAGTTGTGTACCCTAACCACTTAGCTGTATTAAGCCCATGTTATTGTGGTTTTAGTTGATGTAAAAAAAATAAATTTGTATAATTTGTTGTTTTTGGCTTTTCTGAAAACAGTATCACAGTATGTTGAAACTTACAGAGTATTTAGTATTTATATAACTTCCATTTTAACAGCCAAATCAAAATGCAATCACTTATTGGTGATTTGATATGTTTATAATTTAGATGTGTGTGTGTGTTTTTCGTATAGCAAAGCCACAAAGGGCTATCTGCTCAGCCCACCGAGGGGAATCGAACCCCTGATTTTAGCGTTGTAAATTCGGAGGCATACCGCTGTACTAGAGGGGGGGCTTATAATTTAGAATATGTAAATAAAAAATTGAAGCTCACTGGTGTATACCTACTTTTAGTAGTGATTGTAAGTAAATATAATTCTTAATATTTTCAGGTTTTCACAATTTCTGATATTTGCCCACCTGACAGGAAGATTTCTCTTCAAATGTAAGTAACTAACAACTGCAAATTCAAACAGTTGTTTTAAAATGTATTTAAAAAATGGGTCTTGAAGCATACTGAGTAGAAAAGTATATAATGTTGCAAAGCTGTAATAAGCAAAGAGTGTTCAGAAATCTGCCATAATAAACTATACCACCATCAGAAGGAGCTGCACCTCCACCAACATGTGGCTGATCTTGTTGTTTACTAGTGACTATCTATACCTATTCTTTTAGAATATTCATCAGTTACAATTATGGTTGAGATTTTTTTTTCTTAGAGAAATAATATAAATTATTATCTATTTTTTCCACTTGATATTTTCATTGTATTCCTTGCCAAGGTAATATACAAATATTATATATTTTATTTTCCTTTAATGTATATTTCTTATTTACAGCATTATTAATTTTTAAGTTCTTATCATGCAACTCAGAAATCTGATTGATATAATGTGACAAATTATAGCCTAAGATATTTCATTTTGTTGCTTGACTAGTCATTGAACTTATGTGCTATATCTTAGAATAGTTGCATTCTGTCCTGGTTGGCATTTTATATGGAGACAACCTTAGCAGTCAATAGTAAAGGTTTTGAGGTGCTTTTTTGCCCAAATATTGTATTAGGGCTTTGTGCACTTACATCTGTACCATTCAACTGTAACATAGAACAGAGATATTTCTGCATTTTTGTGCCTATTTTTCTGGCTGGTCAGCTGCAGAGAGAGAAATTACTTTGTGATTTAAAGTTATCTTTACTTTTTAAAGGAGATTCTTTCTGGATTGTTGAGGAGAGCAATTTGTCTTTTTGAAACACTCAAGATTTGTCAGTGAAGTTTTGTTTGTCTGTTAATAATGTATCCATTCCTTCTGCTGTAAGATATTTTCCCTCATTCTATACATTCAATTTTATTACTTTCATTTCTTCTTCTTGGATTGGAAATTATATAACACATGAAACTTGTTTGTTTCTTATCATATGAAAACAGTTTGTTTTCACATTAACATTCCAGCCAGTCAAATTTCCAAACTTCTTTTCTGCAGAGGAAGTTTACTTGTGTGTCATTATTTCTCTGAAACAGAATACCACACCAAAAATAAAGCTACAACGATACAACAACACTTATCACCAATACTAGAACTATTTTAATTGATTAGTGGGATTTGACTAACACATCTGTAGTGCATTCATGACTCCAAAATTTTGAGTATGATCATGTTGAAGTTAGATGAAAATCATGAATCTTCAGACTCACAGCTCATCATGCTCACCATTAGGTCATACCTAATCTCTGCCCACTGAATGGACAACAAGTCTTGTTGAGTTCTATAGTTATCCAGCTTCACTCTTGAGGAATTTACCACAGATGCCTGTAACTATAGTAAGTTCAGAAAGGTGTACTATGCCATCATTGTCAACTGTTAAGCCATGGTTTTCAGCTGGTAGTCCTCAGTACTTTTGAAACACAAGATTCTCTAGGCTTTGCTTGACACAAAGGCTGGAGGGCAACCAAGATGTTACCATCACTTGTGCTTATGTTGAACAATGGTTCTATCAGCCACATTTGAGTTGAGACCTTGAACGCTGCTGTAAACACAGTATGGTGTATGTCACTTGAAGAAAGAGTCAGCCTAAATAGAGCAAACTTCTGCAGAGAATTCCTGGTTCTCCATTACATTGAATATCCATGGATATTGTTGCTCACTCCTGGAGGTAAAACAAGGTTATCTATTTATTCTCATGGATATTGTCCACATGAAGTGGGTTGAGGTTCATACATTAGTCAGTATATTGACACAATTTGTTGCTGATCTATTGGTGGAACACTGGATAGTTTGGTTCAGAAAACATGAAGAGATCCAGAAATATATCAGAGAACTAAATTTAATACCCAGTAAAGTGTAAGATGTGATGGACATACACACTTTGCTTTAGCAACCTCAGTCTGTCACATGTATGTTTGCTCAGTTTGTATGATTAACATTCAGTTATCTGGAGTTAGAATGGTGTGTTTATCGTAATGTTAGCTAGACCAAAAGGGCTTTGTGACCCTTGCTTTCTGACCTTTCAAATATAGTTTAACTATAAGAGATATTAATACAATATTAGATGGTAGCTACTTAATTAACACTGTTCATATGGCTAGTGTCAGCAGAGTTAAAGCCTATTACTTCATTAGTTTGTACAACTACATATAATAGGAGTATTTTAAATAATTTCTTGGCTGTCAAGTGGTTTTGGTAAATATTCTCCAAGGTTTTATGACAGTTGCTTACTTTGTCTAGCTGAGTGACAGAAGTTCCCACATGCAGTGAGGAAAATGTGCTTACTCTGAGTCAGTATCATTATATATTGTAATCACAGCAGGAAAATAATCCTAAATTACGGAATTTTAGCAGAAAGTCTTAGTTTAACTGAATTCTATCAGTGACTGTTTATTTTGTGATGTCTGAAATTGACTTTGATGGTGTAAATAACATCAAATCTACTGAGAGCTAACCTAAGAAAGTTACTGAAGTTATTTGTGACGAATCAGGGGTTATCTGTTTTAAGATACAGGTGTAAGTGACCACATGTAATTATGGTATGTGTGTGTGTGTGTGTATATATATACATTTATATGAACTTTGTGTGAAGTCATTTATTGGTGATCTATAACACTAGTGTATCAGTTACACAAACAGTGCAACTATTAAGCAACATACAGATGTGAAGATACAGTGCACCTGTTATTTTCACAAGTACTTGTGAGAGAATGTTTTGATAAAGACAATGAAATATTTGTTAGTTATGATGGTGATGAGTTTATTCGGACTGTAGAAGACAATTTCATTATTTTTGAAGAGTTTGGACAGATGGATTATGCCTAGAATACCACTCCAGCACAGGTGCAAGTACTTTATATTGTTTTATGTTTTAAGTGTGTGTCTTTGATCATGCATTTGATATACACCTATTAATTAATTTCTTGACAATTTGTTTTATGTACCCAAACATTAACATATATATAGATTTTGCCATTATTCATTATCTTTTGTATATTTTTATCAGAATATTCAATGAATCAAAAAACTCGTATTACTTTATTGTATTTGTTGTTTTAAGAATATACTGAAATTGTAAGAAATTTTGAATTTTTGAAAAATAGATATTGCAAAATTAATCATTTGAAATATTGATCAGTTTTATTCTATTTCAGTGTTTTTTTGTGTGTATATACATATGTTTGTGTGTGTGTATTTACAACAATAAACAATTCTCTTCTTACAGGTTTAATGAGATACTCATTAAATGGACTTTATGTAGAGAGTGGTGAAAAGTTAAAACTTAACTTCTTTAAAGCTACCAATCTATCAAAGTAGTAACATTTTCAAACCAAACTCTAGTCAAGATGTTTGGATAACCAGGTCTACATGGATACCTTCAAAGTGCTCTTTTAAAAATTGCATGTTAAAGATTATTTCACACTTTTAGTGTTGGCTTACACTGTTTAACTTGCTTTACAAAATGTGTTTATACAGCCAATTCCAAAAAATGTCAGATATATCTATTAAGAAATAACTTGTTCCTTTTACATAGTTTCATTTATTCTGCTCACTATGTAAATTTTGTTGAACTTAAAGGAAATAAGAGTTTAATTATTTTAGTGAGCTTGTGATAACAAAGCCAGAACCAATTGATTTTAATATTCAACCTGATGGGTTTAAGATATTTAATTTAGTTTTATATACTTCTTTATCTGGTATTTTAAAGTATGACAAAAATTGCTTACAGTTTGTGTAATTCTGAGAATTTTTATGAACTGGGTCACATGTTTTTTAACACATTTGTTACATTATGTTTAACACCTCATCATATTCATTGTTTCTTTTATCAAAATTAAAACAACTTCCTGCTTTATTTTATTGTTGATAAGTTGACTGGAAAACAAACATCTTTCCATTAATAGATTTTTTTTTTTACATTATGTTGGTATTTAAAATGTTTATCAGCCTTTAAATTTACCTGGCAGCTCAATAAACATTATATAACATCATCATTGATGAAATTTTGTAGAATGGATGGCAACTGCCTGAAGACAAAAGGCAGAAGACTTTCAAAATGTTGTCCTCTACACTTGTGTCTCCATAACAGGCAGTTGCCATACATTCTACAAAGTTTCATCATGAACATTCTGCCTAAACAAGCTATCAAAGAACATCATCAATGTCAGTAGAATTGCATATAAAGGTTACATGATGTCTATAGTTACAAAATCTTACGTTTAGTTCATTTGTATGTTGTTGTTTTTTTTCTTTTGTACCATTTTTCCACATTATCACACTGAATGGAACTACTTAGGTTTTTTAGCTGCTTTGAAAGATATTTTCATGGTAACTTAAACTTTTTTATTTTTGTTATTTTAAACTAGAAATGTTTTTGTTTTTATTCTAACATATTTGATGATTCAAAAACTTGGGAATTTTGTATATAATTCTGAACTGTTTCTAAGTATGTGTGTGTGTGAGTGAGAAATTGCAGCTCTCAGACATTAGTTCAAAACAGGCACATTTTTTTACTTCTCTTTTGATTTTAGTCAATATCAGTTTTTCATAAATGATTTAAAAAGAAGTAGTGGCTAAAAGTTATCAAATTTTTTCATAATCTAGGTACAGATTAATGCATAAGTATCACAGCAGCAATAAGTGTACAAAACTAAAATCAAGGAGAAAGATTGATTGATTGATTTAGTGTTTTATGACACAAAGCAGCAAGGCTATCTGCGCCAGACATTCGGTAAAAATGTTAAAAAATAAATAAATAAATAAATGTAGTAATAGACATAAATGGAAATGAAGGTAAAACAAAAAAGTATAAAACCAATGTTGACACCTAGTCTACAATGTGAAGATAGAAGGCAGAGTATAAGAAGTTGTAAGGTATTTACTCTAGCAAAAAGGTAATGATCATAACCCGCCAGGTAGACTAACAGGTAAGTTCAAGAACCACCATCAGTCACCTGAAGTTGGTCTTTCCAGTCCTGGTTCCGGGTTATGTGTCATAGCAACCAGTATCAAAATGTAAAAGAATAGAAGTTTTAAAAGATACATAGCAAAATTGTAACAATGAGTAGCCAAATGTCCAGTAAAAAGATAAAGTCAAGTAAATGGAGTAAAATTTGTAAAAGTAAATGAAGGTAAAAACAAAACAGCAATTAAAACAGAAAATGGCGTAAAAACCAATGTTGACATCCAGTCAACAAAGTTGTAAAGAACTACCTGTAGCAGAATGGTAATGATCATAACCCACCAGGAAGACTAACAGGTAAGTATAAAAACCACCGTCAGTCACCTGAAGTTGGTCTTTCCAGTCCTGGTTCCAGGTTATGAGTCAATATGGCCAGTACTAAAAAGTTAAGTAGTAAAAGTGTGAAATGACATGCAGCAAAAGTATAATAACAACTCGCCAGGGCGACTAACAGTAGTTCAAACGGATAGTTCAAACAGGAGCGTTAGTCACCTGAAGTTGGCCTTTCCAGTCCTGGTTCCGGGTTATGAGTCAATATGGCCAGTACTAAAAAGTAAAGTAGTAAAAGTGTGAAATGATATGCAGCAAAAGTATAATAACAACTCGCCAGGACGACTAACGAGTAGTTCAAACGGATAGTTCAAACAGTAGCGTTAGTCACCTCAAGTTGGCCTTTCCAGTCCTGTTGTTGAGTTATTTAATGTTCTGGCCATTGTCCAATGTCAAATTGAAGGAGAGAGATTAAAACTGTAAAAAAGGAACCACAATTAAAAAGGTGTAATGAATAAATATGCAACACTTAAATGAGAATAAAAAGATGGCCATTAAAAAATTAAAAACATTATCAAGGTGGACAGAGTCACCATCACCAATAACTCTGTCCAATGTTACAGACTGACCCTGGGAAAAAATATGTTTAAAATATTGCCATCATTGAGAATTGTAATGATGGCAAGAAAGTAAAATGTGGCTGATAGTGATTTGAGTGTTACACAAACTACACATTGGTGCATCAGTTCCAGATAAAAGAAAATGATGAGTTAAAAAACTGTGACCAATGTGTAGCCTAGTGAGAACAACTTCCTCCTTCTGAACTTTACGGAAGCTAGATGGCCAAAGTCCAATTTTGGGTTTGATTTGAAAAAGTTTGTTGTCACGTTGCTCACTCCAAGTGGACTGCCAGCTGGCACGGAGCCGAGCCTTGAAGACAACACCATAGTCCATGTACGGAATAGGCATAGGAGTGATGGTGCTGTAGCAGACATATTTAGCTGCCATGTCTGCAAGCTCATTCCCGCGAATACCAACATGGCCTGGTATCCAGAAAAACTGGATTGAAGTAGCTGCTAATGAGAAATGGGCTAGCCGGTTTCGAATATCAGTGAGAATAGGATGTGAGCTAACGTGTAGCGATTCCAAGGCAAGTACAGAACTAAGCGAATCAGTATAAATAGTGCAGTTGAAGTACTGCTCAGCTGCAATATGATCCAGGGCAAGAGATATGGCATACAGTTCAGCAGTGAACACAGAAGCTGTAGAAGGGATTCTGCGTGCAACTACTGACCCATAGCAAACCATAGCAGAGCCCACTGAATTACCTGAATTGGAACCATCTGTATAAATGGGAACTGAATGATTGGTTGAAAGATATTCATTGAATAAAAGATGGTACTTCCAATATGGAGTATCTGCCTTTTTTAGGTGACTGAAAGAAAGGTCACATTTGGGGGCTGTAATAAGTCATGGTGGGATGGGCCAACCTGTGGAATCTGCAATGTTATCCAAGGACAGACCCAATTCATCCAATTGCGCCCGGATGAGAAGGCCAAACGGAGCAATGACAGATCATCTGTTCTGAAAAAGTACTGCCCACCGAGGAAAGAAAACACATTTCCAGGTGGGATGCTTTGGTAAGGAACGAAGTTTTGAAGTATATTGTAAAGATAGTTGCAAACGGCGAAGGTGTAGAGAAGGTTCATGAGATTCAATGTATATACTTTGAACTGGAGAGGTACGGAAAGCCCCAGTGCAGAGTCGAAGTCCTTGGTGATGAATGGGGTCCAGCATCTTTAAGGCCGAGGGTCTGGCAGAGCCATAGACCATTGATCCATAATCGAGTTTCGATCTAATAAGAGCACGATATACCTTTAACATTGAACAGCGATCTGCCTCCCAACTGGTAGAAGAGAGAACACGGAGGATGTTCAGTGTTCTTGTGCATTTGACCCGAAGCTGCTTTAAGTGTGGTATAAAGGTCAGTTTACGATCAAAATAAGCCCCAAGAACTTGATCTCGGGACCACTGGCAGCAAAACTTCACCGATATGAAGTTCAGGATCAGGGTGAATACCCGTTGGCGGCAAAAGTGCATGCATACAGTTTTGGAGAGAGAAATTAAAGCCGTTCGCCAGAGTCTACTTTCCATTGACACAATTGAGTTGCCGGGCGGTTTGTAGTTGCCGCTCAATCGACATGCAGCCCATTTGCAACAGTGAGAGGGAGTTGTTCAGTGATGGCATTTATCTTTATACTGAAGAGTGTAACACTCAATACACAGCCTTGAGGGACTCCAAGTTCCTGTACAAAAGAACGGGAAAGTGTCGAACCCACACGAACTTGGAATCTCCTGTCCATTAAAATTTTTAATAAACATGGGTAGATGGCCACGTAACCCATATGTATGGAGGTCTCGCAAAACGCCATACCTCCATGTTGTGTCGTAAGCCTTTTCTATGTCAAAGAATATTGATACAAGATGTTGGCGGTTGAGAAAGGCTTCTCTGATAGATGTTTCAAGACGAATTAGGTGGTCTGTGATGGAGTGCTGTCGACGGAACCCACACTGGGTGGGCGAGAGGAGGTTGTTTGATTCAAGGAACCAAACAAGACGAGCATTAACCATCCTTTCTAATGTCTTACAGAGACAGCTCGTCAAAGCAATTGGACGGTAGTTTGAAGGAATCTTGGGATCTTTCCCTGGCTTAGAGAAAGGTAAAATAATAGCCTGGTGCCAGGCATCATAAAAAACATTCTCCTGCCAGATCCCATTAAAAATAATTAGAAGAATATCAAGAGAAGCAGGAGAGAGATAGCGCAGCATGTCACAGTGTACATTATCAGGTCCAACAGATGTACTGCCAGGCTGATGAAGGGCCATTTTCAGTCCCACCAGTGTAAATGGACGATTATAGTCAAAGAGACAGTCAGTTCGAAAGGAAAGAGGTGAACGCTCTGCCTGAGTCTTGATGGCCATGAAGGTGGAGGAACAAGCAGAAATGCTAGATACCCAACAAAATCTTTCACCTAGAGTATCGGTGATGCTCCGGACATCAGCTACCACTTAGTCATCAGAGAGTAAGATTGAGAGGGGGACAGAATTGTAGTGCCCACTGACCTTTCAAGTCCTGTCCCATATGACCTTGAAACTGGTGGTAGAAGACATGCTAGTTGTGAACTTAATCCAAAATTCCTTCTGGCTTTGACATCTTACCCACCTAGCATGTCCATGGGCCCGTTGGAAAGTGATGCGGTTCGAAAGTTTGAAATATTTACAGAAAGTATCCCAGGCCCATTTTTGAGCCTTCCTTGCCATGTGGCAGGCAGGATTCCACCATGGACGAGAATATCGTGGAAAACGTGTTGAGGTTTTAGAAATACACTGAGCAGCTGCTTATATAATACAGTCAGTTACCGCTGCCACACAGTCGTCTATTGATGGCTGACTCACGATGGCAGTATCAAGTTCTGTGAGAGCAGTGAAAGTGGACCAGCCTGCCTGATACAGCTTCCACTGGGGCATGTGGGTATGGTGGCATCGACTATGGCCAGTCTCTCTCAAAAGTACAGGAAAATGATCACTGCCTAGTGGATTATTGTCAACCCTCCATGAAAAATGGGAGAATAATGAAGGGGAGCAAACTGAGAGATCAATAGCGGTAAAGGACTGACTAGGTGCATGAAAGTAAGTGGAAGAACAAGTATTGAAAAGAGAAAGATTGTGATCAGATAGCATCCGCTCTACAGATCGGCCCCTCCCATCAATAATAGCACTTCCCCCAGAGGGGATGATGTCCATTAAAATCCCCTAGGATTAGAAATGGAGATGGCAATTGTTCAACGAGAGCATCAAGATCTGATTGATCATATGTCTCTCCAGGGGACAGGTACAGAGAACAAACAGTGATGGTATGACCCAAGGAAACACGGATGGCTACAGCCTCCAAGGGTGTGTTGAGTGACAAAGACAGGGTGGGCACGTGTTGATCAACCAACAGTGCCACCCCTCCATGTACTCGACCATCACACAACCTGTCATTTCTGTACAGAGAAAACTGCCGAATGGAGACAGTATCAGCAGTTTTGTGAAATGTTTCTTGTAAAGAAAGACAAACAGGATGGTAGGAAGCAATCAGCGTTTTGATATCATCCAGATTAGAACGTAAACCTCGACAGTTCCATTGTATCAAGGTGGCCATTTTTAAGAACGGGTAGGTGAAGTGGCTGGAAAACCCTTCAGTTTACGACCACGTCTTTTTTCTTTACTGTCTTTAGTCGGAGGAGGTCTATCAACCTCCATGGATCCTGCTCTGGGTCGGGTGGGCAGGTTTTTTGTTATTGGAAGGGGAATCCAGAGACTGAGGACACAAAAGAATAATTGTTTTGTCTCTTGTGGTGGAAGAAGATGTATCAGAAGAAATGCCTGTATTTGAAACTGAAGGACGTGGATCTTGAGGTTTGTTGGAAGGTATGGGAGGAACAGAGATGGGTGTGGAAGTCGATTCATCAACCTTTTTAACCACGGAGGTCAAAAGGCTTTTCATTTGTTTTGAAAACGATTCTCTTGGAGGCACAGAGAGATCTGTCTGCACTCCCACTGTAGTTGTGGAATGAAGTGCAGCAGCATATGTCCGAGATAGAGTTGTGGACAGCAATTTCCGAGCCTCAGGATAACTAATGTTATGTGTCATTTTCAAACGCTGCACCTCTTTTCCTCCAACCATTTTGGGCAAGAATGAAAGTAAGAGGGTGAGAACCATTGCAGTTTACGCAATGTGGGTTCATGTCACAGTCATAGGCATCGTGGTCCTTGCCTCCACAACCGAGCACATGTCAGGGAACCACGACAAGATGTCTTTGAGTGGCTGAATCTCTGACATTGGAAACATCGAAGAGGGTTTGGTATGTATGGCGAACCCTGCAAATGAGATAACCTGCCTTGATGGTGGCAGGTGCACGTGGTGAAGTAAATGTTAAAACGAGGGTATTTGTTGGCAGTGTAACTCCATCTTTGCAAGTGGAGATCGCCTCACTGCAGAAACTCCTTGAGTGGAGAGACCAGCGAGAATCTCTGACTCTGGAGCGTTCTTCAAATCCCTTTCAACAATAACTCCTCGTGAAGAATTCAAGGTAGCATGGGGTGTAACCTCAATAGGTATATCCCCAATTGCCTTTGAATTCAAGAGGAGTTCACTGTGTTGGGATGTGGATGTTTCAACCAATATGTCACCAGATTGAAGTTTCTTTACTGACTTTGGAGAGCCAGCAAGTCCCTCTAGTCCCTTTTGAATAAAAAAAGGGGACATTTGCCCTAAAGGTTTTTCTGAAAGAGAATGTGATATAAGAAAATGAGGTGCGTGTGTTACTGATGTTGAAGATTGCTGTTCTGAGTATTCAAGATGTGGTCGCTACCCATTGACTGTTTTTTACAATTTTATTTAAATTTTTAGAGGATCCATAGGAAAAGAAAAATTTCGGTACCCACTGACCCCACCCACCATGGAGCCCTACAAGGGGACGCACTACAAAGTCACGCAAGGACAATGCAGCAACGCCAGGGTTTCGTGAGCACTTTTCCCAAACACCAGCATCACGCACAATGTCCACAACACCCGTTGAGAACTTCCAACACTGGTACTTGGTTGACTCTAGCCCAAGTGGACCAGCCAATTGACCCAAGGGGGGCCACCCAAAGGCCGCCCGTCTACAGGAATTCGAGGCCAAAGTGGTGTGTTAGGGTTGGACCCCTCAACCACCAGGATCCTCTCCTCCCCTTCACAGGTCGCCACGCACAGCAAACACGTGGGTGGATGTTTAGATCCCAGAGAAGGTAACCAGATAGAACAGAACCTTCCCTGGGAGGTCCCCTCACCACGTACAGGAATCCACACTGAGGGGCAAGGAGAAAGAAGTGGTAAAACCTCACTAGCATGAATGCATTTAATAATTCTAGACATTGTGTAATACATAAATGATTGAATTATTTTGTTAAAGTTATGTTAGCATCAGTATGCTTAAACTGTTCTACTTTAGCTCATTAGTTTGGGCTGTATGCCAACTTTAAATTGTCATGTAGGTTAATAGTGCTACAAGTATAAAAGATTACAAATAGTCATGTTTTATAAATTAATCCTAAAATTGTCAACTTGGTTTTTACCTGTTATAATAATTAGTGTATAAAAATGACCAAACACAGTGAAACCACTCATTTTCTGTTTTTGAAAACTCTAGCAATAATTGGTGGAATTAACTATAATATTAATGGTATGCTTGTTTAACTTTTTTATGTCTCTTTATTATGAATCTTGTAACCAATGAAGTAATATAAACACAAGCAAGTTAGTGCATAAATAGTAAACTAGAATCTGTTAAAAACCAGTGGGGGTTTCTTTGACAGATTGTTGAGGCAGAGTATTCATGATTAAACTTTGTAGAATGGGCAGCAACTGCCTGTTGTGGAGACACAAGTGTAGAGGACTTCTTTGTTGAATTTTTTAGCTATGTGTTTGAGTTTTTCACTGAAATGTTGTCAGTATGGTAGATAAATGATGGTTGTGGTGGTGACTTTCTGATCTTTTCTTTCTGTCTTGGTCTTCTTCAAGGAGTTTTTGATGAAGGAGGAGGTGTAACCATTCTGTTTAAAACTCTCTATGATCCTTTGCATTATGCTTCGATGGATGTCTTATTGCAAACGTTTTCTTCTCTGTTGTTTAAGCATTGGATTATACCACGTTTTATCGAGGATGGATGACAGGACTGGAATTGTACATATCTGTCCATGTGGGTCGGTTTTCTGTATACAGTTGTGGTTATTTGTCTTGCTTGTTTGCTGATGAGTATGCCAAGAAACGATAAGACTGTTTTGTTCCTCTTTTTCCATAGTGAAGTGGATTCTTTTGTCTATGGAACCGAGATGTTCTAAGAAGGCAAGTAAGTTTACATGACTGTGGGGCCAAAAAATTCAACAAGAAGTCTGGTGGAAATCCTGCAATACCTTAAGGACCATTCTGGTAAAAAACAAACAGCAACCTACCAAAGAGAATTTCAGAAATGTCATCTATGAAATTCCATGTTCCTGCAATGACACATACATTAGAGAAATTGGAAAAACTTGCAACAAGAATAAAAGAACATAAAGATAGTACAAGACTCATGAAAACACAAAATTCAGCCATTACAGAGCATGCCACGTCAATTGGACACAGAATAAACTAGGAGAAAACTAGAATCATCGACACAGACAAATTCTGGAAGACAAGAAAAATCAAAGAATCATATTATATTAACACTATTAAACCTTCATTTAACAGAGATTCCAGATTAGAAGTGAGTAACCTGTGGCCATCATTGGTTGAATCACCAGGAAATCTCTCCTCCAATCAGAAACAGTGATAATCCAACCAATCACAACATGCTCTCCACCTTCCACCAGGACACTATAAAAGACTGTCAGCACCTACACATGCACACCAACTTGAAGACGAAAGGCAGAAGACTTTCGAAACATCATTCTCTACACTTGTGTCTCCACAACAGGTAGTTGCCATCCATTCTACAAAGTTTCATCAATGGGGCTTATATCATTATTGGTAATTTCAAGGTTGGAAGTCCATTAAAGATAAAATGTATATTTTATGTATAACAACTTTCATATCAGCACTCTTTTACAACAACTACTTACTATTACAGTGAAAAGAATTGCATTAATACAGAGTTGATAATTCTTTATAAGTTTATCATTTTCTAAGATTATATTCTTTCTGGTTTTCTTTGCATAATATCACTTTAAACACACACAACAAGTGAAGTGTGTTGAATAAAAAGACAGTGTTGCTACATTTATAAAAAATATTGTTTTCATTGAAGGGAAACGACAAAGAATGGTTTATAAAGTACAAGGTACATTTAATTTACAGATACTGTGTTACTTCTGTTATGTTAGCATCAATCTTTAATATTTTATGAAAGTCATATTTATTTAGTTTATATGACTTTAAGCTAAGCACTGGATCAATAAGGGAATAAAAATGTTTTTATATGTAGGTTGGTTGCTGGAGTGAGCTATCAGATATTCTAAGTTTACATAAAGAAAACAAAATTCTCAAAGATTTAAAAACAAAGGTCAGTGTAAAATGCTTTTATTTTCATCTCTTTCTAAAGAATTTCCAGAAATTATGTTAACGAAACTGTTTAGTCATGTTTTGAGAAACAAAGACCTTGAAGCTACATTACAATAGGGAACAGCAGTGCATGCAGCAAACATGGAAGTCAAAATATGGCATAGTCTCAACAAGAGTTTTAACACATTTAAGAATAAATACTTATACATCTGTGAACATAATCCATAATTCGAAGTAAATAAATTACTATTCCATACTTTATAACTGACAGACAAATGAATGTGAAATAAATTAATGTGTTACTTATATCAGACTTACACAGATTACTGTACTTTTCAGTAGAAAGTCTAATGTCATTATATAATTATATAATATTGACTAAGTCATTATGTTTAATTGTACCTGTATGGGTGGCAGCCAAAGTGAGCAAAACAGAACCTTTTACAGAGTGCCACTTAACAAGGTATTTGATGTGAAACTATTCATTTTACCCTACATTGTCAATTTAAGAATAGTTTATGATAGAAGAGACTAAACACCAGATTCAATATATATATATATATATTGGTACTGAAAAAATTGTTCAGAAATACTGAAGTTTTCTTGATAAATTGCAGAAAAGTTTTACTTTGCTTAGTGTCATATTAGAACTAGCACATGTTGTCGTTATATTTGTGACAAGATTAAAATACTGCTGGTATTCAGTGGTGAAAGTGCATACTAGTTATATGGAGTTATAAGTTTATTTTATTTTAGTGCAAGAGTTTAATGGACACTGTTATATAAATGCATTTGTTAAGCTTAACTCACTACACTTTCGAAACATGATACTTAAAGTCTGTAAGTTTCAACAATAAATTTTTACTAGGTCTGCTTTCAGGGTTTTTCTTTCGCTATTTTTTTAATATAAGAAGTCACGAGCTACTAGCTGAATTGGTTTAATTTTAATAGTTTTTAAAATATGAAACTTTCTTGTAATAAGTATTTATTCCCCGTCATTAGCTCTCCTTGGTGCAGAGTAACTGAGTGATATATTTTTACCATTGCTAACATATACATTTTACTCTATCTCTTTTTTCCCTACTGGGTCAACAGTAAGTTTACAACTCTTCAGTGCTAGATTTCAGGGTTCAATTCCTTATAGTTGATGGTGTGCAGATAACCACTGATTTTGTAGCTTTGCTCTTAAAACTAAAAACTCTCATCTCGTCAGTGTAATACAGAATAAACTAATATCCCAAATAAGTTAAACTCCATAAACTTGGCAGGTGTAAATAATTTTATCATATTAAAAATAATAAGTGATCCTACTAGAAACAACTCGAAAAGCAAAGTTTGTTATATAGACCTGATAAGTTTTGGGAGTAGTTGAAAATACAAGTATTGTGTAATCACGGTAACAATTCTTATATTCATTTAAAACCACTAAAAGAAAATTAATTTAAAAAAAAAGCCAGTTTTCAGTGTTCCTATTCCATTAAAATTAATTAATGTTGCAGTAATGGTTTTCAAAATTAGAAAGAATTTGAAAAGTTATTGTTCTGTCATTATTAAATGTTACGTATTTTAGTTCTAACTCTAAATTTTCAGTTATCTATGCATACAATTTGTTCTTAGCAGTAAAAAGAAATAATTATTGGCCAATAAGAGAAAGTCATTACTTGAATTTATTCATCAAGCTACTGTACAAATTATCTCAGATTTGAGTCTTTTTGCATACAACAGTGCAAGTTTAAATTGATATAATCATAAAATGTCACAATGAATATGTCTTATTGAACATTTCTTGATGTATTGGTTTTTTATCTTGCATGCATGCTAGGCATAATACGCACTTTGTATGGTAAGAGAACATTTATTGTAATATAACGTGCAACTGAAGAATAACAAAAAAAATTTATATTTGGTGCTCATTTTTAAACATGAATATTTAATTGTTAAGATAATATGTACTAAATATTTCAGGCTTTTCCTTCATGCTTTGAACATTCTTCAGAGATACAGAGTGAAGCAGCTTTAAACAGTCCCTATTACCTTTCTCAATGGCACTGGAATATCTGCTCTGAAATGGCCACAGGACAGAAAAGCATTGTACGTTTTCCACATTGTTGTATACCCAAAATTCAGGTATTAAATAATTGTCTTGCATTCAATAATGCATAAATGTTTATTACACTATTGAACATCTTCAACTTTCTTTAGCAAAATCTGCTATGTATATCTTCTAAAAAACACGAGTGTTCTTTGGCGTTTAGTTATATGTTCAACAGGTATTACATCATTAAACGTTTTCCAGTTTGTTTTTTTTTACAAGCTCACCAGTCGAGTAATACTTTGAATTTCTTGTACCCAATAGCCACATTTTAAATTATTCACTGCTTGATTATAAGCCCAGTACTTACATCACCTGTCAGATGTTCAAAATAATCTCAATCTCTGTTTGATGTTTCTTGTCTGGTTATGCATCTGAGAGTTGTGTAGTTTATCATTCCATCTGGTACTAACTTAATATTTCTTGTCTGGTTATAAACCCAGTAATCAGGAAATATTAAAACAACATTCAAATTTAATTATACTTATCATAATACTAATCTTTTAGTATTAGGCCCATTACTTTTTATCAAAGCACTACATAAAGAAGTCAGTGTTAAACAATGTAATAGGCCTACGACTAATGTCTTATGATGATGATGTTGGCTTTACATGAAAGCCACGTTAGGCCATCTGTCGTGTTCACTGCAAGGAATCAAACCCCAAAATTTTAGCATTGTAAATCAATAGATGGATCACTGTCCTACTAGGGAACTGTCTTATAACAAGTATAATAAGTTAGAATCATGTTTCACCAGCATGGAAAAGGTGTTTCAACCTAACACTTGAGGTATTATTCAAATTTCTCTTTTTTGGTCAAATATTTTCAACTAATGAATGCTTATTACAATAAGTCAGATTAGTTAGTAGCATGTATTCCTTTCTCTATTTATATAAAAAGATTTAATTTTTCGCAAGTGTCACATGCTACATGTATTATGAATATACCTATTCGTCTTAGAATTTCCACACACACACACACAAATTAAAATCAGTCAAATGTTTGGACAGATTTTATGACTGCTAAATTTATTAAAATTGGTATTTTTTTTACATTTTTAAAGATTTTATTCATGTAGTAAAAAAATATGAGGTTTGCAAGATTCTGCTATCAAGTTTGTGAACATTTCTTTTAGCCTTTGTGATATGGATGTTGTATTTGCTCTTAAAACTTATGGAAGACCTGTTCAATATAAAATACCCATCCTTCCACTCTATGGAGCAGTTATACTTGCCAATCTAATTTGGTTGATAATTTCCAACACAGTGTACTGGAAAAAATACAGCTTCAAATCTATTACACAGTACAGCTCTTAAATATCAGTTGTTCCTGCTTCATAAATACTAAAACTGGAAATTGTAAACATTTCTACTATACACTAATAAAACATTTTCAATTGTTAAAAATAAGATTTTTTTTAAAGTGCATTCTACTCTGTTATTTGGTTTTTACAATCATTATAATATTACTTAAGATATTACTTTCTAGCTTCAGATTATAGATTCAATGCAGAATATCCAGAATGTAGGCATTGATATTTTAAGATAATTTTCTATGATTTTCAGGGGAGTTTATTCCCTTGTCTTATTTGAAATTTAAATATTCAGTCACAAACAAAAGGCACAACAAATCTTCATATTCACAAAGAACTATATTGATTAGTTAGTGCAACTTGAATTGTGCACATAGTACTGTTAATTGGCATTGGAACTGCAGGTTTTGTGTATTTTAATGTTAAGTTTTTGTTTATGTATTTTCAAACCAAAATATGTTTTACATGTTCTTTCTTAAACACTTTCAGATTGATACTGTTTGTACTTTTTTAGAAATAAAAAATATTGCAGTAATGAGATAATCTGTGCATTTAAAAAAAAAACGTTAATGAACCTTCTAGAGTATGCAGTATTCATCAAACCTGTCATTTTTAATGTATAACACATGAATTTACAATTAAAAGGTATACACATTTTTTGTTATCACGTGAATTACAATCATTCTTACTAAAGACACACACTTCTTACATGTAAAGTTATGAGAATAACTAGCCTACAAAATTGTATGGTTTAGGAAAATATGTTATTACAGTAAATTTTCTCTGATAAATCATACCATACATTAATAATAAATATAAGCAACAGTAATTTTATGAATATCTGGACTTGATTTTTAACAAGTTTTATTCTCTGTAGCATCAGACTCATATACTCAAACTAGTATCATTACATTTTTCTTGGAATGTGCAAAGATTAAGAGAAAAATATATTTAAAGAAATCACAAAGTAAAATATAACCAGCAGATAAATTTGTGTCAGTAAAGCATTAAAATTTCTTAACATTTATAGCAGTCAGTAAAGGATGTCTCTGCATTTGCCCCCCCATTTAAGTGAGAAAATTTATAAGGTATCTAAAGTTTTAACATTAAAATAACTGTTGCACTATCTTATATAAATCTCCTAACCCGTCATGTTCAAGTTTATATGATTGGAAGATTTACTTTTTACATCCTAAGGTTAACTTTAACATGTCAAGCACAGAACTGAATGTAGAACTTTAGCAACACAAGAAAACAGTTTACACCAAATAAAAATAGAAAAGCACATACAAACTAGTAAGATACTTTTCAATACTATAGTACACAAATCTATTGTACTGGAACATTAACATTCCATTCTGTAATAAAATAAGTAGCTTAACTGTGTGAATAATAGACAAATTCATGTAATTTAATGTACAAATAGATCCCTCTATAGACTTCAATAAAATCTGATAACTTTCACACAGTTGAGTATGAATGATAATGTACAAGTTCTAGAAATACAACTTTGGAAATGTATTTTATGAAATTATATTTCCATTAAATTAAATTAGATTATAAGATTAATGTTTCTGACCAGAAACTTAATGGATTGTTCAGTGCATTGAACTCAATTTCTTTAAAATTAAAGGTTAAATAATCCATTAACCTACATGCTAAAAGTTTATTTGATGAGTGAAAACTAGAAACCTTTGCATAATCATTACTCAGCCATATAAAATTATAGCATTGATAATAGTTTAAATTTGCAGAGAAGAAAATTTATAATTTATTTGGTTTGTATTCTTTTATTTTAAAAAATATTAAATGTACCTGGGGAAAAACAATATTAAGAAAATGAATACTTATTTAGGTATTATATCTAAATCTGATTTGGTTTCTTGAGCAGTTATGGTTACTTACTGCTCATTTTCTAGAAAGTTAATTATGTTCATCAAAATATGCTGTTTTTTTTATTTATGGGGTAACTAAAGATTCTAACATTAACAAAGAAAATTGAGTCAAAGAGAGTATTAGAGAATGTGATATTTAAGAAAATACATGTAGTAATAGATTTTTTTTTTAGTATTACTGGATATAAAATATGGTAAAATCAGAGAGAAAATTTAATGTACGTTATCAACCAAAATATTTAAGTTGTATGTTGTTTTTTTAAATTCGTGATATAAGAAGTCACACATCAATCCAGAGATCAATAACTAACTACTGGTACAAAACAGAAGTACAAACAAACTTATTCCTTAACCATTTCGGTGCTGTGTTCTTGTTGCAGCAGAAAGCACCTTGAATTTTGTGTACAAACAATAACATTATAATTCATGTAAAGCTCCACCAACTGAAGAAACACTAAATTATTCAAACTCTGAACAGAAGTTCTAAAAATCTAACAGGTCAAACATCAAAATTACTCAGATGACCAGTTACAGTTTGATTCAAAGCCCTAATTAGTTAAATATTTTCCTTACTGTTATTCTGAACTGTTATTTTTTGCTTTACTTTATACCATTACATTTATACAGCTTCACAGATCGTGTTAAAATTCACTTGCTTGGCCATATGTGGCAAATAGTAGATACAAAGGTTTAGAACTTCAGATGCTTTATAGCACACAAAAAGTACATATACAGAGTCTGTGGGAGGGTCAACTCATCCATACTGATTCATGTATCTTGTAATGAAACAAGACTTATTTAATGCAAAGGAAAATGTGGGTTTAATCAGTCTTGTTATCTGTGTCAGCCCCACAAAATAACAGACATTTCTTAAACTTCACAGACTATGTCAAACAGTTAAGTGGTTATGAAATGGTTTAAGTAGGACGAGTAATGGGGCAGTAAATTTTCTAACCATAACAGGTCAGTGTAACTTAAGAATTATGAAGCAAATTTATCTTTTAACATATTCTGCAAAACAGGCTGTATATTTCAAATTATACGATATCAGTGAGATATAAGTCAATTTTGGAACAAGCAAAAATGCTCATACAGATAAACAATTTACTCTCATGGTATAAATTATTTTACATATTAGTTAGTCAGTAAAAGAAAAAGAGGTTTTCATACTGATTACATGAAGTCTGACTGTATATCTTTTAAAGAATATCCTGAATATCTGAAAAATAACTGAATGCTTGCTTAGTTGCTGAAACGCATCTTGAATGTCCAAGGAAGTTACGATTTGAATTTTTCCAAGTGTAGATTAAGAATCACAAAATGAACTTAAGTAAAAAATAAAATTACTACAAAAGTAAATGATGGCTTTTGAACTGTGCACACATTTACTCAAATATATAATCATTCAATTTCTGATAATCCATACCATTCAACAGTTTCTAAACATTACACTTCTACATGGATAAGGCACTTCAAATCAGCTAACAATTACTTCTAAAAATAGTTTTAAAATTCCTACAAAAATGGCCCACAAAATGGATTCTTCTTCTGTTGAAGTATCTGATGCATAAACAGAACCTTGATTTTTAGAATCTGATGAATAAGAAGAACTTCGTTTTTTAGATCCTCTAGATTCAGCTGCTTTATTATTTTCATCTATTTCCATATATTCTTCAGGATATACCCACTCAGGAGTATCATCCACCATCACCTCAAGTTCAAACATGCTTATTTCATGAGAGGGATGTCCATATACACCAATTCCAATTGGGCGACCAAAACTCCAAGGGATCTCAACTTTATCTAACCCACAGCTAACTGATTGAAGATCATGACTAGCAAGGTCAAATGTGGGTTTCAGTCTCTTTTCTGATACATACAAATCAGCATCACCAAGAAGGGAGTGCAACAAAATCAATACACCACCATCTGGTGTCAAGCTATAGTACGTGTAATTCCCACCTCCTACACTTCCAAGTAACTGTTCATGAAAAACTATCTTAGCTTGTACTTGTATCAGAGCAATGATTGTGGTTAAGAGAATAATGTGGACACCTGATTTCCAGTATCTCATTTTTTGTCTTTATGCATCCCTAGGAAAATAAAAGAAACAAACCAGATTTTTTCAATTAAACTCCTATCCAGTTATTTTAGTGATTACTTATATGAATGTGTACTTTTTAGAGAAAAACTTTGTAACATATAAACATAATCTAAAGCATAAAACATACTATAGAACATAAAAAGTTGTTAGTATGAAAATGGGAATAGAGATTGTCAAAAAAGTACAGAAACAAGTGTAATCAAATGCAATGATTATATTTTCAAGCCTACAATTAAGGACTCTTTAAAAACATAAATGAGCTGGAAATAGTATCTACATTATTTAAGTTTTATTATATCCACTATGGTTGGTTGGTTGATTTGGTGCTTTATGGCACAAAGCAGCTAGGCGATCTGCACCAAACATCCAGTAAAAAGTTAAAGTTAAAGTAAATTTAGTAAAATTCATAAAAGGAAATTAAGGTAAAACAAAACAAAGTTTAAAAAACACATAAATAGCATAAAACCAATGTTTACATCTAGTCTGCAACATTAAAAGAAAAACTACAGTAATACAACTTGTAAAGTACTTTCTGTAGCATAATCGTAATTACTATAACTCACCAGGAAGACTAACAGGTAACTACAAAAACCACCATCAGTCACCTGAAGTTGGCTTTTCTAGTTCTGGTTTCAAGTTATTTGACATTATGTCCATTTTCTAATTTCAAATCAAGCTAGATGTACTGTGATTCTCAAAAGGGAATCACAGTAAAAATAAGGTCTAATGTATAAATTAAAAAACTTAAATGGCATTAAAAAGATTAATGGCCTTTAAAAACTAAAAACATTTCAAAGGTGAACAGTGTCACTATCACCAATAACACTGTCTAAAGTTATGGACAAACCTTGGGACAGAACATGTTTAAAATGGTGCTGTTATTGAGAGTTGTAATGATGGCAAGAAAGTAAAATGTGGCTTATTGTAACCTGAGAGTTACACAAACTACACACTGGTGCATCAGTTCTAGACAAAAGAAAAACGAGTTAAAAAACTGACTAACAACTTCCTCTTTCTGATCCTAATGGAAGCAAGACAGCCAAAGTCCAATATAGGGTTTTACTTGTTTTCACATTGCTCACTCCAAGTCGACTGCCAAGCTGAGCCTTGAAAACAGGACCATAGTTCATGTATGGAACAGGCACAACAATGATAGTGCCAGAGCAAATAGATTAAGCTGCTGTGTCAGCAAGCTCATTCCCACAAATACAGTGGAGCGCCATTAAGCCGCTGACCAGTAAACCGCAAAATCGCTTAAGCCACTGTAGCAAGTCTTGTGAGTGATGTGAGCGAGGATTATCGCAGCTCACCGCTAATTTAAGAACGTGTAAAAACGCGGCTTACGAATTTAATCCTGGCTTTATAACTTCAAGGGGATATTTAAAAAGAATGTGCTTTAATTTGGGAAATAAATAAAATATATTACAATAGAAATCGACTGTTAATCTACCTTATCCGCTCTCTATGTCAGCTTTATGGAGGCCCCCCCATTGTTACCGGATCACACCTTTCCATACATTAAAGTTAATCCGCGGTAAATCCGTGATAAAAGTGATCAATAATTAAAGTATTATTTTTAATTCGATAATCCAATATAATGATCACGCAATGGCCCGGATGAGGCTCCTCGGCGGAGCTGTTAGCAACTTCGGCTTTTCAGTCACAAAGGTTTAAGCCGCGGTTAAGCAGGTTGACCCCCCAAATACCACAGCTTAATGGCGCTCCACTGTACCAACTTGGCTTGGTATCCAGAAAAACTGGATAGAAGTAGATGTTAAAGAGAAATGAGCCAGTTGGTTTTGAATAACAGCAAGGACAGGGTGTGAACTGACATGAAGCATATCCAAGGCCAGTAGAGAACTAAGCAAATCAGTATAAATAGTGCAGTTTGAGTTCTGCTTAGCTTCTATATGATCCAGGGCAAGTGAAATGGCATGCAGTTCAGCAGTGAACACAGAAGCTGTAGAGGGGATTCTATGTGCAACCACTGAACCACAACAAACCAAGGCAGAGCCCACACAGTCACCTGATTTCGAACCATTTATATAAAAAGAAATGGAAGGATCGTTCGAAAGATGTTCAGCAAATAGCAGATAGTATCTCCAATCGGGGTTGTCTGCTTTTCTCAGATGAGTTAAAGATAAGTCACATTTGGGAACTACGAAGCCATGGTGAGATGGGCTGACCAGTGGATACAGCAATGTCATCCAAGGACAGACCCAATTCATGTAACTGTGTCTGGATATGAAGGCCAAAAGAAGCAATGCCAGATCATTTATTCTGAAAATGCATGGCCCACCGAGAAAGGAAAAACACAACCCCAGGTGGGAACCCCAGGAACAAAGTTTCAAAGCATACAGTAAAGACAACTGCAAACAGCAAAAGTGCAAAGAAGGTTCATGAGACTACATATAAGCTCTGAACTGGGAGTTGTTCAGTGATGGCATTAATCTTTATACTGAAAAGTGTGACACTCAAGACTCAGCCCTGAGGGACTCCAAGTTCATGTAGAAAAGAATGGGAAAGTGTCGAACCCAGACGAACTTTGAATCTCCTGTGCATTAAAATTTTTTTTATAAAAATGGGCAAACGGCCATGAAACCCCTATATATATATAGATAGAGAGAGAGAGAGAGAGGTCTCGCAAAATGCCATACATCTATGTTGTATCATAAACCTTCTCAATGTCAAAGAATATTGATACAAGATGTTGTCATTTGAGAAAGGCTTCTCTGATTGACATTTCAAGTCGAATCAGGTGGTCCATGGTGGAGCCCTTTCTTTGAGGCACAAGACCATTAACCATTGGGTCAAAGCAATTGGACAGTAGTTTGAGGAAGGTTGTTTCATTTGAGGAACCAAACAAGACAAGCATTAACCATCCTTTCCGAAGTCTTACAGAGACAATTCATCAAAGCAATTGGACAGTAGTTTGAAGGAATCTTGGGAACCTTCCCAGGCTTAGAGAAAGGTAGGACAATAGCCTGGCCATCAGACAACAAGATCGAGAAGGGGACAGAATTATATTGCCCACTGGCCTTTCAAATCTTGTCCCACATGACTTTGCAACTGGTGGTAGAAGATATGCTGGTTGCAAACTCAATTCAAGAGTCCTTCTGGCTTTGATGTCTCACCCACTGAGCAGCTGCAGGGCATGCTGGAAAGCGATGCAGTGCTAGTGTGTGGGATACCTATGAAAAGCATCCCAGGCTCGTTTTTGAGCCTTCTGTGCCATGTGCCAGGCAGGATTCCACCATGGACAAGAACATAGTGAAAAGCGTGTCAAGGTTTTAGGAATACATTGAGCAGCTGCCTGTATAATAGTCAGTTACTGCTGCCACACAGTTATCTATTGATGGCTTACAGATGATGACAGGATCGAGTTCTGCAAGAGCAGTGAAAGAGGGGCAGTTTGCTTAATTCAAGCTTCCACTAGGGCACGTGGGTCAGGTGGCCTCAATCATGGCCAGTCTCTCTCAAAATTATAGAAAAATTATTAATGCTTCATGGATTATTGTCAACCCTCCATGGAAAGTGGAAGAATAGTGAAGGGGAGTAAATTGAGAGATAAATAGCAGTAAAGGATTAACTAGGTGCATGAAAATAAGTATAAGAATCACTATTAAAAAGAGAAAGGTTGTGATCAGAGAGCATCATACGCTCTGTGAAGCAACAACTCCCATCAATATCCCAGAAGGAATGATATCCATTAAAGTCCCCCAGAATTAAAAAGGGAGATGGCAACTGTTCAATGAAAGCATCAAGGTCTGACTGATCACTGGTCTCTCCAGGCAACAGATAGAGAAAACAAACAGTGATGGTACAACCCAAGGGAACATGGATAGCTACAACCTCCAAGGATGTGTCGAGTGGCAAAGACAGGGTGGGCACATGCTGATCAACCAACAGTGCCACCCCTCCATGCACTCCATCACATAGCCTGTCATTTCTGTACAAAGAAAACTGCTAAAAAAGTGACTATATCTGCAGGTTTCAGAAATATTTCCTATAAGGAAAGACATACAGGATGGTCAAAAGCAGTCAGAGCTTTGATGTCATCCAGATTAGAACGTGAACCTCGACAGTTCCATTGTATCAGGGTGGCCATTTTTATTTACATGTAGGTGAATTGAGTGGAGAACCCTTCTGTTTATGACCATGTTGTTTTTCCTTACTTTCCTTATTCAAGGGAGGTCTATCGACCTCCATGGATCCTGCCCTGGGCCGATTGGGCAGATCTTTATTGTTGGAATAGGATTCCAGTGACTGAGGACATGAACAAATGATTGTTTTGCATCTTTGGGTGGGAGAAGAAGATGTACCTGAGAAAATGTCTCTATCTGGAGTCAAAGGAAGTGGATCTTAGGGTTTGCTGAAATGTATGTTAGGGGCAGAGATGTGTGTTGATATTGATTCATCTATTTTCTTAACCATGGAGGCCAAAAGACTTTTCATTTGGTCCAAGAATGATTCTTTTGGAGACACAGAGAGATCCATCTGCACTCCCACTGTAGTAGTGGATTGAAGTACAACAGCATACGTCCGAATGAAGTGGTGGATAGCAACTTTCGAACCTCAGGGTAAGAAATGTTTTAAATCATTTTCAATGCTGCACCTCTTTCTTCTAACCATTTCAGGCAAGAATGAAAGTAGGATGGGTGAGAGCCATTACAGCTGATGCAATAAGGGTCCATTTCACACTCGTAGACATCGTGGTCCTTGCCACCTCAAGGTGCACACGTCAAGGAACCGCTGACATTGGAAACATCTGAGAGGGTTTGTAATGTATGCTTGTACCTTGCAATTAAGATAACCTGCCTTAATGGTGACAGATGGATGAGGTGATGTAAAGGTCAGAATTAGGACATTGGTCAGCATCATAATTCCATCTTTGCAAGCGGAGATACACCTCAGTGGAGAAACCAGGAAGAATCTGACTCAGGGATGTTTTTCAAGTCCCTCTGAACAATAACTCCTTGTGACAAACTCAAAGTTGCATGAGGCATAACAAAAAAATAATTACATCAAGTTTTCAAATTACCAAAATAAATTAACACTACTTGTAATTATTTATAATATAACTGAATATAATGAGTTAACTTGGCAATGTGCATAAGAAATGCAGAATTATAATACTGCAATATGCATAAAAATTATAAATAATATCTATAAACATGAAAGGAAATGTTATGAAAAATAAATATTAACAAATTACTTTTTTTTTTTTTATTAAAACAAAAACTAGTCTTGGCAATACAGGGAGACATCTGCCCTAAAGGTTTGTGTGAAAGAGAATGTAGTTTTAAAAATGAGGTACACATGTTACAGAGGTTGAAGATTGCTGCTCAGAATCTTCAAGATGTAGTCATTTACCTATGGACTACTTTTTCAGTATTTTATTTGGAGGATCTATAATAATAAAAAAAATATTTCTGTGTCCACTGGCCCCATCAACCATGGAGCCGTATGAGGGGATGCACTACAATGCCAAACAAGGACACTGCAACAATGTCAGGGTTTTGTAAGCACTATACCCAAACACTAGCATCAGACACAATGTCCATAACACCTGTTGAGAACATCCAACACTGGTACTTAGTTGACCCTAGCCCAAGTGGGCCAGCCAATTGACCCTACGGAAACTACCCCAACGCTGCCAGTCTACAGGAATTCAAGGCCGAAGTGGTATGTTAGGGTTAGATCACTCAACTACCAGGATCCTCTCCTCCCCTTGATGGGTCACCATGCATAGCAAACATGTGGATGGATATTTAGATCCCAGAGGAGGTAAACTGAAAGAACAGAACTTTTCCCAGGAGGTCCCCTCAACACAACTATTTGATAAGCAACTTTTGTACTGATAAGAAATGGTGTTAAACAAGAGTGCTACAGATGTGAATCTAGTGATAGTACAGTTATTGTCACTCATGGTGTTGAAGCATATCATGTCCTCAGTTTTATGAAAACAAGTTTCAGAAATGATTGGAATAATGAGAACTACTGGAAATAGATTAGTATGATCAGAACAGCAGAAAAATGTGCATTTTATTCTATGGTTTAGTATCCAGTCTAACAGCCCATTCCTGTTCCATTCTGGAATACAAGTAGTAGGTACTTCATAAACATAATTCACAAAAGACTTGTTCTCAATTGCAAAAAGTGTTATAATATGTATTTAGGTATTTATAAAGTTAATTAACTGTTATGAATTTTAAAAAATTATATTTAAGCTTTAAAATATTGATTGATGGAAATTATTTAGTATTTTTTTTATATTAATGTGATAAACCTCATACACATAGTTGGACAGTTATATTTTAAAGAAATAATTCAAATTAAAGTTGTATTTAAATAAGGTTTAGTGACAGCTTCACAATCATTATACACCTGTTGTGGTATTCCAGGACTGAATGTAGAACATGGGGATTTAAGTTCATAAGATAAGAGGTTCATGAATGTGACTGATGAAAAAAAAAGTCATTTACAACAAAATGAAACAAAAAAACATGACTACTCATAAATGATTACTGTATAAAAAACTGACAGAAAATTTTGTACAACATACATCATTTTTGGATTTCTTAAAACTAAACTGAATCTCTGAAAACATCAAACTGCTTTCTTACACACACTCTTTACAGCTAACCAATCACAAACTGGATTGCAAAAATCTAAGAATCTCTTGTTTGTGTGAAATTTATATATAAAGTAACCTCATACTCATGATGATAATGTGCAAAACACAACCACCTCAAATAGCAAAACAATTGTGAATAAATTAATTTCCCAGTGTCCTCTCCTTCCCCTTTAATTAAAAACAACAACAGAATTATTCATAATTAATAAACAAGGCCACAATAAATTATATTGTTATAATAGAAGTACATTTACAATTAGAGCTAAACAATTTATGAAATCTACTGATTAATTAATGATATACAAGTAATGAATAAAACAGTTAACATAATCCAAAAGGCCATTGTGATCAGTATCATCACATCTGTGCACCATACTATAGCCATTCATACAAAGGTTTTGAATATTTATCTCTGAAAAATGCACTTGCATGTTGACGAAAAAAATATGGGAGCCTGCCAGAATATGAAATCAAAATGATTGGTGGAATTTAGTCACTGATTCAACAGGCTCCTCAATCAAGTACCTTCACCTAGTCAAGTATTTCCATGATAATGGATTAAATAATACATGTTCTTTATTTTTCTTCAAAAGAGTTGACAAGAATTTATAATTCAACAAATTAAGTTTCAATACCCAAAGCTGGATAAGCACAGATAGCCCAATGTGTAGCTTGTATTTTATCACAAACAACTAATATTCTAACTAGTGGGTAACCAGAATAATTGAAAACAGTAATAAATTTCCTGAAGTTAATCAACTTAATCATAACTTTAATAACTGAGTAACTGGAATAATTTGATACAATTATAATTAGTTGGTTATTTTTATTACAATGAAGTTAATTGTTACTTCAATCACTGAATAGTTGGAAAAATCAAAAACACTAATTTTGATTAGTTGATTATTTATATGGTATTAATTATTAAAACTGTAGTTTCAATTAATTGATTATTTTACATGATGCTAATAATGTTCATAAATTATATTAATTTCATTTCTCAGCTATATACATGTTTCCAAATAATGACAAGTCTTGTATTAATCTACTGAATTACATAATCTTACTGATAATATAGTTGTAATCTCTATGAATTATGTCTCCCGCTGAGACAACAGTAAGTCTGGATGGATTTGCAATGCTAAAAACAAGGGTTCAATTTCCCTCAGTAGAGGCACAGCAGAAGTAGCTTTGCTATAGGAAAAAACAACAAAAAACACTATGAATTATAAGACTCAAATGACAAAGCAAAAACTTTGTACAGTTCTTCAGCTATTGCTGCAGCTCTTCAAAGTAGTTGGGTTTCATCAGCAATTTTTATAAACAACAAAATTACATTCTAGTGTAGTTTGAGATGAGCTGATAAACTAATACCACCCGTGAGCTCATGCTTCATGAAACTTCATTTGATTTCTGTACAATTTTATATATATTTATACAAAAGACCACCAAGTTTTTGAATGGGTCTGATACTTCTAAAACTGATGACCTGGAAGTCCTCAAATTCCAGTATTAGTTGAAGGACCAATAACATGGAAGATGTTCGAATGGAATAATTTGAAATAACTATAGTACATTTCACAAAGTAGTATTATCTATTATTAACTAATTAAAATAAACATCATAACAAGTGTCTAATGTAAATTTACACCAATCACCTATAACAATGGCAACAGCCATGGAGACCAAAGCACACAAAAAAAAACTCCAAAAAAATGCATGTTTATGAACAATAATTTCACTCTAGAGTTTGTGTATTTAATCAACCTTTACAAGAACATGTAAAAATAGTTCAATAAGATGAGATTTCCAATTATACGAGTTTAAAAGTTATTTTCCAATGAAAACAAAGAATGGGCTGAAGAATGAATAGTTAATTGGACTGAAGGATAATGTAGTCCAATAAAAGTGAACATTTTTATTATTAGTGGTGTGTGCATTAGAGGTCTGTACTTGAGTTTTCGCTTTTTATTTAATTTACATCAACAAAACAGTAAATTAGTACAACTTGCTAATGATATTGCATTCTGAGGTATTCTTAGCTCTATTAAGGATGTTGTAGTGCCACAGAGACTAATAAGTTAATTAATATTGTTGTGGGAAGGTTGCAATACAGATAAAAGCAGGAGGAGTTAAAACATCATGGATGTAAGCACTAAACTCTAACACTTAACTGATGTTTCATGCCTGCTGGTGCTGCCAAGTTTGACAACAGGATCTGGATTTTGCATCACAGTATTAGTTATTTATGTATATACACGTGCAGAGATGTGTATACTGCAATTGTACACCTGTTACTTAAAAAGACTACACAACTGCCCTATATAAACCATAAAATCTTCAATATTATTCAGATAATTTATTATACGTCTTAAGCCTAACAAAAATTTTCTAATCCCTGCTCAGATTGTTGTTTCTTGTATTATTTAACAAACAAATATCATGTATCAAAATTCAACTAGTCAGAGTTTGACTGCTTGACCATACTACATGTGGCAGATAGTGGCCATGAATGTATAAAAACTTTGGATGCTTTACAGCTCTCAAGACAATTCATGAACGAAACGTAGTTTTACTTCCTTTCTGATTACAAACGTAAGAGTCAAGGTGGTAATCTTAATGTCAAATTGTCTTAACCATTAAACATATTTAAATATAAAATAGTGGACTTCTTTAAAAACCTATTCAACTTTTATTTCTAAAACATGAATGAATATTCAAAACTCTACAGTTTATTTAAATCATGCAATCCATGCCAGTTACATTACTTTATATCATTCAAAGGATTTTAAACTCTGTAAATTCTACGTCAAACTAGTTAATTTGTTGTAAACCACTTCAATAATAAGTAATCAGTTAGAGGAATTGCAATCACAAATTATACAGTAACATCCCTAAACCTCTAGTAGTAACAACTTATCGTGATTGTAACTTAAGTTTAATACTACTAGTAGTAATAACCATAAAGGTCTCCAATCTTAAATAATTTCAAAAGTAGTTTAACTAACTTAAATAAGTGTTCACCTTTTTTCTTCACTTTTAGCCATTCAACATGATTACAGCTTCACAACATCGAGTAAATCAAAACGTCTTACTACTACTATTAACTTTCGAAATTTAATCTAACTCCACACATGTACAATCAACCATATATCTTGTCCCGTCCATATCAACGCCCTCTTACACAAAAATTATAACCATGACATGTCCCTCTTTTCTTCGAGCACTATTTTCATGATTATTCAGAATTATATATATATATATATTCAATTATGTAGGTTATTTTAAAATGAACGAATATAGTCCTAAATTTTAGATAGGCGAGGAACTGAACCACATATCAAAATATACTGATATTAAATCCAATATGGATTCGACATTGAGCATTAAGTAAAGCATACCTATGGACACAATGCTTGAGGACAAACAGCTGTTATAGACGAGCATATAAGTAAAGAGGTTTCATAGTGTCAGTTTTAAAGCAATGCCCCCCGCTAGTACAGCGGATAGTCTACGTATGCACAACGCTGAAATCAGAGGTTTAATTCCCTTCGGTGGGCTCAGCAGATAGGCCGATGTGGATTTGCTATAAAAACATACACACACACTTATAGTAATTTTAAAACGACTTGAACTCAAAAATATATTACTGAATAGCTTTTTGCCTTTCATAAAATCGGCATCATTCATGTTATTACATGCATGAAAGTATCAGTATGATACTTGTACTTGTTCTGATGATAAATGAGCATCGCTATTAGCATAAAATGTGATAAATATCTTATTTTTTAAATTAAATAAAATACACATAACGATTTTAAGAACATAGTTTTCCTCAGCAAATTGAAGGATAAATCAATAAAAATGTGTCATTTTATTCATTTACAAGTATACTGCATATTTACATTAACTACAAAATATCATTAAAGTACTGCTGCGTGATTCTACTCTAATTTATATTGCTGTTATTACAGCAGCTGTAGTTTAAACCTATGATTCTTATTTTAAAAGATAACATTATTCTATCTCTCAGTCTGTAGCACATCGAACATTCATGCAGATTATAATAGCCAAAATGTATTGAGAAGTGGAAAAAATGAACTATAATTATGCTTCGCCAACTTCAAAAAGGCAGTCACACCACAATTATTGTTGTTGTAATATATGGCTTGTATAAATAGTGTTCTGACCATCAGTACATTTGTTGCATCCTACTTGGCCTGATGAGCTCTGGATTAAGTGAAATTCGTCGTCGGCATTGGATACGGCGAACATAGTGTGGTTGGAATGCTGTTATTATGCACTCTTCTAATTCTTGAAAATCTCTAAGGAATTAGATGTAGCATGCTCTGTTAAAATGTATAAAGTCATAACATTAATGTCTGATGGCAAAATATTTTGAGTCAAAATAAAAGAAAGCCAAAAACCCCATGCAAATTTCAATAATTTTTCACGAGAGGGGACGAAGAGGAACCACAACGTTCCTGATCACCCCAGTTGAAGAGAGAATTCTTCAGATTTCTCTCTCTCTAAACTAAACCCCTGTCACGTTAGTTTTTTTTTGTTTTTTTGTCTGATGGTAGGCCCATGAAGAGGGCAGGGATAATTGGGGGCTCGGCATGGGGACGTTATAATGTATGGTCAATTCCACTATTTGTTAATAAAAGAATAGCCAAAGAGTTGGCGGTGAGTGGTGATGACTAGCTGTCTTCCCTCTAGTCTTACACTGCTAAATTAGGGACAGCTAGCGCAGATAGCCCTTGAGTAGCTTAGCGCGAAATTAAAAAACAAAACAAAAAGGATACTAGAGAGAAATGTCCAGGGCTCAGAAGAGAAAGGAGATAAAATAATTATAAAAAAAATAATTCGTTGACTTACAAAAAGAAAAAATAAATATTAATATTATAAAGATTACCACACATTGCCGACAGTTTAACATGCACTATCACAACCGACATCAGTCCAAAAATAAAGGTGCAATGTGTGATAAAATGCATGCAAACCCCGCTTTACGCGATTAAATCGTTCCAATGTTTACTCTCGTAAGACAAAATCGCGTTAAGCGATTAATAGAATCAATGGGAATAACTACAATGAATCCCCGACATTTCAGATCGTCCATCAAGATTTATAAAATGTGTTTTAAAAACAACTTTGAGCTGCGTATAATGCTAAAACTGGTAAGGTTAATAAAAATAATTATATTTTTCATTTATTTCATAATTACATGACAACTAAATTATTTTTTTAGAAAAATATTTATCCAAAGTTGACTGCACAGATGTTGATTTTTTCTCATTATACAATTTCCTTTACCTAGCGATCGCTTTTTCCAAATTTCTGCAAACTTCCATGCTTCTTTCCATGTTAAAATCGACAATTAAAAAAAAAACTCGGCGGCTTCAACAAGTTTAAATCCTTCTTCAAGTTCTTTTACAGTAATTTCTTTGGCCATAGTTTCAGCTGTTTTACCCTGTTTGTCTTCAGCTTCTTCAAATGCACGTTGCTCATCGAGTTGAAGAAAATCACTGAAGAATACAAAGTGGTATTCGCTTTTGGTTATAAGCTTCAATCCAAAGATGAAGTAGTCGTTCCATTTAGGTCATTAATGGACTTCTGTTTCGAGTAACTTGCATGCTTAGAGAAACTGATGCAACTTTACCTTATTGTTTATATTCATGCCTCTTACTTAAAATTGTGCGTACCGTTAACTGAGTAGCTCAGATCGTGTCCGATTTTCACATTGCTGGAACCGTCTTTATGTTGTTTAATAACTTCAAGTTTTTCTTCTAAAGAAATTGCTTTGCTTTTCCTTTTAATATTACTGTCAGATTCTTTTCCACGTTTTGTTTTATCCATATTTAATAGGAGGTATAATTTTAAATAAAGCAGGCAAGATTATACAGCATGTCAGAAACACATTGATATCACGTTGGAGTCCCAGGGTAACTGAGCACACATTGAGTCTGACTGTCATTTGCGCATATTTTATTTAGGACCGTTCACACAACCTACTTGTAACTCGAGTTTTCTATGCACACACCAAGACAAAAAGCAAAATCGACTAACAAAAGTAAATATATCCTACGAATTAAAAAATCACAAAATCATATACTGCTGCATACCATATATTCCCGACATCAACAGAAAAATAACCAACATTTGGCAAAAACTAGTAACAAAATATAATATTCCAGTTAATACTAAATTTATTCAAACACCAGGCACAAAACTGAGGTCTATACTATGTAAAAAATACACTGACAAACACCACACCAACATTATTTATAAAATACAATGTGATAACTGCCACGACTTCTATATTGGAAAAACAAGTAAAAAAATGAAAACCAGATTCAAAAAACACAAAAAAGTCACTTTCACACGTTTTCGAACACTGCAAGTCAAATAAACACAACATAACCATAGAAAACACTCAAATACTAAATAAAGAAACAAACATGAATGCAAAATTAAAGAAGCCTTACTTATACAACAACTCAAGCCCAAAATAAACCAATACATAGGAACACCTTTATACCTCTATTAATAAATATAATCAAACATCTAAGCGCGCCCTCTACATTCCGACACTCAGTTACACAACCTCCTTTAAACATGTGGTCAGCTGTCGGTCAGTTACCTTTTTCTTTCTTTGTGAACCTGACGATGACCGAAGAAGGTCGAAATGTTCGTTGTTCGCTCCTCTACAAAAAAAATTCTCGATCCAAACCAGCCGTTTTTACATAGATATAGGATTACATTTTCAGAGTTTACCGTAACATGACTTTCTCGTGAAATGTTCTCTTCAAAATTTGACAGACAATACGTAACAAATACGAAATAAGTCTGAATTACCCATTTTTTCTTTCTAGAATGACTGCAGATTATAACTCAAAATTTCCTTTGTTTATTGTGAATAGTTTACGGCTTGTAATATTTTATATCTTTTTGTCACTTAAAGTTATTGTTTTACTAGTCTTTTGAACCGTCGATCACTAAAACACTCGGCGAGTTTTCAGCCCAGTCTACCGTATTTAATTATATAATTCGTGGGCTTGCATTCGTTGGGTGTCAGTCCTTGGAAAAATGTAAGCTTAGAACATTTATAGTCGTGATTTTGATACACTAAACGTTTTTGGACGTACTTTAAAATGTACCAAAGAACACAGTATAATAATAAGTAACAATATCTCATAACTATAATGATTTAACTAGCTTTCTAACTATCGCATAAAATCCATTAGATACTCCCTCTGGCCTCCTGCTAGTACAGTGTTAAGTCTATTGATTTACAACGCTAAAATTAGGGGTTCGATTCCCTTCCGGGGGCTGAGCAGATAGCCAGATGTGGCTTTGCTATATGAAAAATACAAAACACATACTCCGTCTGAACAGTTTCACAGAAAGTTTCAAGCCACAGCAAAAGAAAAATAATTTATACACCATTCTTAGATTAAAACGTTTGTGTTTCTATTGGATATAAATTTGATGACGTAAAACATCAAAATTAATTACTGACTAATCTTGGAGTAGAGTATGTCACAGATAAACGTGACAAATTTATCTTACTTTCTTATTGGTATCAAAGTACGCATAGTAAGAAATATACAGAGATATCGATATACATATATTCATAGCTATACTGTATTGTTTTTTCATTAAACAATTTCAATATATTTTTGCCACAAAAAAGTGAAGGTGCTTGAATCTCAATTGTATTTATTACTGGTATTTGCAAAATTTTATGAATTTAGCGTTTCTAGATATATAAACCTATAATTCAGTTTGTTGCGTTCATATATGTCATGTATTAAAAATATCAAAGATGTTTCTTCTTTTCTTAGCTTTAAATCTCTTTCTAATATCTTGTGCACAGAAAAGGAAATTCAAATGCAGGAAATCATATGCTGTTTGTTGATCTTGGAAAAAAACGAACGACGAGCCCAAAGCTTTCCATTCAGAATCTGATGTCAGTAACTATCATGAAGCAAATGCTGTTATTTCGAATAAATCGACTGAACATGATTAAATGTCAAATAATGCTAATGCGAATGACAATCTCCTAACGTATTCTGTTACAGAAGAGCAAAGTGATATCTTCAGCCAAATGTAAACACTACTAGAGAAACACTTTCCAAAAATGTTCCTGAAAACCACAACAGCTCAGTGGCTTTGATATTGGTACCCTGATGCAGGGGCGTAGATTTTTTACACCCGATGAGGGGGATGATTTTTGCAACCACTTATGTGGACTGTCAATTTGCATATTGGTATTTTATGATTACGTGAACCTGAAAGCTGTAAACATGCAGTCACAAAGTAATCTTGTTCCCACGATACTTGCATATATACTTAGGCCTACTGACTGATACTTACGAACTATCGCTTAGATCGAAAAGCTTAGAAGCACGCCTATATTAAAGATGTACATTTCATATCCACCCCATCCCACCTAGGATCTACGCCCCTGCCCTGATGAGAATGTATCACCTGAATTTTTGAGCTAGCTGTTAAAGCTTGGCGTCTACGACACCCTAAACATTTTCTTTTTCCAAGTTTTCTCCTCAACGGTTTACTGCAAAATGTAACGTAGCTTGCTAGTTTGTAGTAATTTTATGCAAGCTTTGTACTGTTTTTCCATGTCGATTTCTCGCCAAGACTCTAGCTTCTTCACTCTCTACAACTACAACTGCAAAACGCTGATTGCTAACGGCAGGCTGGAAGAAACTTTATATTAAGCTTTCGGTAGAAAAGCACGGAAAGCAGTTTTTTTTCTTAGCTTGATATGTTTTTCTTTCTTTTGATACTCTTGTTTTAATATTACCAAATTTAAGTTTTTATTTTTCTATGTATCTACACATTGATTTTCATACTGGATTGGAATCAGGACTACCATGGAACTTCTTTTGGTACTGCTGTGTTTGTTACTTCCCAGCAAGTCTAGTGAGCTCTGAACTGAGTGAAAGCATTGGAAAAAGCGAATATAATGTGGTTGAAATACTGTTGTTATACATTCTTCTAATTATAGAAAATTTGTAAGGGACTGAGTGTAGAATGTATAGTTACAAATATAAAAGCATAATATTAATGTATGACGACAAATAAGTTAATAAATAATGATCTGGTTGTATTTCATTTGAATTTTAATCAGAGTGAACCACTACTGAAATGTTTGTATGTTTTATAATTTTACGTAAAGCTATGACAAACAGTAATACTGTGTTTTTTCTATTTTTTAGTTAATATATATGTATATATATTAATTTCTTTACGTATTGAGTTTTTTTCATAATATTAACAGTTGATCAATGAAGTCACTAAGTTCCTCTCGTTCTTGTCACTCACAGAACTAGTCAATCAGTTAGGGTATCACATATATTTTTCATGGGCAAACAAATTATTGCTATAGTCGTACGACGGTGCATACTATATAGAAAGTAACAATGATATTTTTCATTGTCAAAACCGTTCGTGTTCCGGAGATACAACTTTCACTCTTTGTGTAATAAAAGTGACTGTCACTCACATGGGTGGATCTTCAACTCCTTACAAGAATTGCATTGTTGTTTTTCTTTTATAATGCCATGTGTTCTCAATATGGAACAAGATTGATAATAATAAGACGATTGAGATAAATCTACTTTGAGATATATTCAAATTAATACATAGATATCTCACAAATGAAAGTGTTAGAACACAATTTTATTTAAAATGTTTGGTTGTAGTTTATAAATGCTTTAACAAAGGGTGTCTTATTGTGTAATATGTTGCGTCCAGTCTCTTTCTTTGTTCCAGACTAAGTCGATGTAAAAAGGATTAAGATTTTTTACTTTGTAAAACATTTTCTAATGAACATCCAGTTACTCTACAGCTCCTATCCAAATAATAACAGGGAAATTAGTTAACCTGAGAATAACACAGAGATATACATAACCATCACATATATTCATCCACCTGATAGATCAGAGAACATATTTTTAATGTGGTATCGTCAGAGTAACCGGGTAAGCTTTGCATAATAAAAGAAGGTTTCAATATAAAATGTGTTATTAGAGTTAATCTGAATCTGCTGACCTCGATGGAGTTTAGAACAAAGGAAGAAACATGACTAATATAAGACACAATGAAATAATCGTTATTCAAAGTCACAAACACACAAACAAAACAAACAATCGCAGTCAAATGACTGTGATGTATTTATAATGCTTTAAGTCGAGAGAGCTCTTAGAAAGGAAGTAATAAGAAAATAGTATTGTTCCAAAATTCATAGAACATCGTATTATCCACTCGAAACAATAATTCTATTCAACTCAGGGTGCATGTGCTATTCATGAAACTGATAATCATTTCCATCAAGACATAAGAGAGATTTAACATGAAGCTATCACCTAACATTCCAGTGCAATAGATAGCTATCCGCTGCAATATATCATGTTCAACTTTAATATTTACTTAAAGAAAGTACCCATTTTAACCTAGACGAATAATTCAGTGTTATAGGTAACCAGGGCAAAAGAAACTTGGCTATCTCCTTAACAGACACTCTCTGTTAAAGCTACACACATTGTATGAACGAAAATTTTTATTTTCTATTTAATAAGAGAGGACAGAAAACACATAGGATACCTGCATACCACTCCATTAAAATTTTGTCTGATCGAATACTGGGGTTTGGCTCAATGATGTGAACAAGAAGATAGTTGAATAAGCTCATTTATTTCTAACAAAGTAACCCTCTGCTTGGACGCTCACACAGCCCGAAAGTGTGGAGCGTAATTGTGTGACGAGCCACAAATCCTCGTATGCCTTGAGCTGGGAGCCTGGCATGGCCGAGCGCGTAAGGCGTGCGACTCGTAATCCGAGGGTCGCGGGTTCGCGCCCGTGTCGCGCTAAACATACTCGCCCTCCCAGCCGTGGGGGCGTTATAATGTGACGGTCAATCCCACTATTCGTTGGTACAAGAGTAGCCCAAGAGTTGGCGGTGGGTGGTGATGAGTAGCTGCCTTCCCTCTAGTCTTACACTGCTAAATTAGGGACGGCTAGCACAGATAGCCCTCGAGTAGCTATGTGCGAAATTCCAAAAAAACAAAAACAAAACAAAACAAAGCCTTGGGCTGGTGTGTTTCACAACAAATTCCCCCCAAGTCATCAGTGTCACAAAATTGTTTGTTCTACTTGTGGTGTTAAAAGCCTTGGTTTATTACATGTAGAATCTCCTAGAATTCGTAATCTTCTAGACCATTGTTTTTTGTAGCCATTTTTAACTTTTGTTTATTTGTTTTTCTCATTATTTATTCACTTCAGTGATTACGTTCGTGATTAATGTATATGTTATTTCATTGTATAATAGATGGCGAACGTGTTCTAGTATGCACATTTCTGTTCCTAAATTCCGTTTTCCTGAGTTCGGGTAGGAGGTGATTGTCATTTGTTGTGAGTGAAATCGTTTAAAGTTTTCTTAGTTTAGCTCTGATAGCTATATACGTGGACTACATTTACTAACAGAGTAAGTTAAAACAACAATATTAAAAACGGTGTTATTTTAAGTTTTGATTCGTTTTCACGAGTTGAAAGGTATGACATTTAAAACTTGAATTCACAACTGAACTGTGCAGTACCGCAGTATATACTGAGTTAGTACAAAGTATCACTGCGTTTCGACTAATCGTTAGTCAGTGGAAGTGAGTGAGAACCTGAGATGTAATATTAAGTAGTTAAATTAAGACGTTTAAGGTGGTTATTCCTAGTAACCAAAATTTTACGCAGGGTAAAACTAAAATTCTGGCTTCTACTTTCAGACTTTGTTACTTTTTGCTTTTATTATGATTGTTATTCATTCGTGATTTGGAATCTGAACTTTGATTTGAGCTAGTTACGTTACTAATTTATATTAATTTAATATAAATTTAACTTTACCTGGTTAAATATTGGAATATTAATTTTATATAATATTGTTGGTTTTGGTTACATGTAGATCATAGATCAAGTCCATAGTTCAGTGATTTAGCTAGCATTAGAAATAATATAATTTGTAAAGTAATTGTAACACATTATTTTCATTACTTTAGTTAGATCAATTTAATATTCTAAATCCAGCTGTGATTAAATATAAATATTTTTTTAAAGTTTTAAAAACAATGTTATTTTTATTAAAATTTAGACCTGTATATGTAACGTTTATCTTAGAAGTTACAGTACTCAATTACCAAGAGTTAAAACAAAAGATTAAAATAATTTGCCATTAGACAGTTTAAACAGTTGGTGGTCTGAGAAATGAAGTTAAAATTTTATTAATGTTATTAAATCTTTCAAAGTCTAGTGTTCAGCAAATTATGTAAAAATAACTGGTATGTCAGAAAGTAAAAAGAATGGAGAAATTAATATTCTGTATTTAAATAGGCAATAAAAATTTAAAATATTAAATAATATATAAATAATATGCTGATAACATGAGAAGGTACTCCATACTTCCTTGCATGGAATCATTGGAAGTGTTGATCAAAAAATTTAAAACAAGTACTTATTAACCTAATTGTTAAAATATTGTTCAGTTGGTTCTGCTTAGTTTATTTTTTCAAATTAAATTTTTTCTTACAAAGCACTAACAAAATTATGTATATATTGTAATGCATTTGGTCAGTTACTTTTTTACTTGTTTTGTAGTGTTGGAAATTTTCCAATACTCTTTTCAATTGAAGATAAGATTTACATATGCATTGTTTGAACTATCTTTTATTATCATGAAGTTAACTGGTATAACATCACTCATTAAATTACATAATGTATAGCATAATTACATTTACCTGATGTTAAATCATAGTTCTTAGAATATTTGTGATATTTATGGTCTGAAGTCTTGAAATTGAATATTTATAGTTTTAATTTATTAGTAATGCGTAATGTTCAGTTGAAATTTTTATGTTACAGAATCCTATGAAATGTAATGAAATTCATTTGTTTTGTAAAGAAGTAAGCTTACAGGTTTGGTAAGCTTTAACATAAAGTTTGTAAATATATTGTGGTTATATATATATATATATATATATAACCACCCCACCTTTTTTAATGTTGTAAGGAAAATTATATTTAACTAGCTGCCTTCTCTCTAGTTTTGTACTACTAAATTGTGGATGGCTAGCACAAACAGCCCTTTTGTAGCTTTGTGCAAAATTCAAAACAAAACAAATCAATCTTGAAAATACTTCTAAAAATTTGCCAACACAATGTCTTAGTTTCTGTCTCTCTGTATTAAATTAACTAAAGCTTTTGGCCTGCATTTCATTCACAACATCTATAAACTGATTAGTAATTTTATGTGGAAAAAAAATAAAGTTGATGTATTTCTAATTGTTAATCAGAAGGTTCAGTGCTTTATTACCCTTAACTGGTTTGCTTAGAAACTTGGTATAATCAGCTTTATAATAAAATTCATTACTTATCACAAGCAGGTTCACGTTTCTACTTAAATGTTTGTTTTGGGTTTAAAACCTTCATGTTCTTTGTCATGGCAAGTTTCAAGTAATCGTACTGTTTTTAGAGCTACCCATTTAGTCTAAAAGTTAATTTGTGGAAAATCAGTTCTATTATTTTGTAAGTAGAAAGATTATTTTTAATTATTCGTGATGCCAGTGCATTAAATCTGTATGTGACATGTTCATTACATCATATCTGCATCCTGAGAATGGAGAAAAAGTTTTCCATGATAGGAAACAGAGGCAAAACAGGAAAATTGTGACCCCTATTACAAATATACATGCACACAGGATAAAAATTTTGCCAAGTTGGGATTACATACTGTGTAATAAAGTATTTCCAGTATCATATAAGGAAGAATTTCATTATAGTATGATGGATAAGAAGAGACTTGTTAGTTTTTAAGGCTGTCACATCTGCTTGAAAAAAATCTCAAATTCTACCTTTATCATTTAAATACTTATCAAGTCTTCCATTATACCCCCTGAAATAGTACTCTATCCACTATTTAAAAAAAAAAAAAACAGAACATTCTAAAGGCCAAATACACCGTTGGAAAAATAATAAAACTTTAACCTGAAGGTGACTCCTACCCTGCCAAGATTTGTGCTTTTGTCTTCTAGACCTGCTTCTCATTATTAAGTGCAGAGAAAAGTGATGCATCAACACTGATTTTCTTAACATTCTTAAAAATTCTATCAAATCATGTCTGACTCTTGATTTCTTAAGAGAGAAAACCTTCAAAACCTCATGTGACAACCTTTCTGTTTCAGTTATCGTAGTAGCTCTACTTTGAAATTTTTTAACAATCTGGTATTCTCCTTCAGATGAGAAGCTCAAGAATAACAATTACTCAAAATTATAGTTTAACCAGTGATATATACAGTGAAATGATAACTTCTGTGATCTTAACTTCAAAGTTTCTGTAAATACAATGAAAAATTCTAATTACCCTAACAGGGCTGCTTATATGGAGTATGAAACATAAATACTGAAATTTTTTATTCCATAATAGTATTAAGATTAAACATTTTAATTAGCAAAACTATATGATAATTACATAATTAAAGCATTTTATCCCCAAGTTCAACTACAAGTGTTAAGATTATTCCAATCAAAATTATAGTATAAATTATGATTACCAAATAATTATATTTATTTAATCAATTCACCAAATAGCATAAAGCTGCAGCATCATAAAAACTACCAGCACCCAAGATCGTAATATTACCAGCAAATTTAAGTAATTTATTGAATATTCCTTTATCTGTTTCACTTGTCTAAATAAAAAAAAAAATGTCTCATCACTGAGCCCTGAGGTACTCCACATGTAACATTAATCTAGTTTGATTGAGGTCTGTTATTTCAAACAACCTTCTACTTTCTACTATCCAGCAGGTTTTGGATCCATACAGATATTTTTTTTAAAATGTATCGAGGCTTTTATGTTTTGTTATCAAATGCTTTCTAAAACTCCAAGTGTATCAGAACTACACCTTTACCTTCACTAACATAAACACTAACCTTTTCAAAGAATGTCAAAGGTTAGTAAGGCAAGATTTTTCCCTTGGTTAAACTGTGTTTGCTATTCACCAGAATATTAAATTCTTAAACAATTTTGCAAAGAATATTTTGTCAGACTTTCAAAACATTTTCCACCACTGATGTAAGACAAATAGTCTTGCACTTTTTATCACCTCCTTTAAAAATAGAAGTATCATTAGCCAACTTTCCAACCTTTGGTACCTGCCCACTACTCAAAGACTTGCAAAACATGTTATCAAATGACATGTAAAATCATTAACATCCTTCAAAACCCTTGGAAAACTATTATCTAGTCAAAGAGCTTTATAATTCCAGCTTTTTCTAAATGTCAGCTCAGAATAAGGAATATTGGTTAAATCTTCATCAGCAAAAACTGAAGGAAAAGTGGAACTTAGTAATGCAGCCATGTCATAACCATCATAAATCCTTCTGTTAGCATCCGTATAAGGCCCTGTTAAAAATGATCTAAATATTTGGCTCACACTTAGTCCTTGTTGTCAGTTTTTTGCATTTTCAGCAAACTTGTCTTTCATATTATTTTATATTGCCATGTTCTTTATTTAACCAACTCTCTTGATCTATAATCTTCTAAGTCTCTTATCATAACAGTAAATTTTAAACTGATAGAAGATGTTTAAAATGTTAACACTTCAAGTAAGCTTTCCTGTTCTTACGTTCAGATTAAAACAGTTGCAGAACTTTATAACCCTCTTTGCACTCTTTCAAGTATATTGCCATATGCCTCACCAGAATCTTTTATAAATTCTAAGTTTTTAAAAATAGAAAACACTTTTGAGTTTTCCTAAACAGTAAAACATGATGCTGAACATTTTAAAGTTTTGTTTCCAGTGTCTGATATAAAAGACAGTTTAGTGTGGGTACTATTATTAATCAATATATTATGTAATTTGTTGATGCCAAGGCTAACAAATATTATGTTTGTAGTCCATTGATGTCAAGACTATGGAGATTTGTAGAAGACCTAAGTAATAGATGAATAAATAGCTATGACCAGAGAAGCAGGAAAAGAGTAAAATTAAAGTCACATGAAAGAGAAGTTTGGTTAGAAGAAAGTAAAAAAATGTAAAGTTAATTCATGTGGGAGTGAATGGTCTAATGTTTGATATGTTAGAGTTAGATTAATAGTTTGAAAGAGGTAAGTAGAACGAGCTGTCTGAACAAAGAATGTTTCAATCTAATAAAACCTGCCTGTGTGGACTTTGACAAGAGGGAGATGATTATTGAAAATACAACAATAAGGCAATTGTTGCAAATTCAGGATACAACTGCAGTAACTCTTGCTACAGTATAGTGAATCACAAATGGAGACTTTTGCAGTGAAAATAGAGAAAAGATAGCTTGGCTTGTCAACTAAATTCTAAACCAAATGAATTGGCTTAAGTGGACTTTTGAGAAGAAAACTATTTAGTGTTTAAAATACAACTGTGATCTTCATAGTATAAATAATTTTTTACATACATTTAACTTGTTTTGAATATATATACACACATGTATAATTTTTAAAAGCAAGTGAAGGTATATTCAGTTCTCAAATTTATTGCCAACACATAAAAGACACCTACCGTAGAAGGATCCTTAGCCCAACACAACCATATATTCACAATGCAACATATACAACTGAAAAGTAGTATACATACTCTAATTATGTACTGTATTTTTCAGACTATATATATTAAGTACATGATTTTACATTATTCAAAACAAAAAGAAAAACTTGTCCTTTACGTTATGGACCATTCTTTAAAACTTAAGAAAAGTATTCTCACTATAATAAGCTTTATCCAGCAATTTCGTATCTGTAAATTTAGAAATATGATTGTACAAGAAACTATTCAAGTCACTTACATAAATAATGAACTTTGGTTTGAGGAACCTCTGTTATCTAGTTCTTCCAGTTAGTAATTTATATATCATCATTAGTTGCTATCTGTCACTAATCTTTCTGTTCACTGCTCTTTGTTTTCACAAATTCCTTAACCATTCAATGTTTCACAACTTAATTTCTTTTGAAAAACTTTCATAGAGTCATGATGCATAGAGAACATGTTCTCTTTCAAAAATATGAAGCCCTATCATAAAATCCATGAAATGTAAGAAACCAACATTAAAAATTATAAAGTAAATGTTGATCCTCTAAACACTTTTATAAATATTCTCTCATCCACCTTCAAATTCACTGTTAAAAGTCGAGCCAATGTGGTTTTTGTTTATTGATTAATCTCTAGAGCATTTGTTGTTTTGTTCTTATAAGAATCATTTAAGCAGTCTTGTAGTCATTAGGAATTTTCCTGATGATAAAGAACTGAGAGATAATGCCTCCTCTAACTATTACTCAAGTCTAAAGGTTTTTAAATAAATCTTGCCAAGGTTAGAACTTGGGAATGCAATTAACTGGAAGTTTATCAAGGCCTATTCAAAACGGTCACTTCTACTTAAAATTTATGAAATAATTCCTCTCATCCAAAGAAATTGCTAGTCTTAGGGACCCTCTTCCTTCTGATCATTACTAATATACTAAATGTACAAGTAGTGACCTTTTTGTGTATTCTAATCTTTCTTTATAAGGCTCCTTTCAAAATATTTTAAAAAGGTAAAAAATCTATAAACTTTTGAAAGTTTTTTAACAGTTAACCTAAGCATGAAATTCCTTCAAGTCAAATTTGATATTCTGAGCCAAGAAATTAATAACCTTAAGTTTTATTGTTATTTAATAACTTTTTGTTTAATAATCCTTGACACCCTTAATTTAATAGCTGGATCTTATTATTAGCAATGTGTTTTTTTTTAACATATTACACATTTTTTCTATTTGGGAAAATGTTTTCATTTGGATCAAATGGTTGGTAGGAACATGTGCATTTTTTATTCCATTAAGAGTTATCTTCCAGTCTCTGTCTCAAGATATTGAGTAGTTTTGGGAAGTCAGCTTTTTTGCAATATGGAATATGTCTCTTATTAACTTTGCACAATTTTCTTAAAAACATCTCATCTCCTCATAATTTTGTGGTTTCTTTCCATTATGTATTATTCTTCCTAATTTATTAAGATTTGTCAGGTTATTGAAATTGTTCTGTGTTCTACTGAAAGATGTGCTTCAGGCATCATCTACTTAAAACATTTCTTCAGATAGTGTTTAAACTTGGTGGTGTTTGCCTGTGACCATTGTGAGTATTTTTAATTAAGTAGCTAAATAAAAAACTGTGTATAAAATGCATAAAATATAATATTCATGTTGTGTTTTTTATACATGAATTTTGGTAAATGATGCATTTTAAAGCATGTAATCATTTTTATTGATGTAGATTCATGTTAAAATATGTAAACATTGTTATTGAATGTAACAGTATTTTTGTTTACTGTTAGCATTCAGAGCCAAGTTTATTGGATTGGTTAATGTTGTATGGTATTAGATTGTACAATAATTATTAGTCACAACATTATGGACATTAGAATAATTTTTTTTACCTTTAGCAATCAGTGAATATAAAAGTAGTAGCATACATAAGAAAACAGTTTTAACAAAATAAATAGCAGTATTATAGAACTAGTTTACCATTCAACATTATGAGTTTCAACAAAATTCTGTAATTTAGTATTTTTTAAAGAAATACACTTGAAATACTGTATGAAGTTGTAATACACTTTTCACTCTTTGTAGAAGTATTCGTTGTATTCCAAGTTTCATGTTGATACTTTTTATACCAAACTTACTGAATACTTGCTTAGTTCTCTGGTACTTTTTCTGGGTCATATGTAAGAAACTTTTTTTTTTTTTTAAATCTGTACTTCAATGTTTATTTTCTCTTTCTCTAATAGGTAAATATAAAGGTTTGGAAAATGGCAAATGAGGGAGACCAAGCTTGGGTTAAAGTTTTTGTGTCCAGTAATGTTAGCTCATTTTTGTCAGAAAGACGTTTTCAGAAAGATCTTTCTATATCAGAAGTAAAAGGAAAGCTCGAGCTTTTAACAGGAGCTTCTGCTGCATCAATGAAGCTAGAACTTTATAACAAGGATAATGAACTTGTTGTTTCTCTTGACAATGATACAGCATCTTTGTCATCCTATCCCATTATTGATGGAATGAGAATTAATGTCATTGACAACTCTAGTACAGCTGGAGAATTTGAAGATACTAGTAAAGTGAAAAAGTTTGAATTGTCAAATGAGGAATATGCCCAACGAGCAGAATCACTTAGGGCTTTTAAGATGCGGAACAAGCTGGGACAATTTAATGAAGAAAATAGTTCTAAACTTCAGGATATAAAAGCTGAGAACGAGAAAAAAATTAAAGAAATGGTAGAAAATATTTCTGTTGGTAACCGGTGTGAAGTTCACCTTAGTGGCTATCCTGTTCGTAGAGGAATGGTGATGTTTGTTGGAGAAACTCATTTTAAACCAGGGTACTGGGTGGGAGTCAAATATGATGAACCCCTGGGAAAAAATGATGGAAGTGTCCAAGGAAAAAGATATTTTGAGTGTCCAGAAAATTATGGGGGATTTGTGCGACCCTTAGATGTTACTGTAGGAAATTTTCCAGAGGAAACATTAAATTTGGAAGATGATGAAATATAAAGACAAGATTTACACAATCATCTTTAATAATATAAATGCTCTGTAGTGTGTGGCTTGTTACAACTTAATAATTGTGAATTGTATTTCAAGATTCATCACAACTGATTGTCAGTTCAAAATAATTTTACAGCTATGCTTGTTTTCTAATGAGAATACACAAACTTTGTGATTTGTAATACCTTTTAAGAGTTTGGTTGCTATACGTATAAAAATATTGTTTTATGTTGATTAATAAGTTACTTATTTACTTTTTCATTTTTGTTTATTTTTTTTATTTAAATCAGTTAGAAACATGAAAACTAAAGATATTGATCCAGTATCATCATTGTTTTTTTTTAGGTTTTGAATTGACTAAAGATTTATTTGATTAGGATTGTTTGTAGCAACTGCAGGGGTTTAAATGTATTCAAATAATATAGTAACCCAGCAAGTATTAGCTTTATGATGTAGATATTCAATCAAAGCCAGCTGAGTAAATAACTAATTCTCTTGGAGTTTGAAGACTGCATTGATGCATTTAATAAAGAAAAATCCAACCCATAAAGTGTGGGTCAATCATTTGGGATCAAGAGTCACCAGCTTAATATTTAAATTCTCAAATAGAATTATGAGCACCCTGTTCACAACATTTATTTCTGACTGCTACTCCATGAGTTGTAATTTACTTGATATTTTTACATAGTACTTACCAGTTAATCTCAATACCTCTAAATATATGGATACATGGAAATGTCTTCATTTATAAGGATATTTAACAAATCTGTGAAAGGTTTTTTTTTTTATCACTGTTGAGTAAATGTTGCACATTGTTCAGTTTTATATTTTTAGGTGTTAAATAGACAACCTACTTTTGTTGGCCATACTAATAAAATATCTTAGATAAATAATTTTTTGTTTTCAAATGAAAATGTAAAACTATCAAATATTTCTTCTTTTTTTTTTTTTAAGTTTGTTATTATAACAAAACAAGATCCATGTAGTCATTATACTGAATAATTTGTATATTGGAGTTTTGTATATGAATATGCAAAATATTTGTCTTGTGTGTAAGCATTTATTTGTAACTATTAACTTTCCAATGGGATTTGCTTAAAATAGTGAATTAGCATGAACTTAAGAAGCTGTTTTACTTATTTTTGTGAGTGTATACAAAAAGTTAAATTACTAAACATTAAAAAAGCTTATTTCACTGTACAGTACTATTCTTGCTTCTAGAGAATAAAATACAGAATTTGTCTATTCCAAAAGTTTGTGTTTTCTTGTAGTGAAAAAAAAAGGTTAAACCAGAGTAATGTTTTATATGTGGCTTTTAATATTACCAGTGCTGGAAACAGGCATAAAATTAACCTAAATCATTCATTTGTTAATCCTTAAAACAGCAAGTTTTCTGTTTTTGGCTTGGCACAGTATGATGGTTAGTGATTGACTCTAGAGCTGGACAGTTAATGGAATTTGATAATCAAATAGTCTTAAGGCTCAGTAACTAATTACATTCAACTAAATTATTATTCTGACATGAAACTTTGGTAGTTGTAAGACTAGAAAATATTAATTTGAAACACAAATTGCAGTAAGTTGGTTATTTTTGTAAGTTGTGATGCTAACTGGTGAAACTGAACAAATTTGAATTAATCAAAACTAATAATTACAAGTCATAATAACAGTATTTTGATTCAATGGATAGTTGGAATAATTGAAAACAGTAATAATGGGGCACTATTTTCATGAAATTAATGAATTTAACAATTTTTGCTAAATCTGTTATTTCACATGATGATAATGGTTGCAACTGATATTCAAATGTAATCAATAGTATTACACTAGTTATCAAGTTTTACTTTTTGCCTATCACTTCAAAGTTAGGGATTGGTAGTGCAGCCTTGAAATAGCTTCATGCAAAGTTCAATAAACAAACTGTTAATCTTTGTTCAATTATTATCCTTTAAAGAGAAAAAAATCACTTAAACTTTGTTATAAATATACTGTTTGGTACAACAAAATCAATAATTTTACTTTTGTTACTAACATGAACTCTTTTTGATAGTTGTAGTTTGACTACATATAAAGTGATCAAAATTTCTAGAGTCCAAAGCATGACACCTAACTGATAAATAAAATAATGGGTTTCATTAACAATTTAAAATTTCTTTTCATAAAAAATGCATACTATATTATTATTATTATACTTTTCATTAGATATTTTGTTCAACAAATTAAAAGTGCATATTGGATACAAGCAACAGAAATTAATGACATTCATAAAAATACTGTCTGATTATATTCTGTAGTTATAATTAACGTAGATATGAGAATTATTCAACAAAACTGTTTAAAAATTTTGTTTAAGATATTGATGTAATTATAGTACATTTAAGTGAAATGTTACAGTAATAACTGTGTATAGATCAATATAAGATACAAAAATTTGAGACGTAACAGATTTGAAAATAAATTGTTAAAGGTGTTTTGGACATTCAGTGCATATCCTGAAGTAAACCAAACTAATTTCACTTTTTTTTTTGTCAATTATAACAATATTATTAAGTACTGAACACTAATATATGGCATTTCACTGATTTCATAGTTCAAAGGTCAATATCTGATGGTGTTTTACAAGACAATAAACAATCTAATTTTATATCATTATGTCAAATCCCTGTCATATAAAACATACTTGCCCTCTCAGCCATGGGGGTCATTATAATGTGATGGTCAATCCTACTATTCCCTGTTAAAAGAGTAGCCCAAGAGTTGGTGGTGGGTGATGATGACTAGCTACCTTCCCTCTAGTCTTAAACTGCTAAGTTAGGGACAGATAGCTCTTGTGTAGCTTTGCACGAAATTCAAAACAAAACAAAACCATATTATTATGTCTTCAATAAGCATGCAATTATGTATGTAGTTGAATGTTAATATGTGAAAATGAAGGATGATATACAAAGACAGGAGACATTTTATTTGTAGTAATAGCATGGTTGTGCTTAATGGTACTAATTATGATAATGCAGGATATTTGAGGTAATTTTATCCCAAAGCAGACCATTTTTGCATCCTTTAATGTTTTTGGAGGACAACAGGGCAGGCAGCTCAAAAACATGACTGTCCTGCTGAAATTGAGATATTTGGTCACTCTAGCCACATTTGAATACAATATCACTGTCTTCTGCCAGTCTAGATGTATTGCATTTGTGGAATAACATTTTAATAATGGTTATTTTATACAAAACATTTAAATTTTATGCTTATCACAATTAGACCAATTACAACAGTCTCAGAGTTACACAGAGTAATACCTTTTATGTTTAACTTCTGACACCAGTTGTTTTCTCACATTTCAATTTTATGATTCTTTTTGGTTCAGCAAAATCTGTACACACTATGTAAGGATAGTTTTGACATTCTAACTATTCTTTTTGTCATTTTATTCAAGTCACACACCTGCCTTACCTGTGGGAGGTGTGGCTGTGATGTTGAATGTTTTGCAACAATGTAGACTAATGTTTTCAGTAGCAGGTCAGGCAGTATCTCAAGGTTACAGCCTCCTGCACACTTGAGTGTAAACGACCACTCTGAATAATGCAATTGCTTTGGGTAAATCTAACATTACCTGTGAAAGAATTTTTCAAATCTAATACAAACAGCAGTCGATAATATAAAGCTGTACATGCACTGTTTTTACGTTATGCCCAAACTTATTTCATTCTAACAAACTCAAGTATTCAGAGAAACACAGCATTGTTTATGAATAATAATTTGGGAAATTTCCTATTTATAGACCAACTCCATCACTAAGGAAATTAGTTTAATCTGAATATACCACAGAGTAGATAAGAAAAACAAAATGTTAGTGCTATAACCAGAATATTACTGTGTAGTTTTTGCTGATGTATATTAACCCATACTCCTACTTCTGCGTTATACAGATTAAAAAAAAGCATTATGTTACCAGAAGTGGCATTTCTCATACGTCAAAGGAGCTATGACTAAGAAAGTCATTTTACGAAGGAAGATGTTTGTATGTGAGGTTTGTGTCTAGGAGAAGTCATCTCTTAGATATTGGATTATGAGATCCATGACTTCTATTGCATTGCAGCTGGCAATTCAAGAAGTAGGTCTGAAAAAGCTGTTTGTACTATTTTCCTGAAGATTAACTTTAGTAAGAGGGAAGCTTAGCAAACCAAAGATTGTCATGGTTGTGTGTGGCTTCTGGTGAGTGTCAGACGAATGTGAAGAGGTATGTGTAAGATTCTCAGACTTTCACAATCAGAGTAACCCAGTTTCACTTCTGGTTGAAGCCAAAAATATTGGAGAGAAATTGGGTGTGCAATTTGTTTGTTTTGAATTTCACACAAAGCTACACAAGGGCTATCTGCACTAGCCGTCCTTATTTAGCAGTGTCAGACTGGAGGGAAGGCAATCATCACTACCCACCACTAACTCTTGGGTTACTCTTTCACCAATAAATAGTGTAATTGGCCATTACATAATAAAACCCCCATGGCAGAAAAGGCAAGCGTGTTTTGTGTGATGGAGATTTGAACCTGCAACCCTCAGGTAAAGAGTCAAGCCCCCTAACCACCTGGTCATGCTGGGCTGTGCAGTTAGTGAATGACCAACAGGAACTATATCATTAGCAAACACCAAATTGTGAAGTAGGGGGATCATAGGTCAATGATTAGCCAGTGAGATTGGGATTATTAATGAACCTAGGGTCATGAGTAGGTTTGCTGGTGACTGCCATTGGTCTGACTCCTGTGGACCAGTGATCAATAACCCATATGAGAGTGGAAATCCCCAAGTATGCCTGTGAAATCAAAGACATCTTGGTCAGGTGATGGATGAGAAGTTATGAGGGAGAGATTTTGGAAATGATTGTGATACTTTGTAAGCAAGGCAAAACAGATAAACTTGCTGACATAAGAAGGTATAGCAAAGGAAGATTTAGTCACTTGAAACATTTCAGATAGGTTATTTAATAAATAAAATGGAAGTAATTGAAACGAGGAGAAAGCAAGTTTATGGTTACCAACTCGTCCACGCATCGTGCAGAAATTCTAGATTCAATACAGTTGCAGCAGATTAGTGTTTTGTTTGTTTGTTTTTGAATTTCTCCCAAAGGTACTCTAGGGCTCTCTGTGCTAGCCGTCCCTAATTTAGCAGTGTAAGACTAGAGGGAAGACAGCTAGTCATCACCACCCACCACCAACTCTTGGGCTACTCTTTTACCAACGAATAGTGGGATTGAACGTTACATTATAACGCCCCCACGGCTGAAAGGGTGAGCATGTTTAGCGTGACGGGGACGCGAACCCGCGACCCTCAGATTACGAGTCGCACGCCTTACCACGCTTGGCCATGCCGGGCCCAAGAGTTTGAACGTGGCAGAATTGTCGAGCTGCAAAAGCAAGGTCTCTCTCAACGTGCCATCGCTGGTGAGAATAGGCGTAGTAAAACTGCTGTTGCAAATTTCTCAAAAGACGCTGAGGGATACAGAACGAGAATTTCAAGTGGTCGGCCCAAAAAAATTTCGCCGGCATTGAGCAGGAGGATCCGACGGGTTGTCCAGCAAGACACCAGCCGATCGTCGAACCAGATTAAGGCCCTTACGGACGCAGAATGCAGCTCAAGAAAATAAGACGGCATCTGCGAGAGAAAGGCTTTAAAAACCGTAATCGTCTTCAATGGACACGCCTCCTTCCACACCACGAAACAGCTCGGTTAAACTTTGTTGAAGAGCACCAAACATGGAACGTAGAAAAGTGGAAGAAGGTTTTGTTCTCTGATGAGAAAAAATTTAACCTGGATAATCCAGATGGCTTCAAAGGTTACTGCAACAATAAGGATATCCCACCGGAGACATTTTCTACACGACATAGGAGGAGGTTCCATCATGATCTTGGGTGCATTCTCTATCCATGGAACAATGGAACTTCAGGTTATACAGGGGCGTCAAACAGCAGCTGGCTACATTGGCATGTTGGAGAGAGCATCCTTATTGATTGAAGGCCCTCGCTTGTGTGGAAATGACTGGATCTTTCAGCAGAACAACGCTACAATTCACAATGCCCGCGGGACTTTTTCATGGCGAATAACATGATTATTTTGGACCATCCAGCGTGTTCGCCCGAACTGAACCCCATTGAAAATGTTTGGGGATGGATGGCAAGGGAAGTCTATAGAAATGAACGTCAATTCCAAACAGTGCATGATTTTCGTGAATCCATCTTCACCACTTTGAATAACATTCCAGCCAACCTTCTGCAAACGCTTATATCGACCATGCCAAAGCGAATGTTTGAAGTTATTCGCAATGACGGCCGTGTAACTCACTACTGAGATCTCTTGTTGGGCATTTCCTGCCCTGTTTAGGACTTTTTTTTTGGTATGGTCTTAAGCTTATGACCAGTATTTAGGCTAATTTCATAGTGTTCACATTTTCCCTATTAAAGGCTAACAAGTTTTTTATTTTTGTTTTCCTTTTTCTTATTTTCATCTTTCGAAGTTCTACTCAAACATGTGGTTGAGTTTAACAACGCAAAATGCATATTTTGTCTTTATGTTCATTGGTTTTAAGATTTTGGCCAGCAGTGTATACTTGAATTATATTAATAAATTTTTGCAAATGATAAGATACTTTCAAATATAGCTTTAAAGATTAATGATTGACTGAAACGTCGTCCGTCAGCAGGCCGCTGCAAATTATTATAATTAATGACGTCAATAGTTTTCTTACTCCCCTTCCCCTCCATCCTACAGTTGAGATCAACTCTGAAATATCGCAAATATTATGGAATGTGATTATAAAACCTTCAGTGATTACTTGGCCGTCTCAAGTCAGAAAGAAAGAAGGAATAATTAGATTCTACAATCAGAATCGTATTAAGATTTTACTTCTGAGATAGCTGTTACTGATCTGCACCAACAGATAGTAACAATGGATGAATATGTTTCGCTGCTATTATTATAAATCAATGATTCAGCGTAAAGGCGGTGTCTATGTAGAGCGCTATTCCTTTTGCATTAATAAGCTCTGTACAAACTTCCACATATAAAATAAATGCACTTTATTTCAGAAGAGAGTACAATGTATTTTCGGACACGTAAAGTTACGAATTATAAATAATATTCAATTCCACCTACGAGCGAGAACTATAAACGGCAAAAAAGTATATCTACTGATAGTGCCTACTAATCACACATGAACAACTAAGATTTTCTTTTTGAAAACACCAGTACTTTAGAGCAATATAATTATGTAATTATTATTTCATGAGATTAATTATAAAAAAACACATTTACTTCTAATAATTGTGGTCGATATTAGTACTAGCGAAATATATCATAGAATACCAAAGACACACATAGTTTATACAATTTACTGACACCTTCAGTACTTGGTAAAATACAACACTATACTACATTTTAATGTCAACATAATGAGAGTTCATTGTAACTTTACAATATTCATGAAAAATGACCTAGAAATTTTAAAGCAAAATTTACATTATACAGACATCGAATATCAACTTACTAATCATTTCCCTGGACTTGCGCTAATAAACAAAGAAAAACACTTGCTATTAATTTGTTACAGGTCATATATAATTCAGTATTGGTGATGCTAGCCTTAAATGCAGTATATTTAATTATTTTGCATTATGATGGTTTCTTTGTACTTTTTGACCTCCAAAGACGAATTGGGAGCCTAAAACGGCCCAGGCAAATACTCAAAAATCAAGACGCTATGAATAGAGTAGGTTAGTCAGTAGCACTGGGACAGTATAACCAGGTTATCACCCCATTATCCAGTCGTTACCAACCCGCTAGGATTTTGTCTAGTGTCCAGGCGGCCCAATTCGCCCCTGGACTCAGCGCTATGTTTACAAACTAATAACGCTAAAATCGGGTTTCGTTAATCGTTATTTATAGTTGGCACACAGCATAGATAAGCACAGTATAATTTTGTGCTTAACTGCAAACAAACTGCTATTTTTCATTCAAAGAAAATTAGTAATTAAAATGCACTCCAGACAATCAAACTAATTTCAAAAATTTCATCAATACGAAAAAAAAAATGAAAGAGAATTAACAACTCTAATCCATTCAAAACATTTTATGTTAATATAAATTAAGAAACTGTAAATATTTGTTTCGACCCTTATGGCACAGCGACATGCCTACGGACTCCAGGTACTACCAACGAGTTTTCGATACCCGTGTCGGGCAGAGCACAGATAGCCCATTGTGTAGCTTTGTGCTTAATTCTAAATAAACAAAATATTTTTCTTCCATTGTGAAAAAATGCACTGGTTACATAAACACAAGCTGAGTTTTCAAATTAACATGGCCCGGCATGGACAAGTGGTTAAGGCACTCAATTCGTAATCCGAGGGTCGCAGGCTCGAATCCTGGTCGCACCAAAAATGCTCGCCCTTTCAGCCGTGGGGGCGTTATAATGTGACAGTCAATCCCACTATTTGTTGGTAAAAGAGTAGCGCAAGAATTGGCGGTAGATGGTGATGACTATCTGCCTTTCCTCTAGTCTTACACTGCTAAATTAGGGACGGCTAGCGCAGATAGCTGTCGTGTAGCTTTTTGCGAAGTTACAAAAACAAACAATAAAATCGGTCACCCTATAAATAAATATTGTTTATATTCATGAAAAGATTTTCTAGCTAACTTTTTGTTTCCACCTATTATCATGTATAAAGTTAAGCAATATATATATATTTATACTTCATAATATGTAATTTGAGGAGTTTTCTCTCAGTTGTTGATTGTTCTTCAGAAAACAGTACTGAACATCTATTAAGATTGTCCTTGCTTCGAGTAGCTTTGCACGAAATTCAAAACAAACCAAACAGGAGCGTAGACTTTTTACACCCGATAGGGGGGGGATGATTTCTGCAACCATTTATGTGAACTGTTCAATTTGCAAACTGAATCTCTGATTACGTGAACCTGAAAGCTGTAAACATGCAGTCACAGAGTAATCTTGTTGCCACGATACTTGCATGTATACTTAGTCCTACTTACTGATACTTACGAACTATCGCTTAGATCGAAAAGCTTAGAAGCACGCCTATATTAAAGATGTACATTTCGGCTACTGAAAAAGCCACGGCCCGGCATGACTAAGCGCGTTAAGGCGTGCGACTCGTAATTTGAGGGTCACGGGTTCGCATCCGCGTCGCGCCAAACATGCTCGCCCTCCCAGCCGTGGGGGCGTTATAATGTTACGATCAATACCACTATTTGTTGGTAAAAGAGTAGCCCAAGAGTTGGCGGTGGGTGGTGATGAGTAGCTGCCTTCCCTCTAGTCTTACACTGCTAAATTAGGGACGGCTAGCACAGATAGCCCTCGAGTAGCTTTGTGCGAAATTCCAAACAAACAAGATATAGCGTAGTTTAGTGGATTTATTATCATTCCCGCCTCCTTTTTCACACGTAAGCTATTAAATTTTGCTTTACAAATGAAAAGTTTGTTAAATAAAGTATCAACTTATTACAGAAACTGTAAAGACTCTGCAATCTTTGCCGCTAAAGGGTACAAAGCTGCGCAATGGACTATGTGTACTCTGCTAACCGCGGGTATCTAAACCTAATATTCAGCATTTTAAGGCTTTTCACTCACTACTGAGCCACGAAAAGGCTCTTTGAAGAATTAAGAAAATTTAATATAATATCAAATTTTTTATATGGAGTACAGGAGAGTATATAAAGTCTGAAATTAAAAAAAAAAAGTATAATATATAAAATACCTGCTGTAAAAGTATAATGCAGCTGTTATTTCATCTATCTTAAATAATTAAATGTTTGAAGTGACATATTTTAGTAGAAAACAAGAAGAACAAATCCTGATTAAATTTTTTGTCATTTGTCAAAATTATTTTTCAAATAAGGATATTTCTATATGTTTAGTCCTCTAGCTGTTACAAGAAGTTATGGCGGTGTTGTGCCTAATGTTAACATTAATTTTTTTGTAATCTTAATCGTAATTATAAGTTAGATTAATTTCAAGCTAAGTACTTTTTTTCAGATATTTTGAGAGTATGCAATATAATGAATTGCAAATTATTTACATCATGCCAGTACTATTTAATAATTTTGGCGTTTATTATGTACTGAGATCGGACCCTATGCCAAAGAATTAGGCCCAATATCATATTTTGAGATATTAGTTGTAGTAGGCAATTACAGTTACTCAGTGTTTCCCTGTTATTAAAATTTGTGAAAGGAACAAAGTGAAGTTAAGGTTAGATTTATCCATTCCTACAAGATATAGGTCTGAGAATAAATCTGAGCGAGTTGTTGGATATTTCCAGCAGTTTATTTTAAAGAAGTTGAATATTTTTATTAGTATACATATTTGATAAAATGTTTCAAAACTGGCAGAACTGGGGTCCAAACCAGCTTCCTATGGGAGGTGGTGGTGTTGGAGGATTTGTGCAAGGCCCAATGGCATCATCTGGTCATATTCAGGGAGGACCAGGTTTTCCTGGACAGTTTGGGTTACAACCAAACATGATGCAACAGCAATGGAATTGGCAAGGGCCTGGTCCAGCAGAACAGTGGGGTGGAATGGGTATGAACATGGGACCTGGAGCAGTACAAACTATGGCCATGCAAAATCAGAATCTCGGAGGCCCGATTACTGTAATGTCAACCTTGGCTGATCAAACAGTGGGTCCAGAGCCATTACCACCAGGTATTGATCAAAGAGAGCTGCCTTTGGATGAGACAAAGATGAATGGTGTAAGAACTATGATAATGTCATATTGTAATTACTTTGGGCCTTAATAATCTTCAGTTGAAGCTGATAATTAAAACTGGTAAAATTATTTCTCCAGGGAGGTTGCTTTATTTATTAACAAAAAGCCTTTTAAGAATATTAAGATCAAACATTATTCAGCATTTTATGAAGTAACAGAACTGTTTTGTTTCCTCTCATCTACTAGTGCATGCACTTGCTTTTGCCACTTTTATTGTTTTGTTTTGTTTTTTATGTTAAAACTTAGTAACAGTATTCATTTTTTTATGAAGCAACCAAAACCTAAAATTTACAAATTCATCATGATGATAAGTTAACTAAGCTTATTAAAATCATGTTAATTTCAGCACTAGTGGATCTAGAAGGGTTAAATTTTGTCAGAATTTGTAAGTTGTAAACTTAATAGCATTGATTAAAGATAGTTTAAATTTAACTTGCTTAGTGTTGAAGAAGATTGGAAATTGGAAATAAACAAATTGAAATGTAACTATGGCAACAAGGAGTTTGGAATAAGAGATGCATAATGGTTGTAAATATAAACAGCAGATTCAGGAATAAACTTAGTTGCAGTTATTGTAATGTTAGAAGTATAATATAAGAATGAAATGGATGAGTTCAAGACTAGCTTGAAATAGAAAACCAATATTATAATGGTGATTAAGAAACTGGTTTATGTTTGAAGAAAATTTATAATGGGAATTATTTCAATATTCCAAGTTCTAAGTTACTTAATAGTGATAAACCTTTCAAAAGAAGAGTGTCTGCTTATTGCTAAGATTGAAAACTTTAAAAAATGTTTGTCAGGAGCTTGAATATAAAAGGGTTATAGTTGGATGTTTCATGGTTGGAAAGTCTTTAATTGGCAGTTGTCTTTCTTTTGTCTAACCACCTTACAATCTTATTTAGCTAATATTTCTCTAACTCCTGATATGGTTTCCTTACCTAATAATTTTTGTGTGGCATGTTATTCAAACATTTTTGAAAATCTTAATACACCTAATCTACAGCCTCTTGTTCATATAATAAGTCCTTGGAAAAAAAAAACAGTTAGTAACTTAGAATTTCCTTTTGGTGAATCTATGTTTCCTTTGATTTTTGATGTATTTCATTAAATTGTCTTTTTATTTTTTTAAAGGTTTTTTGTAAGGTTTTGAAATTTTTGGTAATAAAGAAGTAATAATAATTAGTTTCTCATTTCCAGAGAACTTGCCAGTGTAATAAATAGGCATAACCAAAGTAACTCTTAAGTCCTTGGGCACATACTGAGAATGAAAGGCAGACAGACTTGCTCATCAGATGTTTGATCTCTAAATCTGAGGGAAATGCTTTGTCTAGACCTGAAGCATTTTCTGTTTTTAATCTCTCAACCCTTATACATACTGCCAAATGACTGTTATTTACATGACTCTGGGTAATCTCAGAATTTCATTAGAATATTCAGGGTCAGAAACATTGCTAACATTTTCTCTTGTGGAAGAAAACATTTAAAAAGTCAGCCATTCTGCATTCTTCAGCTAAAATATTATAAGCATTAAGGAATCTGTCCTCATTTTAAGATTTTATGTACCCTTACCATGAGAGTTTTTACTTTTAACATTATAAGCCAGATACTTTTTATAAGCTGTTTTGGTTTTCCTAATTTTTTTTTTTTTAAATCAAATCCCTAGCTTTCTTCATGTGTAGTTATGTAAATATTTCAACCTATTTGTCAGTTTAAACTTCTTAAACATTTGATTATTGTCCCAGATTTTTTAATTATGTTCTTAAGTCAGTTTAGTTTGATCTTCCCTGTTATTCATATTTTGACAGTGTGTTTATGTTGAATTAAAATCAATATGTTTTAAATTTTTTCCAGGTTTGTTTCACATAACATTTGAATTTGCAATTTACTGTTGATATATCTTGTTTCATAATCTCTAAATTTACTTTCTGAAAATTAGAGACTAAATTTTGATTTCTTTTTGTCTCATCTTATACCAAAACATCAAGCCTGATTATGCAATGATTACAATTTCCTAGTTGGTTAGGCTTGGAACAGCCAGTTAATTAGAGTGGCTGATTCACAGTCTGAGGGTTGCCAGTTTGAATTGCTGGCTCACTAAACATGCACAGCCCTGTAGCCATGGGGGTGTTATACTTTGATGGCAAATTCCACTATCCATTGGTAAAATAGTAGTTCAAGAGCTGTTGCTGGAAGCTGCATTCTCTCTAGTCTTTCACCATTAAATTAGGGATGGCTAGTGCAGATAGCCTTTTGGGCTTTTCTGGAAATTCAAAACAAACTAAACCAAGCTCTAATTGGTACTCACTTCAACTTGTACAACCGTATCATACTTAATGGTTAATAACAAACATATGATATTCCTTTCTTTCTAGAGTTAATTAACTATTTGGTATAAACTGTATGTCATAATATAGAATTTAAGGACAACAAAGGATTTGCTGGTCCCTCCAAGTTCATTCAGTAAACTAAACTTCTAAATTCATTGTAGTATTATATATCACATTCTATAATACTGTCCTCCTCATGATGCAATTGTCACCCGTGTGACTGTTGGTCAATCCCATTGACATACAAGGAAAGCTATAACATTGAGAAAACAATTGACCAATCACGGATTCATGGATTTTGTTGATAGTTCTAAGTTTCAACTCATATTTATGATAAAAAAACAACATTGATATCTGTTGCTGAAACACTAATCGTAATACATGGATAACAATATATGAACTATTAAAGGCCAAATTAGTAAGTTAATCTTGGCAATATAGCATCAGATGTAGTTAAAGGAGTATGATTCACATAGTAACTGTAAGGTTGTTTCTTATATATTAAATTTTATGCTGAAATGTTTTCTGACAAGCTTTTTACAATAGGAGGCTAAAGACAATAAAATAATGGAGCTAAAATGATTTCAAGAAACTATTATCACCAGTGTACACTGTCATTGATTTAAAACACTGTTCTAAGCATACTAATTATTTAGTGCATGCAGATTTTAGTTTTAGAAAAACATTTGTAGAATAAAATTAAGAAAGTTTATGTTTGAAAGTAATTGGTTGTTGTAACTTTTTCTTTGTTTAAAATAATGATTACAATAAATGCAACAAAAATTAAAAACTGAAGTGTTTAAAGAAGTGTATTTCTTAAAATACTAAATAGACTTCACACCAGTTATTCTCATGTTGACCATAAGTGGATATAATTCTATCAAAATTGTTCTTTTAACACAAGTTTTTGAAGTTGTTTCAAGAACTGAACTTTTAATTTAAGATGCAGTGAAAAGATATTTTAAGAAATATGTTAAAAGTGTGCATTATTTCAGTGTTAAAGGAGAAATGGTTTGGCACAAACATGTTGTACAATTCATTAAAATTTATTTTTATTAAACATGAACAGCTTCCTATTGTTTTGGTCAAGTAGCAGAAGAAATAAAAAAACTTATAATTGATTTTGATTGTACCTGAAAATATCTGTGATGTGTAATGTTTTTTAGCCTAATCCATTGGATGACATGGAAAGAGAAAGGTTACAGAGACTTCGTGTAGAAGCTGAAGCATGGCAAGCTCAGCCAATGTTGCAGACAACCAATAGTGGTTGGCCAAATCAAGTCAGTGGAGCTTGGCAACATGGGATGGTCCCTTGGCAACAGCAGGGAATGTGGCCTCAAGGAGGTATGTGGCCACAGAGAAACTTTTCACAGCAGCTAGGAACATGGCCATCTCAGCCCAGTCAAGGCTTGTGGTCTGCAGAAGCTATGCAGGAAGCCACGCAGGTGAGATTGTGTATCGTTGTATCATTTCTGTTTACTTGGGTTAATGTAGATTTCTTCTTAAGGAATTCATGTTCTTAGTTGACTGTTTCATACTCTTCATTTGATTTAATACTGGAAACTATATATTTATTCTTTACCTGCTCAGACTCTTTTTACACTTATTCATATTTTTATTTGTAAGACATTTTTGTGAAGGCTGCTCAGTAAAATCTCAGGGAATGAATGATGCTTAACTTTTGGTTAAAGTTGTATAATTTTATTTAATCAGCAGTTTTATGATCCATAATTTCAAATTGTTGGCTACATAATTTTACTCTTTTGTCATTTAGAAATCTGAACTTTGAAGCTTTAAGAAAGTTTTCTTAATCAAGCCATTTAAAAAAAAAAGACATTCACGCTGAGTAACTTGCACATTTTTTTACAAAATTAGTATAAATTTATACATACATGTTCAAAAAAGTTTGATTTTATTTTTATATGCATAATATTTACCACCTTTTTCATTATTTTGTTTATCTGTTAGACAAATGTCAATTTTTTTATGAGAAAATTTTACAATGTGCATTTTTACCTTAACCATAGAGTCCATGTATGTGATTACTTATTAGTGATATATTGTTTTCAAAATCTTAGGTCACAAAATCTGTAAAAGTAACTGTTGCAAGAAATTAATTTTGTATAGTAGTTACATTGATTAATGTTTTGAAGAAGTGACAACAATCATTATTTGTGATATATTAAACAGTGAATATGTACAGTGGCTTGAAAGAATAATGTTTAAATCATACAAATTAAAACATAGTTTACATTCTGTTTTATTACTATTAACATTTTCTTTAAGATAAAACAACCTCTTTATCTTTTAAATCTGTATAATCACCCTAGCCATTCTACACCTTACAGTTTCTTCCCTTGTGTTTTACAAATTATAAGCTGGTAAAAGGTATACCTGGCTCATAAATGTTGTTATTCCCCTCCTCCGATCTCAGGATCTTTTTCCCTCGTGACCAGAGGTATCCTTCAAATACTTTCAATGGTGTTTCTGTTATTCCCTCACACTGGCCTTCATTCTCAGTGTGGGATTCTAGCTAATTTTGTAAGTGGAATTAAGTTCTGTATTGGAAGCCATAATTTTTCTATACTAAAAATGTATTTCTGATGGATACTAACCTCCACTCACATTTCCCATCCTTTCTCCCACTCCTCTGATTCTCACATGTTCTCCCAATTTGGAAGTGAAAGTTTAGTAGAGGAGTGTGGAGGGAGTAACCATGAAGTCGTAATTGTGCTGTGATACTATTAATTTATGAATGAAACATGATGATTTGCATGAGAGACATGCTGGAATATACTAATTCTAATGAGGGGAGAGCACAAGGCTTATAGCATGCATAAAGAAAAAGCTTGCATGTAGTGGGCAGCACTGAACAAGAATAGTTAATCTTGTGCGAAAGGTAAGTATGTATTGAAAATACATTTTCAGTATTGGAAAATTATAATTGTTTTAGTTGTATAATAATGTCTTTGAGATACAAATTTTTGTGTTATGTAATATTTTATGATTTGCTATGCTGAGTGGTAGGAGTCAAAATTTAGAAATTACCACATGGAAAATTTCCAGCATTTAAGGTAGTTTATAATTTCATGAAATTGAAGCAATCAAAAGTCCTTACATCATTCCATTTGAACGTAGCTGAAATATTTTGCATGCTGTGTAAAGGAGATCCTCAAACCTTACTACACTTGGAGATGTTTTGCAAGATAAGTGACAGTGTAATTTACATAATTCCAGTGGATTAACAGCAAGCCTGTGAGCTTATAATGCTAAAAATGTGGTGGGCACAGCACAGATAGTTTGTTTAGTTGTGTGCTTAATAACAAAGTGGGCTATTTTACCAAATGTGAACTGGTGATTGGCTGTATAGTTAACTTCAAAGGTTGTAGTAAATCATTGAAATAGGGCCCTTGGAATGAAACACGAAGCATCCTTCAGAAGATGTGCTTTCCCTAAACTCTTAATACTAAAGTATACATAATTTAAAATGGCACTTGTGCAATATGTGTATATATATTATATATATTTATACATGCACACAATTAAAAGGAGTACAATGTTAAAATAATTGTGCGATACATAATTTATTAAAAGCAGGTAGCCCTTAAAATACTACATGTTTAGTTGTATGCTACCATCTTCAGAACACTGACACATAGTCTTTTTGGAGTAGTAAGTTATTTATTATGTCATTATTTTAGCATTGTACTCATTTTAATTGTATATAAATTATAAATATTTTGATGAATATATGACATTTTATAGAGATGCCAAAATGTTTGTGAAGATTTTGTAAATTAAAGTGGTATATTTAAATCAAAGAAAATTTTGTTGTACTTCTTTTTTTATTTCATGCTGTAGTTTTATAGTCAAGGCTTTAACATGATCTTTTGAATATATCTGATAGATTAATGTAGATGAAGAACTTAAACTTATGGAACTGGATCCAGAAGAACAAGAATTTGAAAGAGAGTTTTTAGAGTGGCAGCGTGAGTTTGAAAATTGGAAAGAGCAGAATAAAAACCATCCTGACAAAGAGGCGTTTGCACGTTATGAGGAACAGTGGCAAGAGTGGAAAAAGCAATTGTTAGAAAGGAGAGACCAGATGCGCCAAATGAAAGCACAAAAACTTGAAATTAGTAAGTGTAGAAAATGTAATGAAAATATCAGTTTAACAGTATTCTTGATTCCTTTTATATGTTTCTGGTACTAAAGAAATAGTATTTGAAAATAGTTTATTGCATTCTATACTTATTTTCATGTAATTTTCTTGTAGAAATAATACAACTATGATTTATCTCAACACATTTCTAAAATAACTATTACAAAAGTATTACATCACAAACTATGAACCCTGCTAACTTTTATTATTCTATGTATCATAAATAATTATTCAAACTGCATAATGAAAGTAGCATATTATACCTTCATCACATAAATCATCTTGTTCTAATCAGTGCATACAAAATATATAGTACAGTTGATTTCTTGCATAAAAAGACATCGTATTTTAATGATGCTGGTATTAAGTGTTTTTGTTTTCGATTACCATGAGTTGACATAGCTATAGCATAAATTATTCTGTTGATTTCTCAGCTGATTTCTGCTGATATCTATTATACTTTATACATACATTTTTACTGTGAAAGATCTTGTCTTAAACTGGTACTCATTGCAAATGAAAAATCATTATAAATCATTGTAAACTGGTACACACTTTAAGTGTAGTTGTTTTGTGTTCAGTAATTTTCAACCTGTTTCCTGTTATGATTAACCTATACTTGATTCTTGATAAGCTATTTATGGATCACTACATCACATTTCCATAGAAAATGCATCTTTATTAAGAGATGTACTTGTTTGGATGTGGAATGATAAGTGATTAAATATTAATTTGTGAAGATTTTGTTATAAGCAAAACCATCTGGACTTTCATTGTCCAAACTCGGGAAGTTTCACTGTACATACTTATTAAGTGTACTTGGTGTTAATTGTTTTTATTATTGCAAGGTGGAATTGACCATTTTGTCTAAACAATAGTTTTTGACTCCTCTGTTTGAAATAATTTTCTCAAAAGTTTGATTAAAATCCTTTGTTGTTTTTTAACGAATATTTATACATTTCTGATTTATCAAGGAAGTATGCCATTGAAAAACATTTCTATGTGTTTGCCAATGTTTTTTTTCATGAGTATTGTGTTGTTCGTTTAGACTCAAATGTAAAATAGTTTTTTCTTCAAACGGTTATTATTATTATTTATGCAATTCTGAGCACCTGAGTGTGTTTGCCTTATATTTAGTGGCTTATAATACTGATAATTTTGAAACTGTAATGTTACAAAAAATATTCTTGTTTGTTTTACCAGGCTTTCATGGTAGGCATTATTTTAGAGGGATGTGTATAATATACTTACAATCTCCTTTAAAGATCAATCTTTAAATTTGATTAATAAAATCCTATAAATCCCTATATTTTGTTTAAGCATCAAATTCTGATATAGGATTATATTGCAAGAATGTGCTAGACTATGATGTACCTACTTGAATAATGATTTATCTCTAACCAGGGGGCTTGATTCACATTATTGGTTTACCATGTTTAGTGACAGGTACTTTCCTGTGGTGACTATGAAAAGCCACATGGGCCAGTGGTTGGTAGATTTTGTTCTGTTTTTTTATTTGGGTGTGTTTTAAGTAATTGAATTTCTCTGAAATGCTAAGTTTACATTACAAATTTTGTAGTATGTTTAATTAGTCATTTTGGATCTTTCAAATAGATCCAGTATAATTTTATGCACAAACAAAACAAATATATAAATAAACTAAAATGACACCCAGACATGTGGTTTGTTCATAAGTGCTGTTAACTTCACATTAGATCTGTTTGTTCACCTCTGTAAATGGTTTGAATAACCAATTTCTCGGGAAACCAAAACTTACTTCTGAGATCATTTTATTTGTCTTATATTTGCATAGATAGAAAATAAATCTTTTCAGTGTTTTTTTTTAGTCAGTGACTCTACTATTCTGAAAGTTGAGCTCTATTAATAATTATTGAGACCAATTGCTGTGATGTCATAAATGAGTGACAAAAACAACTGGAGTAAAAAGACAACAATGATACAGAACAAATGTTGATTGAATAACCTGATGTGGATTAGTACGTTTTCAAGGATGATAGTTTCTCATCAAACATATGATGACAACAAAGAGTTGTAGTAATAAATACCTTGATACAAGAGGAAAATTAGTTAAAAGCAGTATGTGGATCATTACATGTATGAGGATGATAGTTTCTTATCAGATATAAACCTATACTTTATGATTTGCAGAAAATTATAAAGTGAATAAATTATTTATAGGGAAGGCTCAATAAAACATTGTAGAAATGGAAATTGGAACATATTTTATTACTAATTTTATATCTTTAAATCTGGCTTATTTTCCCTACTTTACCAAAACTGTAAGGTGCAAGTCTTTCCATTTATTCTGAAAGAAAACACACTAGTAATATTAAAAAAAAAGAAGTTAGAAAGAGCTTAAATGTAACGTAAGTCCACAGTTTGAATGTGTACCAGTGTGGAATTTGTAGCACTGAATATGTGCACTGGAAGGCAGCTAACCAGTGTATCTTGGTTATGTACAGGTACTGTTCTTGCTAAGCATGATTTTGCTTTCTCTTTTGTTTCAAATCAGCAAACTTTCTTATTCACATAACCTTGTAAACTCATGATTACAATGTATTTTTTTTTCAGTAAACAAGATTCCATTGTTTTTCAACTAACAAGCATCCTGTTAGACCTGTGTTAATGAAAATTTTGCCTGATTGAAATGCCTCATCAAAAATTGAAACTGCTAGTATAAAAACAACAGAAATGTAATATAAAAATATCATTGAAAGATATTACCCAAAAGAAAAGGAAACCAAAGGAATAATATGTTATGCACATGAATGGTTTTAGTGAGGCTGAATTGTAAGAGAACTGATCACGAGAATCAAAGAATACTTTAAAGGATTATACTGTTTTCATACATTTAAAATAAACCATACACTCCGTACTGGAAACCTTCTATGAACAAAAGTCCCATGACTCCTCTCTATCATTAATTGTTAAATCTTTTTATTGTCTTAAGTTTTTACCTAAGAATACCACAGTAAACAAACAACACCAGTTACATGGTGGCATCAAAGATTAATAAAATGTAAAAGTAAGATTATAAGCTGCTTTGGTTATGGCTTCAGCTCCTTTGTTAACTTGGTGCTATTGTGTGAAACTAAAATGGTAGTTTCACTAAATAACTTGTTTAAAAAAGTTGAGAACCCATTTTGTAATCAAGACAACTTGACATCTGTTTTGCTGAAGTGTTTAGTATTGAAACAGAAATAAATGTTTATTATTTTTGTATGCTTACATATGTCAAGCCAGTAGCTTGTTTTATACTTTTTATTTTAAATGATCGTGTAACAACATAAAAATTATTGCTGTATAGTCTTAAGTTTTTTTTATATTGAATTTAATAGTCTTTGCTAAAATCCATATATGTGTTAGTTTGAGAGTCGTAAAGAAGCCAAAGCCTAATATTTAAGTAATCTCTGAACATCAGATATTCCTTCACAATATAGAAAAATATTATGCTGCATGTTTATGAATTAAAATATTTTCTGTAAGTTTATCAATAACAATAATAAATTTTGAATGAAATTTCATCAAACAAACAGGTAAGGCAGAGAAAAATAAGCAAAAAAATGAAATAGAACAATCAACAACTGTCAAAGAGAAGAATCAAGGGACAAACACAGAACAGGAGAAAAGTGAAACGGCATCAACAGAGGCAAACTCAAAAGAAAAGAAACCACAGTCAGCTGATCATAAGACAGTGCTCCAGAGACAAATACAAGAAAAAATTGCACAATTAAAAAAAGAGGAGGAAGAATGGAAAAACAGAAAGTTGCTTGGACCATCACTGTCCAAATCACCTGGGGAATCAGAATCGGAAAAATCAAATGTGACCAGTGAGTCATCCAAGGACAAGAAAGGTTCTAGTAGAGAAAGGAGAGATGATATAGAAAAGAAAGAAAACCACAAATCAGACTCCTTACAAATTTCTAGTCAGTCCAATATTTCTTCAGAGAAAGACAGTGAAAAATTAAAAGTAAGTATATAATCACTCCCCTTATAATTCCAGTTTGATATATGTGCTTTCTTGGAAGAATTTGTGGTTCTAGAAACAATATAAATTGTTAATTAATTCAAGTTCTGAGGAGGGAAATCTCAGTTGAGTGGATAACACATTAGATTTCTATTAAAAAGGCCCAGGATTGAATTTCAGCCTGCACCAACACATAGAAATAGAATGTCTTCCTTAAATATGGCAGCAGATTAGAAACCAAAACATAGAATTATTTAATAATTAGTACCTAATTATAGAATGAAGTTACTGATTAATATAGACATAGTCTACTTAGATGACAAGTAAATTACAAATATAAAAAAAAACAGTATGAAATCTTACCACCAATAAGGCACAGTAGTTTATGATTTTCATTCATTATTTTATTTTGTTTTTGAAATTTTCTAGTATTATTTTACCCAAAATAATACATAATTTTTTAAATATATTATAAAAGAAATAAATTCATATTCTAGTCTTTTAACTAAATATCATATTTGTAACAAGAAACCATTTGGTCTTTTAAGAATGCCTCAAAACATCCACTCCCAAGAAAGGAAACTCAAAAATTGGTTTTATTATTATTATTCACCTCATAGTCTGTTGTAAAGTGTTTGCTTCCTCTATTGTTCATGGTAACTTATTCCATTCAAAAAATTAAATTGCCTAAATTGGAGCCTAGTCTGCTTCTTTGTAAATCTCAAGCTTGTGTCTTCTCGTTCTATTACCTTCGTAATTCAGAACAAAGAAAGCAGAGGTTTTTACTCTATTGATTGCTTGAAAATATATTAAGATATAAACTTTATCTTATAAGATAATTTGTTTTCATAGCTATTCAGTTTGCGTTATTTAAGAGTTGGCAATAGATGTTGACTGTCTTCCTTCTGGTGAAACTGGTTCAAAATTTTCAAAACAAAACTCTATAGTGTATTTTCTCTCGCTTGATACCTGTTTACTTTCTGATAGTTTTAGGACTTTTCCTGTAAAATATTGTTATAAACACTCAAAGATACAATAAAACTGTTTGAAGGTTAACTTCAGTTGATAAAAATGAAAGTAATAGCTCTGTCATTGAACTCATATTGTTTTCACTTAATAATTGTGTAAAATTAACAAAGCATTTAAAAATAATAAAGGTTTTATGTTTCAAATTTTTGAGTAGACTTCTGTTTAGTGATAGGTTTTTTAACTTTAGATTTTCAATGTAATTTTTTGTATGTTCAGTTGCTATTGTTAAAATTGATTTTTGTGCCTGATTTGATACTAAGATCTTTTGCATTTTTATTTTATTTGTTTATTTTTTTGAATTTCACACAAAGCTACATGAGGGCTATCTGTGCTAGCTGCCCTTAATTTAGTAGTGTAAGACTAGAGGGAAGGCAGCTAGTCATCACCACCAACTTTTGGGGCTACTCTTTTTCCAACAAATAGTGGGATTGACTGTCACATTATAATGCTCCCATGGCTGAAAGAGCGAGTATGTTTGGTGTGACAGGGATTCGAACCAGCAACCCTCAGATTACGAGTCAAATGCCTTAACCCACCTGGCTATGCCAGGCCTTGTGTTTTTATAGCTTTCATTATAAACTTTGCTTTCATTTGTTTTACAAAACAAAATTGCAAGTTTTAAAACTGAAGAACTTTTGCTTATAATAATAGAATTTTACGTTTTAGCTATGTAATAGATACTTACTCAGTAAAGAAATCTGGTCATTGTAAGTTATATAATTTTTTTTATTATTATTTACTTGAAACTTCACAATAGAATAAACCCTTTGGCATTTGTGATAAGATATGCATTTTTATAGTGACTGTTTACAATACTTTTTCTTAAGTTTTTTGTTGCCAAGTTGAATGTTTTATTCATGGCCTACAGTAGTGAATAAAACAACTAAATGCACCGAACTTAAAACAGTATAAGAAAATAATATTACTAACATAAAAAAATATTGTTAATTTACACTATATTCAGTCATTACATTTTATGAAATAACTTTAATATTTGATACATTTAAAATACTATTCCAAAACAACTGAATCTAATAAATTTAATGTTAGTATGACTTACCACATGTCAGAAATATAACTTGTCAGTAAAGCTTTGGATTTTTAATTTAAATTAATTTGGTATTCTTTCTCTTTATATGCTGTTCATAAGATTATAAGAAAAGTATTAGGATCCAGTTCAAAGTATTTTAATTCTGGTTTTCAAATATAACCAGACATTTCAATGACAGGTTAGAATCCTTAACAGTCACAGCACGTGAAATTCTTTTAGGCAGAATTATAGTGAATTAACATATAAGACTGTTTTTTGTTTCTTTTTTATTGGCTATACTTTTATGTGCCAGCAATACAAAGTGCAGGGCTCCTCATATTGGTAAAGTGATGACAGAGTTATGAGGTTTCATGCTGCAGCTAATATACAAATTTACCTTTATTTTAAGAAGCTTAGAAAATGAGCAAGGAAAGTTGGGTATACTTATCAAATATAAAAATGTTGTCACTGTTGTTTTATTTTGTGGACTTCCTTTAAAGAAAAAATAAATGTATTTTTTGTTTTTAGAAAGATATCTTAAGCAGCTTCAAAATATAATGGTTATTATTTTGAGCAGTTTTCTGTAACTAATTCCAGTAGTGATGTACAGTTAATGTTTTTATAAAAGTAGTAAAGAATAAATATCTTAAAGAGACAAAATTTTCTTTGATTTTATTTTTCCTCTTTGAGGAAATGCAGTAGTTTTGGATGAAAAGTACATTAAATAGTAATTGTGAAAGTTGTGGTGGTAGTTTGAGAAGTAGGTAAATGTTAATGCTATGATTTGGTCAAGTGGAAATTTGTATTATTATCAGGAGAGTAATTCTCAGAATGAGAAAAACTCAAAAGCAAGTGATGAAAATGTAAAAAATGCTGTTGAAGAATTGAAAGCTAAAGGTCAAGAAAACCACTTAAAGTCATTGGCAAACCTTAGAACAGCCAGTTCGCCTGAGAAAGAGATAACACAAAAAAAGGTAGGAGTTATTTATATAAATATTGATAACATGTGTGTCTGTGTCTGTTAATCCTTTAACTAAGTAAGTTTTGGGACAGAAATTTACCCTGTAGTGGGTACTTATTTTCTTCTTAATTATAATAATTGCCTTTGTGTAAAAATTGAGTTGATGTGGAGTGAAGCTTTATATAACTTGAATAATAATTAACCTGTTTGTGGTACACTCTGAACTTTAGTGCTTGGTAGAGACCAACACAGCAATCTGAACACCAGTACCACAATTCTTGCTCATTTATTTTATTTCAGGTATGAATTGAAGCAAATGTATTTTTAATAGTCTAGTCAACTTTGTTAATTTGGGTAAGTGTTTAGACTTTTGTGTTGAATACGTGTCACATTCCAAGATGAGTTTTTTAAACCTTTTGCTATTTTTTGCATACTTGAAAAGCATTGAACAAAGCAATATTGAGCGAGTCCCTGAGAATCTATAGAAAATATTTCTTCACCATTTTGAAGTTGTGAACATCTTTAGGCATTATTTTTTTCATTCTTCTCTTTCTCATCTTGGAATTATGTGTTGGATAATAATTCAGATTTGCACCTTCCATGTTTTTGTTTGCAGTCCAGTTCTTCTGATAGTTTGTGAGCTGTAAAACTTTTTATTTGGATCTTTCTTATTTCTGTCATGATTCATACTTAAAAATGTGATTTATTTTATAATTCTTCTATTTTAAAAACTCATCTTTTTATAATGAGTAGCAACAATTTCACTTCTTCAGTCAACTGTTTTCTACTTACCTCTATCAGGCATGGACTTGTGTACCAGTTATCCATTAAGTACAATACTCTTATTTAGTAGCTTGTGTACCAGTTCCAAGACAGTGCAATCAATTTTGGAATAAAATAGTTTCTCTCACATTTCTTCCTTTTTCAAAATATATACATAACATTATTCATACCATAATATGAGATATTCATATACTGTTATATGGACTTTTGGGATACAGACAGATCTGAATTTTTGCATATAGTAGTCCATGAATAGTTTCATTTTGTAAAATTTTTTACTTGCTGACTGCTCTTTCATTATTTATCAAGTGGAAGTATTTTAACAGTAAATAAAACTTGTTTTCAAGCATATCTTTGTAAAATAATGGTGTTCCAGTGTTGTAGTTTTTCCAGAAGTACATTTTGTTTTGTGGGTTACGATATCTTGCATGAGCAGTTGTTTTAGGAATGTTTTCATTTCTGCAGCACTTATATCAGTGAAACCCTTTATTCTGAACAAGGTTTTAAGACTGGGACTCTCTCAATAGATTACATTGTGTATAAGTATTTAATCAGATTGTTTCAAAAGAAGAACTTGAAGTGTTGAAGAAAATTTTTTTCATCCTTAACAGAAACCTGCATCCACTGTTGCCACAAAAGTCAAATGTAGTTTTCTTTCTATCTTTGAAAATTCAGCCACCATCAAAAGTTTTAGCCTCAATGTCAAAATTAGTTTCTTCTTTTCACTTGAAATCTTCAAATCAATTTCCAAGTCAGTCTGAGAGTTTTGAATAATTCTGTGTCTCACTTTTTTCACATTTCATTATATTTCACCATATTTGTTGGCACATAGAAAATGTATTTCAGGACAAACAATGAGTTCTATATGATATCTGGGTGGACAAGGGAACTAAGTGACCACAAAATCTTTATTAATATAAATGGCACAGCTGAAGTATTGAAACAGAAAGTAATGGAATGTTTATGTATGCTGTGCCCAATTAAAGGGTTATGGTCTCTCCTTTTATGTAGACAACAGCCAGAGAAAAAGTTATTTTGTTTAAAAAGAAAAACATTATTTTCAGCAAGTAGTTTTCTTGATGGGGTTTATCTTTTGTTTTTGTTATTTTTTCTACAAGCATTTGTATTGCTGTAATACAAGAGTTTTACTCTAAACCAAAAATAACTTCTACTCTTCAGGTCTGTTAACTTTTCATAACACAATAAATTAAAATCTCTATTTATATTAGTTTTATCTGATGTATTGAGTAGTGAAAGATAGTATCATTAAATCCTTAAAGATGAGTAATTCTTTACATATCAATTAATATAAATTTCTGTTTATAAAATATTGCTGATTGCTTAATTGCATTATAATGCTAAAACACAACAATCAATTTTAAATATTTTCATGAAAAACAAAAGCAGAAATTGCATTGTGGTAAAATGAATCTATAAGATGTGTCAGTTTACTGCTGTCAAGTTTTAAGAGTTACATCTGGTTAATATTTTCCAAATTTGTATAATGTATTATGTTACCACTGAGCTTCTAATTTTCAAAACAGTTGACATATATTAGGGACAATCTTTCTTACAAATTTCTAAACCAGTATGGTGAGTTAAATTGAAAACTTGGTGAATATTTTTAAGCTTGAGGTTTGTAAGCAAAGCATGAGTTTGTAGTTACATCTGTACTGGTTTCACTGTACTGTAGAAACATGTAAAACTGGTAACAGCAAGTCTGTGGCATTTGTTGGGTGGAAAGTAAATTTAAGTAAAAACTAAGTTTTATAGAAGGCAGGATTAGTGTTCTTGCTTGTACAGTTGATTTCTGTTTTTTGTTGTCATTTTTCAGTTTCTGCAGGCTTTTTTTCTCCTAAAACTTTCAAATGCAGCTTTTCTTTCTTTTTTCTGTCTTGTGTTATTTACATGGAAAATAACTGTTTTTACTTACATTTGTCCACAGCCTTTCAGTTCTTTAATTTATGTATATCGTTCACTTCAGAATCACTCTTGTAAGGCTTGTGTTATTTTCTCAAATCTGACTCTGTTTCTTTCCATTACATTAACCCAGAATTATATATTCTCCAAAACATTCCAGATCAGATTATTGTGAAATCTGTAAGCTTAGCTAATGACAGAGTAAGGAGCAAAGGTCACAATGTAACAGGTTTTCAGACTTAATACTGTGAAGGAAGTATCTATTAGGTTAGAAAGAGTGATTCTTGTTTTTTAATACAGATATTATTGCTCATAATTTATTTCTTCAATAAGACTTCATTTTTGTACTCGTTAAATTGTGATGAAGGCAATAAAGAATAATAATATTATGTTATTACATTGTTGCTCCTTGTTTAATTTCCAAGTTTGAAATATCACTGCATTAAATAATATAAGAATTTCTTTTACTAAGGAAGCAGATTATGCTAATATAATAATAGGTTGGCAAAGAACAATTTATAGATGTAAGGAAAAGTTTTATTGGTGATGTTTCAACAGTACATTAGTCTGTCTTCAGGTGTGATCAGTACTAAACAATACAACAATTATATATTGTTACAAAGATTTAGTATATTTCATCATTAACAACATTTTTCCTTGTGTTTATAAATTGCTCTTTGCCTACCTATTATAAAAAAAATTTAAAGAAAATTCTGATTTTTTTCTTATCAGCATGATGAAGATAAGTCAGGCAGGAAAGTTCTGGAAGAAAAGGATTCTTTTGGGAGAAGCGTGGAAATGAGAGAACGTATGAAGAGCAGAGGAAGAAATTTAAGACGTGGAGGGGTAATGTCTTTTTCTATTTCAAGTGTTCTTGACAGAGAAAAATTGAAGTCAGAAATATATTTTTTCCACGCTTTTTATCGTTTCTAAGTTACACTTCAAAGATATTATCTTCCACAAATATATTTATAGGCAGTGCCAAGTAAAACATTAATAGCTTTTAGTTTATACATTTACACATTTTTTTGTTGAAGTGAGGCCAGTTTTGCTCTTTGTTTTCCTTCAATTGAAATTTGTGATCTTTGGTTCCTAGGTGCTACATTTATAGAGCCTCTATAATACAGGTGTAATGTTTGAACTACTAATTTTCACTTTTTTAATTTAATTGTCATTGCCAGTATAATGCAAATTTAATTTCTTTATGTTATGAACAGTAATTAGTGTGCCTACTTATTTTTGTGATCTAATGTAAATAAATGCCAAATTTGGGGTCCTCTTTTGTGGAATCTCTATATAGAAGTGTTTTTGCAAAATACTGAACTTCCCTAAGGGGTTGGATCAAATGTAGTGTTGACATAAAATAAAAAACAGCCATGTTGAATGACATTGTTTTAAAAACATTCATAGTTTGTGTAGTTTGAGCCCCACCAGTGCACATAGGGTTAAACTGTATAAAATGTTTGGCATTCTAATACAACTTCACTGGAATTGTATAAAGAGTTCAAAAATGTCTTTTGAACATTAACAGTTTATTGTAAGTGGTTTAGGACTGTTTTATTTTAAACAAACATAAATAACTGATTTATATTTCATGTCTTGTGACCAACATTGCAACTATTTGTGTTTAATCAGTGCTAAAGGATCTCTGCTGAGTCCATTTAGTTGAACAATAATCTTATAATTATGCAACCTCAACAGGAATACATGTATATAAGTTAACTGGCATTGCCCACATAAAATGTGCTGATAATACTGTTTGTAATACCTTTCCGTATTTTTTATCTTATTCATCATTTTTATCTTTTTCATTGTTTTACAGTAGAACGTATAAATGATATGTTGTATGATATGTACCTTCTTCATTGCCATTACTTTTGTGAAGAAATTACTGTGTAACTTTAGTAAACAAAGTTGTTCTAAAATAATGGTTATTAATCATGTGAGGTGCACATTATTGTGATCAAAATTATCAAAACATTAGGTGCAAAAATCTCAAGTTGAAAATTAAACTCTAAACATTTTGTGCTTTTTTTTAAGTGTAAAGAACATTTGTGTTTAAATTTTACCATTGTGAAATATTATATTCAGTGAATGAATACATTTGATATTATAAAGTTACATATAAAACATCAGTGAAAGGTTTGAAAAGCTTATTTTCATATATATGTATGTCACAATGTTGAACTTCAGTGTCATTTGTATAAGAGATTTGTTATAGACATATTGTACATTGTTTTATCTATTTTTATTAGGAGGAAGATGATGATGAGAGAGATCCTGAAAAACAGTTGAGCCCAAGAAGAAATGAAAAACGAAGAAGTCGCTCACGTGAAAGAAGAAGAAGTCGCTCACGTTCTCGAGAAAGGGATCGTTATAGAGACTATCATAGATATTCTCGAGATCGCTCGAGAGATCGTCATAGACCTAGATCAAGAGAACGGTCACGTTCAAGAGAGCGAGATCGTTACAGAGAGCGGGAGCATTCGAGAGATAGGCCAAGACATCTCTCAAAAGAATCTGATCGATTTAGAGACAAACTAAGAGATCGTTCCAAAGAAAAAGACCGAGTATTGGAGGGAAAGCGAGAAGAAAATGGTGACAGATACAAAGAAGATCAAGATATGAGGTAAGATATTATTATGCACTGTTTTCTTCAACCTTTCAAAAATATATTTCTCATTAAAAGCATTAAAGAAATTGAATTCGGGCCTTATCTCATATTGTACCTTATAAAGGTAGGAAACCTATAAGAATGAAATTGAATTATGTTTAGTGAAGAACATTATTACTCTATCCTTCATCTTCTGTCATTATTGTTTGTGTGGAAGTAAACAATGGGAATTATTGCTTATATAACTGCTGAACATTATGTATAGGTGTAACATTTATTTGATTTGATGGTTGTAAAATGAATGGAGTTGATTATTTTGATATATATACTTGAAAGTAATGGAAAATTAAATATACATGAGTTATTAGTTTAAAATCAAACAAACACAAATAAGTCTTTTTTTTTTTTGTATGTATAAAATTGATGCCGAATTATTTAAAGCTGTTACTAAGAGAACATTCCTATGAAATTTAATATAGAATATACAACTTGTGAAAAAATTTTTATTGATACAGTTAAATTTAAAGTATTAGGTTTTATGTGTTCTAAAACCTTTTCTTGGTTAACAGTGCAACATTTGTGGGTTCTTCTTAATATAATTCGTATTTGGGACAGATATATTAGATGAGATATTGATGAAGTTGTTTCTAATGTGGTACTTTCCTCTCACAATATTATCTATTCTCATTCAGTTCTGTCCTCTATAAGCAAATTTTTCTTGTTTCTCATGCAAATCATCATGCATCAACTCTTAACCAATGGGAATAGGACATGCTAATGTTCTCCATCTACACTTTTCATATGACAGAGTTTGAGTTTCAATGTGCTCCTTTGTTTTTTTATTGCTGCATATTCAAATTTGTTTTACTTCAGAAGTGGATTATTTTTATCTTTGATTTCTTCAACTCAATATAATTTTTTTAATCACTTCATTGAATCACCTTTTTTTACTACACTTGTGCCTAGTATAACATTTCTGTACTATGAATTCGCGAGTTTGTGTTACCAACCTGTGGGTTATGGGCCTAAAGTGCGGGCAACTCGATTACAAATTTATTTGCTTATATTCTTTGCAAGATTGAATGTTACATGACCCATCCTTTTTTCCCATCCTTCTCCATGACTTCCACAAACAATTCTGATCCTTCACTGGTTGACGACAAATTTGTACGTCTTTTTTCATCCAGAATTTACCAATAATTACTATTCAAATCTTGTGGTGTCTCTTAGGCCTAATTCAGTTGTCACAGAATAACCTCTCAGGTTTGTGATGTTTTCTCCGTGCCATTTTTATTGACTTAATTCTTACTTATTACTTTTAAGTTGCCGTTCCCCTGATAGTCAGGTTCATGCTGATCATTTGGCCTCGCTGTTATATGGGAGAAGTAGGCTTAGGAGGCTCCCCACCCATGGCTCTCACCTTACAAGTATTGTAGCCATTTGACTCTGTCAGATCATTAGTAGCCTCCTTCTCCCCTCCCCAGATTGTGGCTTTTCAATTCTTCTTTCCCTATTTCCTTCCCTCCTGCTTGTGATCTTGTGACTGACCAGCATTTATCAGAAGATTTTTGGTAATTATTCTGACATTGAGTATTGAGATCTGTTCTTATCCTTCCTAGAGTAATTGCTCCTGCCTTTTTGTTGTCCCCAAGATAGCTGGAATTTGGCAGCTAGTAATCAGTTATTATTACTTTACCCTCTTCATATCAATATCCACATTTCCCTTGGAGTCCTTCTTTCTCATATATAGGTATTTTCTTCTGGGTTGTGGATATCATTTATGGATGTCTCCTATGCTTGCTTCATATGATGATATCTCTTCTTTTTCATCCATTTTTTTTTTATCCCTTTCAGGTTGGTTAATCAATTTTAGGCCTTTCCTTCAGACATGCTCTGACATGTTGCATGTTTGGTTTGAATTATCCAGGCTTTTTCACATCATTTTTATCTTCAGGTACTGTGATTTCATTATTATGAGGCTGGCTGGCTTCTTCTGGGCCCTTCTGAAGTTGATTCAACTACGTTTACCTAGAAGTTACTTTCTGTGGCAGATTGGATGGGTTGATTGGTCAACATCCAGATATCCTTACTGTATTGTCAAATTGGAGTTGTTGTTTTTTCAACTTAAATATTTGTTGAGCTCTGCCTTCTTCATAACTTGGCTTAATGGGATATTATTTCAACACACTCTCAGGGCTCAGCCACCTACTTCTTGTGAGGTTCTGTTGCTTTTGGAGATTTGGTCTTCCATGACATCAGTGGTCCCCCTCGATCATGCTTATTTATGATTCCTTCAGAGGGCACTTCACAAACCAAAGAACCTTGACCAGGATCCTCTTTCAATTCCCATTTCTATTTCTCCTTCCCTACGATATTACATTGGTGGCTGAACAACAAACTTACGTTGGTGGGTGTGCCACTTCCTTCCCCATGTCTGGATCTACGTCATTTCTTGGACGTTTTCTTTCAGGTATTTGTCAATATCAGTTAACCTTTGGACCAGTAGTCTGTGGCCTTTGCACTTTGTACATAGCTCTTTTTGAACTTCTGTTCATATGTTGGGTGATACATCATTTCCTTCTGACATGGTGTGAAACTGATTGCTTTGGCCAATTCTGCAGTAGTTACACATATCATCCAGCATGGAGGCAAACAATCCAGAGATCTATGTTTTGCTCACTGGGTCTCTTCTACTTGCGTTATGCATATCACATTTACCATATTGTATTACATGTCCTGTGACAGTGCTTTCCATCTTGTCATGGATTAACTTTCACACCCTGACCAAATATATCCCACTGAGTGGGCATTAGATACCCTTGTTTTCAAGGTTCTTTGTCATCACTGGGGCACTCCACATGTGAATGCTTTTGCTTTAGGCCTATCCATCGAGTTCCCTGTATGATTTTTCACAAGAAACAGGTTCGAACCTTTCAGAGAGTATGGCTGTAGTGTTCTGTTGATGTTGATGTGACATGGCTTCCACAGGAGTTAAGCTGTCTCCTTGCTGGATGACATTTGTTTCTGAGACAGTGTTTACACAGCCACTGGAGTTGAGCTGTCATCTTACAGGTGGATGTAGCCTCCTTATATCTCTTACACACACACACACACACACTGAAGTTGAGCCATCACCTTCCTGGTTGGTGTAATCTCCTAATATTTACACAAACACGAGAGTTGAGCCTTCATTTTACAGGGTGATATTCTTGTTTCATATTCTATAGGAATGTTGTTGCCTTCACTGTTGTAGGAGTTGATTACATGTGATAGACATCCTTTTGATACCAGATGAGGATGACAATTCCTGGATTGAGAGATCAGTGATAATTTTTATATATCTTGTAATTGGTGTGAGTCTTAACCCCTGTTTTTTGGGGTTTCAGGGGAAGAGAGAATGGTCCTCATCATATCATGGCATGAATATCAGTATCATGTGTGGAAGTTTTGGATGAACTTGATTTACCAATATTGATCTACTGTGCCCTAGCTACTTTGCACCTCACAGTTTTCACCATTGGGAATTACACACACTACAGGTGGGCAAAGAGTATACCTGGCTCAGAAGTGTTGTGGTCCTCCTCTTGTGATCTTCAGATCTATTTCTGTCATTATTAGGGGTATCCTTTGAACACTTTTGAGGTTACATTGTTTTTCCCTTGCACCATTCCCTCATTCTCCTCAATGTGGGATTCTGGCTAAGTTTTTTGAAGAGGAAAGTTATAGCTTTCCTATACTGAAAATGTATTTCCGATACTTGCGTCCCTTCACACTTCCCACTCTTTCTCCTCACAGTTCTCTGGTGCTGACATCTTCTGTCAACTTCAAAGTGATAGTTTAATAAAGGGGTGTAGAGGGAGCCACATGCAACACACGAGTGTGGTGATTTGTATCTGAGATGTGTTGGTATCTTTCAATTACAAAAAAAGGTTCGAATATACATGGTAGCACTAAACGAAAGTAGTTAGTGTTGTGAGAGGAGGTAATTACTTATCAGAAATACATTTTCAATATAGGAAAATTATAACTAACTTCTTTTCACATAAATAGCTATTCTTATCCAATGCTGCCCTCCTTCCATATGCAAACAATTTTTTATGCATGCCACAAGCCTTCTGCCTCCCCTCCATTGGAAATGACTCATTTCAATGTGTCTCCTATGCAAATCATCATGCAACAACCTTCCACTAATGGGAGTAATCACACACACACACATTACATGTGATTCCCTTTATTCAGTTATACTAGATTATCACTTCTTATCTGGCAGAAATCATATTCTAAAGTTTAGTTTGTGCTCTAGAAAACTTTTATTGGTTCTACCAACACAGTTGTATTTGATTATTCATTTTGAGTTATGATTTTCTGTCACCACTTTAAGAGGTTATATGTTCTATTAGCACTTTATATAGGCTTCAGGTCACAATACTTTGTGGGAAAAATTCCGCCTTTATTTTGGAAGATTGATCGCCCTATGAACTGACATTCTTTGGGCCTCACCTCAAGTATGGGGTCCCACACATTTGCAGTACTGATTACTGATTTTGAAAAAATAAGACATTTTACTTTTATTGTTAATATTATTAGCTCTCATTATTTGAGCTCCATAACATAAGTTTAATTTCATTGGTTAGTACCCATAGCCAAATTTAGGGTAACAATTAGTCTATGATTAATTTTAATATATTGTTTTTCTTTCCATTCGCTTAGTTTGTGTGGAACTCTTGAGCTGGGGTCCACATAAACTTATCCCAATATTGTACATAATTAGTGTTCAGTTAAGTATTTCTTTCATGGCTTAGTGATATTTTTGTCATGTATTGTTCAATTAGGTTTTTAAGTGTTCGCTTTTGGTTTATCAGTAGTTCTACTTCTGTGTTAATCAGTAATTAGGTTGAATATTTAGGTACTTGTTTATTTAACTGCACAATTTTTTACCATTAATTTCATTTTTTCTACTTTTTGACATTAATTTCATTTGTGTGGGCCCTAGGTGCTCTGGCTCACCCTACTTGCTACCAGTATCACTTGTCTTCCTCTTATAATGGTAGAACCTGTTTTAAAATGACCTAGATATGCTTATTTTCCTGCACCTTCTCATGGAGTTCATTTCAGGCCTCTACTGCAGAATTTGCCAGATTTTTCTAACATGTTTTCTTCCCTAACTCCATTTCTTTGTTACATTTCCCTTCCACCTTTACCCATTTTGTTTAGAATGTAATTTAATTAACCTTTTCCTCCTTGTACCCTTCTTCCCATGTTCACATCTAACCTGCACTTCCCTTTTACATACATCAGTTGGAGCTGCTTTGTCTCTTGAACATTGGGACTATATTTCATAAGTTCTCCCATTCTCTGCTTTGGGTAGCTGTTTCTTTCTTGTCACGGTACCATTATTTGCTTGTTGCTATCTTTCATTCTTTATGAGTCTGTGATTGTGATCTTTTTCTTATTGGATTCCACCCTGTTGTAAGTAGTGCCTGACCAGGTATTTTTTTACCTTTAAAATCTGCACAATCAAAACAAGTTGACTTGCTTACTATGTTCCATAGCTATGCAATGCACACTGTGACCAATGTTGACTTGAGTGTGTGGAATTGCTTCATAAATATGCCTGTTCTGGACCATACCATCAATGGACAACATGGAAAAAGCAGAAAGGGATCAACCCATCTCTGCCATGCTTTGTATTGAATATGTCAGTATGGTCTGTTTTTAAAAATAGGGTTTTGTGATCACCCTTTGCACTTTTTCAGGTGTTTGGGAGTCCTTAACACTTTCCAGTTCCAAGCTGCTAGAGTGGTAGACTATAGAGGCATCATTCTGGATGGTTTAATGAAATTGCGAATCAATGCAGAAATACCATTCGGTGTAGAATAGGGTGGTAGTGTTCTGCTAGTATAGATGAGGCAATATCCTTCACTTTAAACAATATGAAAACCCAAGGAGTCAGACATAAAATTGCAGTTTACCTCTTAGATAGGTATCCTTCATCCTGCCCACATGGGATGCTGATTTTCCAGTGACTGATGTTTGGATTTAGAGTAGAATTAATCAACATACGTCCTCACACATGTATTACGGATGTCTGGCTTCTTATCTCAATTATATTGTGAGTTGTGGTGGAGGTACTTGTGATTGTTGCAGTTGTTTTCTTCTTTTCTCCCTCAATGTATCTTATTCCAAGGATGTTATTGCAACTGAGCTGGTTCTGGTCAGTTTCATTGTTGAGAAAGTTGATTTCTCCAATGGAAAATATCTTTTTTAGTACCAGATGTTAGGTTTCCTGATTGATATATCATTGTCTATTCTTAACATATGCCCTGAGTTCAGGGGGTTTGAGATCACCTCTGACCTCTTTAGGTGAAGATAGTATGATCCTCTTCCTACCTCTGCACTGATGATGGTTCCCAGCAACATAGTTTTTGGATGTAGTTGACTTACTGAGTGTGGTCCATCTCACCCTAGCCACAATTCCAGTGTTTTTTTCCACACACTTGGACGTGCTCCTCTGTCTCCCCCCACATATATATGTACATACAACACACCTTTCTCCATTGGATGAAGAGTATATCAGGCTCACATCTGGTGTGGTCTACTACACCATATCTTTGGATCTGACTATCTTGTCTAAACATGTGTCCTTCGGATGCTCCTTTTCTTCCCTCTTACCACTCCCTTCACCTGTTCAGTGTGAGACTGAAGCTATTTGTGCATGAAGAGGTGATGTACTGCATCAGAAGTTATAACTTTCCTATACTTTAAATGCATTTCCAATAGGTATTTTCTTCCTCTCACACTTCCCATTCCTTTTTTTCTTCCCAATGAAAACTGTTGTTCCCTTTTTCTGACAAAACATGAAGTGATAGAGTGGTAAAATTGAATAGGTGGAGTCAGATGCATAAAGTATGTGGCAGTTTCATTGGTTGAGGGTTGTTGCATGATGATTTGCATGAGACACACATTGTAGTGAGTCATTTTCAATGGAGGGGAGACAGAAGGCTTGTGGAATGCGTAAATAAGTCTTTGTATATAGAGGGCAGTACTGTATGAGAATAGATGTTTATGTGAAAAGTGGGTGAATACCTAACAGAAATATATTTTCAGTATAGGAAAGTTATAATTTTTATTGCTCATTTATTACTTTACTTTGGTATCTATTCTGTGTGTATCTGTGTTAAAGGATTTCAGTAATTCAGGCTGTTTGATAGATCTTTCAAGTTGGTTGGGATGGAGTTCAGAGAGTTTTAAGATGTTTTGACCATAGATCAGTAACCTGCCCTGAAATTGGTTTTTAAGTTTGTGTCAGATATATGTATGTAAAACTCATTACAATGTTTTATTTTTGTGTATTATTTCATATATATCTGCTTATGAGAATGTAAGTAAAAAAACAAACAAACGTGTAAATACATTATTGTGTTATTGTATCAACCTATCAACTGCTAACTTAATATCATCCTTAATTTTAGAAGACTTTTACCATTTGGAATGGATGAACGTTTTGAGAAAGGTTATCCTAGTGGTGACCCTGAATTTTATATTAAAAGAAGTGAATATTTGGACAGGTAGGTATACAAAAGAAATTCTTTAAGTTAAATATTTGAAGAAGTGGCACTAACTGTGCTTTATGTACAAGGTTTGTTTGTGATTTTAACATCAAAAAATCTTGAAAAAACATTGAATTGAGCTTATTTATTATTAAGATTAAATGATAATAATATGTGTTGTATAGCATATATGCATGCATGAATGTGCAAGTGTAAATAATTTTATTTAAAGAACTTGAGACCAGTGAGGAATGGAACTCTGGCTGCTGTGATTTACATTTTGTGCACTGAATATCTTGAGATACTACTATGTGTATTTTAGTTCTGATATATAATCCCTCTTAATTTTTGATATTTTAGCACTTGCATTTGTTAATTTTGTATTTCATAAATTGAAAAAGTGAAGTACTCTCACTAATATCTTAACCAGTTTAAAAAAGTACTTCATGTTTGTTAAAAGTCTTCTTTTTGTGTATGCAGTAGCTGCATTATGCAAAAATTGAATTTTGTTGTGAAAGTTGTTTGAAGAAGTATCAAATGGAAAGAACTGGTTAGTTTTGCATATTGAGTTAAGTAGTCTTGTAATCAGGCATGTGACACAATGTTGCATTTGTGCAGCTCCTTGAAATCCTGGAAAGTCATTGAAAATGAGCTCAAAAAATTTTGAAAATGATTGTGTTGGAAATATTTTCCTCGAAAAGTCCTGAAATTTCAGTTTCAACATAAGAAATACCACATACCACATGAATTAATGAGATTAATTGAAATCATTAAACAAAAAAGTTCAGTTATAATCAAGTTTGAAAGTACTTCATATCAGTCTTTATGAATTTCATGTCTTGCAAATCCTGAGACTTTCCACTGGAAGGCATGTTTGATGTAGGAAAATACTAAGAAAAATCCAAATTTAATGTTGCATGGCAGAATTCATTGGTGTAGATGTTCAAGTTTCATCCCAGGAAAAATATTTGCAATTTATTTATATATTTTGAATTTACAAGTCTAAATGAACACTGTTCAATGTAAAAATAACAGTTAAAGAAAATCACAGTGTGTTAAACATTCTGGGTAATAATCATGAGAGGAAATAATAAAAAACTTTATGAAAGTTTTAGATCTATATGAATCTAATGTTATTTGTATATATATTTTAGGTTTAAATATTTTATATTATACTTTGGCTGACTAATTAACTGTAAGGAATTTTGGTAATTCAGAATATAAATATAAAGGCTTAAATATCCACTTAAGACAAATGTAGTGAATTATGTAATGATTTTGAACATGAAATATGTACTGAGGTACACATATTTTTTTCCAGATTCTTAACTTTTAATTTAAAATCATGTAAACTTAGCATCTTATGTCAAATTATAGAAATATATTTTGTATAGAACTTGCATATCACATGTTAAGCTTTCCAATACGATACCTACTTCCTCTCACAAGATTAGCTATTCTTATTCATTGCTACCCTCTGCGTGTAAGTGGTATCTTTATGCATGCCACAAACCTTGCACTCCCCTTCATTGGAATTAATATATTTCAACATGTCTCATGTAAATTATTATGCTTTATCCATCAACCAAACCTTCACTTCTCATTTAGCAGTGTTTGAGAATGGACATGGTTTGTTATTTATGTATTGGTGCATGTTTGACTTTGTTTCTTCATGAAATGATTAAACTTCATCTGATTTGATAAACCAGATCCTTTTTTTGTATTTATCAGTTAATTCACATCACTTTATTTCTAAACTCAAGTTTTCTGAAACTTTTCCATGCAGTGCATTATGAATTTTACCTTACCACTTCATGAGTTACAACAGCGACTAGCATTTTTAATGAGCCTCAGGCATGGGCAACCTAATGATGGATTTATCTGCTGTCGTGCTTCAGGAGGTTGAATGTCACAGTGTCCAACCTTTTTCTGCAGACTTTGCCATGACGTTTACTGAAACTGCTGAGTCTTTTCTGACTGACGAGGATTTTGTGTTTTCCTACTTCTAGAGTATGCCCTTCCATTAGACTCTCCTAGGTCTAATTCTGTTTTAGGTTTGTTCTTTCTCATACCTACTTCTTTTTCATCTTGTCCTCTATTTTACATGTACTATTTTCCCACCCTCGGATTTTCTCACTTCTGTAGTATTCAGGTTATTGCTGTTCTGTTAGCTTCACCTTTCCATGAGAAGTTTACTTATTGTGCCCCTGAAGGACTTCTGATCAATATACCCTTCTTTCCATAGGGTGAACTATACATTTTTTTTTATCACATATTGATGGGTTTTTTTTTTTTTACCTCTTTGGGGGAAGGAGCCCAAAATTATTTTTAGTCTTAAACATACCCTTAAGTGATACCTTTCTTTCTTACAATGGCTGTCATAGGATCTTCACAGATATTCTGAGGAGTTTTTGATGATACTCTTCACTTTAACTCGTAGTTCATCCTCAACATTGGCCTTATGTGTGTGATTTCTTTGTTGTTGGGACCTGCTAGTAAAGACTGAGTTTTGACTAAGTGTAATTTTACCCTCCTAATATCTCAGTGTGTTACATCTTCTTTTCTGAGGCTTCATGTATTTTCTCCAGTCTCTGACAATAGTGAGCTGCAAATTATGTCAGTCCAGTTGCAGTTTACCTTTACAATTTCTGTAACTTCTTTGCCTCTGTTGATACCTCCTGATTCTCCAAACCCTTCCCTGTTCCTTTCGTTATAGGTACTTCATTTAGTTGATTTCCTTGATGGAATACCATCTGTTGCCACCTGTATCAGGCCCATGTAAATTGCATTCTTCTTATTACATGTTGTGTGCTGGATACTTTTAATCTAATCACAAGTTGTCTTTTACGCTTGGTCCGAGTCTCTCCCATGGAGTGGTTATTGAATCTATTCATTTTCAGGGACTTCTGTCTTTGATGGAGTTCTACCCAGTTCATTGAATTAGCCATGAGTCTCAATATACAGTTTCCTCTCTTTTGGTTACTTGTACCTCATCTATAGGCTCTGGCAGTCAATGCTTTCAGTCAGGATTGGTTTCACACATATATTTATGTGTACTCTCCCATCCAGTTCCTTGTTAGGTTATTGTGATAGCATACCATTGATCAACACAACCTTGGTTTTGAGGCTCCAGTGTCTACTCCTTTTATCATGTGTCCCTCTTCCTCTGTTTCCCTCCCCTCTGTGCCAATCTTGATCCCCTGCTCAATATCCCAATCTCCCTGTCCTGTGTCTTCATGCCTGGTTTTTTTTGGATCTTGAAGAGTTGATATGGCTTCACACATACAGTTGCCTCTCTGTTAGCTCCTTCCATTGGTTCATTTTCCATGGAAGTGTACCAGTGCAGGTGAAAGAGATTTCCTGTTGACTTGTCCTCTGTGGCTTAGATGGTAGAATTTCTCACTTGACTCTTCAACCATGGTTCTTTGGACTCTCTCTTCCTTTCTAATTTCACTCTGCTAATCCATTCTTCCAAACTCAGAAGCATCCTCTTGTTCCAAAGTGGGTCCTTACTTTGCTTTTCCTTGTTCTGAATTTATATCCATTTGAACAATGTTCCTCATGCTCCTTGTTTCTTTTGTCCTTTACAACATATTTTTTTCTTCTCTTGGTTTGAAACATTCCCATTCTAATTTGTTTTCCATTAACATTTCACATACCCATTATCCCTCTACCTATCTTCTCCTTTCTTACCAATTCTGTGGCAGCATGGGAGAGTTGTTCATATTTTCTCCTATTTTCTGCTTTCTATCTCCCATCTTTTCCCTCATCTAGACCATATTGGTTCTGTGCCCAATCAGGGGCTCAGGTGTGATACTGCACATGCAGCTGCTCTCCAAAATATGTGTAACCATCTTCACATTTCATGACAACTTCTGCTTTCTGGTCCATTGAGCCTACTACTCTCTACCTTCTTCATCCCATACCTTATTCCTTGTTTTCTCCCATCCACTCTCTCTTATGTTTGCCTTTTCCTCTCTTCTTTGTTTTCTGTTGTTCCATGTTGGTTTGTGGGCCATACCCATTATGTTTGCCTCTCACTATCCTCATCATTTTGCACTTTTATCCACTTCGGGGTTTTGTCTTGTGGCTGTGCTCCAGAATTCAGTGCAACTTTAACTGATAAGTTTTGTTCAATTCCCTATTTTTCAGGGGCATTCTTTCTTCCCTTTTATCACTTTGATCCTGCTTTGTAACAAGTGATATCTGGCCAGGTATTCATTAATTTCAAATCTGCAATGTAAGCCATGTAGACTAACTCTCTATGGTCCACAGCTCCATGCTCACCGTAGATATGGGGTGTTCCACAAGATCACTAGAAAGTTATCTGCCTTATTATAATTGCTTCATAAACATGTCTGTACTGAACTGTAACACCCATGGACTGCATGGGTAAAGCAGAATTGGATAGCTCCTCATCCCTGCCATGCCTTCAGTATGGTCTGCTTTTCAAACTAGGGTTTCATTGTCACCCATTGCACTGTCTTCAGATTCTTCAACATATTCTTTCCCTCCTCTTTTAAGTAGAGTGTGAGAGTCCTTACTGTGTTCCATTTCTAAGCTGCTAGGGTTGTTGACCATGGAGGTACCCTCCTCAATGGGTCCACTAAAAAATTGATGATAACCATTTATTTGAGAGTAGGGCAATGGTTTTCTGCTGATATGGATGAAACATGGCCTCCACGAGAGTTAATCCATCCCTTGACTGATAGATGTGACCTCACAAAGCTATTTACACAATCACAGGAATTTGTCCATCATCTTACTCAGTGATGTGGTCTCCTTATACCATTTACAGTACATTTGAGTTGATCCATTGCATTATTAGTAGTTGTTATCTCTGTTTACACATTCCATAGCAATTGGAGTTAAACCATCACAATTGCAGTTCAGTCCTTTTGATTGGGAGCTCTCACACTACCTTTGTGTGAATGCTGGTTCTCATATTGAGGTGTTGGATTCAAGTGAACTAATTAATACAAGTCCTTGCATAAGCTGATTCCATCTTCTTAATGGTGGATAGCCTGTTCCAGATTGTTGTAGGGTGTTGATCTTTGTGTACTGCCCAGTAATCAGAGTGGTTCTTAATCTCAATTACTGAGATTTAGATGAAAATGGTATGATCCTCTTCCTATCCTCACATGGATGTTGGTACCCAATAGAGGAAGTTTTGGATGTAGTTGACTTGCTGAGTATGGTCTGATGCATTTTAGCCACTCTACATCTTGTGATTTCCATCATTGCATTTTATGAATTATACACACAGGAGAAGAGTATACCTGGCTCAGAAGTAGTATGGTTCCTTTTTTGATTTCCACATCACTTTCTCTCATGGTATACCTGGCTCAGAAGTAGTGTGGTTACTTTTTCTGATTTTCAGATCACTTTCTCTCATGGTAAAGAGTATCATCCAGATGCTTTTTGGGGTGCTTCCATTATTTCCTTGTACAGATCCTCCTCCTCTTCAGTCTGGAATTTTAGCTAATCTTGTAAGTTAAGTACCATATCAGAAGTTGTAATTTTCATGTATTGAAAATGTATTTCATATAGGTACTTACGTTCGTTCACACTCTTGACCCTTCCTCCTCATTTCTCAAGTGCTGACACTGTCTACCAAACTTCAAAGTGAAGGTTCAGTAGGAGAGTTTAGAGGGAGTTGCATGTTTCATGTGAGCAAGCTATGATGGTTTTGGTTGATGGATGACACATGATGATTTGGATGAGGGACAAGTTGGAATCTTCCACCCAAATGGGGATGGGTAGGAAGGCTTGTGGTATCTGTAAAGAAAAGTTTGCATATACAGGGCAGCACTGACCAAGAGTAGTTAATTTTGTGAGATGTGATGAGTACCTATCAGAAATACATTTTCAGCATAGGAAAATTATGATTTATGAAAGTTCCCTTATGGGGGTTTATTCTTTATTGCAAATCAGTGAAAAAATTCTAATCTTGATGAATATTTATTTTTTACTATTTCTAAGTAAGCAGAATTAAATATGTTTGAACCACCCAGTGTTGTGTTAGAATTTTATGATTGTGTGTGGGTGAAACTATAAGGATATTTTAAGTTTTATCATTTTGGAAGAACTGAATTGATTATTTAAAGAAATTACTTTTTTATGAATGAGTTTTTCTAATTTTAAAGATACTGTACTTGATTTTCAATATAAAGAAACCTAGAACCTTGTCTGAAAGTATTGTATTAATTCCTAGATACATTTAAACAGAAAATTAGGTATTATTAGTAGTAAAATAATACGAACAACAACAATAAGTTTCTTTTAGCACTTTGAATTTACTTATATAATTATTTTTAAAAATATTTATTGAGGTTAATAATGTCTAATTTTAACTTTTTCATAAGAATTGTTATGGTAGATATTGTATAACTGATTATTATTGGTAAAAGTGCTGATTAGATAATTGCTGTTTTCAAATTTTTCTAGATATGTTTATCAGGGGGAATTAACTGACCTCTTATTTAAATTTTATATTTACAACTTCATGCTTGATTCTGTTTGTGAGTAAAACTTTATCTTTTTGAATATTTCTTTTATATAAAATCCATAAAAAATATTAAATTGCTTAAAGCTTAAAACTTTATTTTACTTTCATTGATATTTATTGGCTTTTTTATGTTTAAAATAGCTGAAATTTTACTTCCTAAGCATTTATTATGATAAATGTAGTTTGATGATGAGTTTGTAAGAGAAATAATATAAAGAAAAAAAGTTTGTGTATTCTTTTAATGTGTACTCTTGTTCTTTAGGTACAAGTATGAAGAATTTAATCGTTTTCCATGGTTTAGAGAGGAAAATCGTTTTTATTCTCGTGATGGAATAGATACGTCTTCTAGACTTCCTGCACCTTCTCTTCCTATAGGCATGTTTCTCAATATGAAAACAATAGAATATGGACATCAGCGTGCAGCTACTGTGGTGGGAGAAGACTTTGCAGAGAAATTTGGATCCATTAGAGGTTGATCACCTTTTGTGTAACATATATTTGTGTGTTTGTTTCATTGATAAGGAAGCTGTGGTGGTAATTGTACCTTGCATTTACCTTGGTTCAAGGATATCAGTATGTTTTTAACTAGTTGTAGTTAAACATATCATACTTGTTTTAGGTGACATAATATTAATCAGATGTATAATGGAATTAATACTATCCTTGGTCTTAAGAACTATAATGTATGTTTTATATATCTAAGAGATTTTTATTACAACTCATAAATGACAAATTTAGGAACTGTAGAGTTAAATAATGTTTTCTCTGATTAATCATATCACAAGTGTCGTGAATCTCTTGAGTATCATGTCTATATCAAATTTAGTTGAAATTTGTTAAAATGTAATTTTTAATTAATATCAACATTTTTGCTCAAAAATATTTTAGAAGTGATATAGTAAAATATATATATAAAAATAATATCATACAAGTTGAAACTGTTTGGATATATTGAATGAAACTTTCTAATGAATGATGAAAATTGAAATTCTGAGAAGCACTATTTTTAATGTTTCCAAAATGGTGTCTCATTATGAAATTGAGGAAGTTTTTTACAGCATAAAAAACTTAAAAATACTAAATCAAATTATGAAACCAGAAATTAGATAATATTTAGTTTTCTGCAACTTAATTAAATATTTCCATTCTGAGAAGGAAAAGTTTAGGGGCTATCATTATCACCTTTTTTGTTTCTGGAAAGGGTTTAACTTTTTGCTAAGCAGGTATGAGTAATAAGTTGGTCTCTGCCTTGTAGCTAGTATGTTAAAATTATGTGCATGGACACCAACATTTTCAAAACATAATTCATTTTGTTGATGTATACTGACAGTTATTTTAAAAGTATGCTTGATTTTATTAGCTATGAAACTGATATTTTACTAACTAAGCATATAGTTTAGCTTACTGTGTGCATTTCTACCTGAACAGCTTCTTCCATTGGTCAGTCTTCAGTCTTTGGAAAAGTGGAGTCTTTTGACTATGGTCACCAACATACACCAACTCCAGTTAAATCTGAACCAACAACCTCAAGTGAACATATATTAGGCCAGTGTTTTAAATTTTCTGATACATTTTTTATAAGTACAATTTAGAACTTGCTTTTATACAGGGCTCTTAGAGATACTGTAAAAACTTTGGATGACTTGATACAGACTTTTTTTTTTTCCATTAAGGCCTGAAAAACCTAAAAAATATACATTTTACTACTGTCATAGCTCAAAAAGTTTATATTCAAGATATCAAATATATTAAAAGAGAAGTTAAAGACGTCTGATGCACTGTACACATAGAGAGATATTCATACCCTCATAAGTTGTGTTTTTATGAATAATTGCTTAAGCTTTAAGAAAAGAACTCTGTGTGATTCACAGCTGGTTAATTCCTGTACCTCTAGAATATCTAGGTAAAGCAACCTGTAATGTAATTTGGAAAGTTATATGAATAAAGCAACAATTTAAAAATGTTTGCAAGACTGTCGTGCTCAAGGTTGAGTAGATAAGCTTTAGGAAAAGTATATGAATATTAATAGATACTACTTAGAATAAAGGATAAATTATTGTGAATAACTGTTAAGGTTTGGTCAACGTCTCGAAAAAAACTCTTAAGATTGCCATAGGAATATAGTTAACATTCTTACATATTTTTCTAATGTTAGTGTGTTACTAATTCTGCATTACAGGAATGAGAATGCAACAGAAAGATTGGAGTCCACATAAAAATTTAAATACTAACAGAGAACTCTCGAAGTTGCCACAGGTATCTGCAGAACAGAGTATTCCTGGATTAGATATAAAAAACCTAAGTCATGAATCTCCAACAGCAGTATTTAGAGATGACAGCAGGGGACATTCAAATATCAAAACCTGGAATTCATCAACCAGAGTTCAAGAGGAAGAGAAGCCAACTGTTTTGGAACTTGAGAAATCTGTTCCATCTAATAAGAGGTAATGTATCTTAATTTTTAACTTTCAAGTAGATGTTTTCTTGGACTAATGAATAACTAAAGTTCTTTCAGTCAATATATAATTACTAATGTCAAAATGTGACTTGTCATAGGTGTTTCTGTGGAAGTTGTGTGCTTCACGTATGTGTTTCCACTTTTCTGATTCAGTTTTTTATCACTCTATGCTGTAATTTGTATTTTTAAAGCTTAGATTTTTCTGTGCAGTTTTTTAATCTTGCTGTTGTTTTTAAGTCATTTATTTATTGCATTTTTTAATACATTCTTTGACTTGAAGTTGCAAAGTTGACTGATTGATGAACAAGCCTTGTGAAGTATATTTATTATATTATCAAGTTTTCTTTATTAAATTCAGCTCTCTTGCAATGTAAATTTATATGTTCTATCTGTATCTTTATACATATGTAGCTGTATGTGCGACTTGCTTTATGGTGGTTTTCAAGATATTTATTATCTTATATTTAATCTTTAGTTTTTTCCAACTGATAGTTATCAAAGGTTTTATGTTGTCATAAACAGTGTTGAGTGTTTAGTCATATTTCTTCTTGTTCATGCCTCGTGTTTTAGTGAGATATTGTGCAAACTGAGCAACATTTATCATGTGATTTGTGTTATCTGTATTTCTCACATGTTTAACTGTAGTGAATCCATGTTGTATCCATAAGTTATTTAAGCATGAAATAGGTTTCTTCCCTTTTATGTTTGTCATTAGTAAATAGCATGTAGATATCTTAAATATAGTTTTGTGTGTATATGTATTATTGTTGGCTGGGTTTAAATGCTTAAGGAAACTAATTTTGATAATTTGCATAGTTTTATGTACAAAAACTATTATGAAGGATAAATTAGAATTTTAAATTGAGGAACTAGTATCATGATAATCATACTGTTTAGTATTATTTTATAAAGTTGATAAAACTAAACTTGTGGATTGATATTATTTGCTGACATTGTGCTCATGACCTGTGTAATTAAACTCACATTTTGTTCAAACAAAGGAGTACTAAAAGTATTAATTACTAAACTTTCATATATTATGTTATATGTACTTCCAACTAGCAAAATTAAATGACAGATGGCTACGATACAACTGTCTCTCAATTCTGATGAATTTTCTTGTTGGTTATTAAATACTACCCAGAGAAGATAATTTTGGAAGCAAATTGTATAATAATAAGTTATATAATTTAGGAATCATCAGGAACACTGATGTGTTGTTACAAAATTGTGTGAGAGAGAGTAGAAGGTAGAAATTTTTATTTACAATGAGAAAAGTTAAGCAGATGTGTTACAAGTTGAATTAACGTAGTAGTCACTGGTGTAGTGAGTAAGAATCACTTATTTTTACAACTGCTAATGTTTACTCACAATTCAAAGATGTTGCAATGATTTTTTACTTTTGTGTACATCAATGATAGAAGAAGTAAATGTAGATTTTTCTTGAGGAAGAAAAAAACATGTTTTTGAAATGGTTATTCCACATCTTTTTCATTGCAATATTGTAAGTTCAAAACACATAGTTTTTGTAAACTTTAAAAGGTTTGAATAACAAGGTAGAATTTTCTTGATTCATTTCATTTATCACAAAATGAGTTCATCTTTTTGATAGTTGTAAAAAAAAAGTTTCTTAAAGAAGAAAGTATGTGTGCTTACATTTGTTTTATTTTTCATGAAACCAAATTTGCATTCACACAGACACACACAAAATCAGTGATTTACATAAAAATATCTACTTCATATACAAGTGATCCTTTTTTGTTTTATATTTTTTAGTTTGTTGTTGACAGATCTACTTTACAAAAGTTTGATATAATGGGTAGTTGGCAATAAACAATATTGTTAAAAACAGCATAATTTTTAACTGTCTTCTCAACTGTTGTTGTGCAGTCATAGATTGTCAGTTAAATCTACACTCTTTTCATATCATTATTTAATTTCATTCATTAGAATTGTGTTTTAATATGAGCTGCTAGTTCTTATAGTAATAAGGCAGTCTAATTGAGATGTGATTTGATTTGAAATCATTTTACCTTGTCATTATACTGAAATCAAGAATTTTTACTTATTGAAAGCACTTTGAACTTTGTACTAGCATTACTAGGGTTAGGCAATTAATTATTATAATGGAGTACATTGATCAGTGTCTCACGAAATAACTGATTATGTGAAATCACAATTAAATTTATTAATTTATTTATTTATTATAATGGAGTACATTGATCAGTGTCTCATGAAATAACTGATTATGTGAAATCACAATTAAATTTATTAATTTATTTATTAATTATTATAATGGAGTACATTGATCAGTGTCTCACAAAATAACTGATTATGTGAAATCACAATTAAATTTATTAGTGTCATGAAAATAATCAACCAGTTATTATTAATTTTTCTCATTACACAGGCCTATGATGATTTTATTGTTTTGAAATTTTTACATGTTCTACACTGTAAACTAGATTCAAAAATTATATCCTTTTTTCTCTGTCACATTCACATTTTTCACAAAATATTACGTTGTTTCACATAAGTGAATTATTTTCACTGAAATTGTCACTTTTTTTTTTTGCTTAAAGTGTTGACAACCACTGGCTATAGATTTCTGTAGACCAAACACAACGTGGAAGTCATATCAATTGTTCTAGAACCCAAACATAACAAACATAGTGATAAAAAATGTTCATTTTGGTAAATGAAATAATAATAATTTGATATAACCAAGAAATTTTTTCTTTCTAGTTTGTAAAAAAAACCATTACATGATTAAAAAAAAATAATTAGTATTATTTTTCAAAGTCCATGTAGCTGAATTATGGAAATCCATTATTAAAATCTAAACAACTTTTATTTAGTTTAGATTCAGTCCTGTGTTAATAGTGTTATAAGTTTTATTTTTGTCATCTTATATGAGTAATTGGTTAGTTTGATGCAATCCTTAATGTTTATGAGAGTTAATCAGTTAGCAGATTCTACTAACTGCATAGTTATTTGTTGCAAACAATTTATTCAGGACTGGAATTTATTGTAAATCCTTCTACAGTATTTGTAGACTGAACAAGCAAACAGAATTGAAGAAGTATTGGCTGCCCTTACATGCAAAAATCCTTTGAATATCCTTCTTTTTAATGATGCTCTTTCCCATTAAACCCTGCATGGAAAGGTGGTTAAGGCGCTCAACTCGTAATCTGAGGGTCACAGATTTGAATCCCCATCACACAAAACATACTCACCTTTCTAGCTCTGGGGGCATTATGGTGTGATGGTCAATCCCACTATTTCTTGGTAAAAGAGTTGGCAATGGGTGGTGATGACTAGCTGCCTTTCCTCTAGTCTTGCACTGCTAAGTTAGGGACAGATAGCCCTTGTGTAGCTTTGTGCAAAATTCAAAAACACACAAATAAACAGTTCCATTAACTATTGTTCTTAATTTTTAAAATTAGAATTGGCCAGCCAGTTTTCATGTGTCAGTAATTAAAGAGTGACTTCAAGCTATAGTAATGATACAAGTAGCATTTTAATTTTGTCCTCAGAACAGGCTGAAGTGATTAAAGAATTTCTTGATGACGAGAAACCCGTTAGAATTTAAAATGTATCTCAGAATGGCTGGTATGGGTATTAATGCTCTTACTGATAAGGAGAGAATGTTTTGACCTTCCTAGATCATCTTCAGGTTAACCTAGGTTAAATTTAGAACAATAACAGTATATTTGTTTTTTTAATTAGAACATTTCATCAGAATAGAATTAAAACAACAAATAAACATGTTTTAATTCTCATTATTTTCTTTTCCCAACACTAAAAGATGCAGACTCTCTGTGGGGAATAGGATTTGTTTAACCAGTTGTGGTATGCTGTGTATTAAAGTCTTTTAAGTTATAAGAAGTAAGGTGGGTGAGATCTTAAGAAACAATTGAAAATGTGCTAATTAACCATTTTGTTTCAAGGCTTTGCTTACCTGTTGTGACGGTTATAGGTCACTGTTAGACATTACAGTAAAGTAGTGATAGACAGAAATGTTTTTGTACAAATGAGAAGCTAGTATTATTAATATATATATACACACATTTTTATTTAGTTTTTCAGTCATAAGTGACACCAGCATATGTTCAACGTAAAAGAAATAGTTGTAAGTGCTGTGAAGTACTGCGTTTAGTGTATATGTGTACAACTTGTTTGTGAAAAATCTAATAGCCATGGGGAGATGTTTTGACCCAGAAAATGTTATTGACCAAAGAAGTTTATACATGAAAACCTGTGAGAAAAGAAATATGTATTAAAAAAATTGTTGTAATTTTTTTTTCCATAGAATTAAGGAAAATTTTACATTTCCGGCATATGGACCAGAAAGTGTCAAATTTGATGAAAACCTCATTTCTAAAACAACTCCTCCTGTGGAGAAGAAAACAGAAACTGTAAGGATAGAAGATTTATTAAGTCCACCTGGTAGACTTCAGAGACCAAAACACATAGTTATTATTCTTAGAGGACCTCCAGGCTCTGGAAAAACCTATGTAGCTAAGTTAATTAAGGTAAATTTAAGAATAATAGCAGAACAATTGTTTTAAAATATAATTTTTTTAATTTAAATGTAATTCAGTAAAACAATACTTTTTTTTCAAGATCATTTTTTAGGAACAAAAGAAATAAAGTAATTTGAGACCTGATTATTTGTCACTTAATACTGTTATTATTAAACTTTGTCTCACTGGGTGTTGTCATTTGTTGTTTAATGGTAGAGTTTTATTTATTTTATATCTTATAATAGCTGAATGTTTATATTACAGGTTTATAGGTTGATACTTTAACATATTTTTCTTTTTCAAAAGAAAGATTACACCCGAGAGATACACCTGTGGAGTGATAACACTACAAACAGAGGTTTTAATACACATGGTATATAGCATTTTGCTTGACAAGTAACACTGAAAAACTTTAGTATTTATATTAAATTATACATAAATCAATTTATATTGGCAAAAGAAATTATCTTTTGATAGAATGGTACTGACTACATACCTGGACTCAATTCTACAAGAAGAAAATAAATTTGGATTTGTAACACAATTTAAGGTGATAAGAATTATAAAGGTATGAAGTGTACTACTTCAGTTTATCTGGACATCAGTTTTAATGAAATATTGTTTTCTTAGTTATATTCCTGTTAATTTTTTATAAATAATAGGAAGAATTAAATTGTGTAAGAAAAATTCATCAGTGTTGATGAAAAACACTTGTTAAATGTTCAGAATATGTTTTAAGCTCATATTTTAATGCATTAATTGCTAATAAATACTTTTTTACAGCTGTAAATAGGCAGTTTCTTGGCTCCATTAACCTTGTGTCTTACAGTATCACTTTACACAGTAGATGTTGTTATATTTGTACTGTTTAGCCTGGTTGCTTAAATAGATATGATTGGCTTTGGTAACCAGTCAAAATTGGTAGCAAATTAAAAATAATTACTATTACAGATCAAAACTGTTTTTTTTTAAATTTAATTTTAAAAAATTTTGGTAAAAGATTATTGATTTCCTTAAAATGAGAACACTTTACACCTGATGAAACTCTGCCTAAACAATCTATCAACAAATACTTTACACCTGCTTCATTTTAAGCTCATATTGAAAGCTTATACAGAAGAGATAGTGATACAGCAGGTTGCATGTTCAAAGTGAATACCATGATTTCTTGCAGAATAAAAACAAACTTGTATTTATTATTATGTTTGTATTGCTGAGGTCAAAAGCTTTAGTAATATCTTAATTTTTAGATCCGTGTTCATTTAAGTTAGAATCTCATTATAAAATCAACATTATGCCTAGAAGGTTTCTAGGTAAGTCTGTTATTTCTCATAAGTGTAGGTACTTATGATTTTCTTATTAAAGTGTAAAGTAATGATCTTGTGTATTAACTGAATGTCTGTATTGAAGAAGAAATGTTGAATATAAATTTGAATTTATTGTGTTTACCAGTTTGTAATATGATAAATTTTTACTAAAGTATAGTTTGTTGTACTCAAAGAATCAGATGTATTACAAGATGTGTCCATGAATTGACATTAATCTTACTCATATTCTGACAAGTGAAGAATAAAAATGCTTTTGGTCATCACACAGTTTTATAACCTTTAGAATCTTTGAAATACATATCTTTAGGCTTTTTTCAGTATTTTTGTATATTGCATCTGGTATTCACTCATCTTCCACAAACAGTATTTCAGCAGTGTAGATGCAAAATCAGGTGTATATCAGGTTAGATATACTTTCTACTAATAGTGCTTGCTGGTATGTCATGATATGATTTTTGTATGAAACAGGTATTATTGTTATTAGATTGTAACGAGGTCAACATTTGTTTATTTATAAAAATAGAAAAATCTGTCACTGCAGTTATACTGTTTCCAAACTTTAAAATGTTTGTTGTGTTTGAACTTTTTTTTGTGGAATATTAATTAATAATATTGTCTTTAAAAACTTTTTGTTTCTAAATAAAAGAAATCAACAATAATTGATTACTTCCTATTGGCTTTTAGGATAAAGAGATTGAGAATGGGGGCTCAGCCCCAAGGATTCTTTGTCTAGATGACTATTTTATGGTTGAAACAGAGAAGCTTGTCAAAGATCCAGATACTGGAAAGCGCATTAGAAAAAAGGTTGGTGTTTAAAAAAGTTATTAGAAGAGAGGAAAAAGCAAGATACAAATTAATTAAAAGAGGATTGAGAAATTTATTTTTATTATAAGATAATTTTGTGTGATATTATACAGTGAGTATTTCATTTGAATGTGAATATTACTATATAGACTTTTGTGAACAAATGCTAGATAAGTACAAAAAGAATTGAGAGTACTAACTTCCAGTATGTTTTTATTTATACATGTTACACTTTTTATAGGAAGATGTGCAGTGTGGTTAGTTTTTACTGTTAAATGGGTACTTGTTTGTAATAATGAATGATATATATATATCATTTGTTCACAAAAGTCTATATAGTAATATTCACATTCAAATGAAATACCTACTGTATAATATCACATAAAATATAACATTATCTTACAATAATATACATATATTATTCATTATTACAAACAAATACCCATTTAACAGTAAAAACTAACCACACTGCATATATATAATATGCTTGCATTTGTCTGTCCAGAACTTTTCTAGCAAATGTTTTAATCAGATTCTACAAACTCATATCATTAGAAAGGTGTTTGTCTGACAAGTCAGGATTGGGTGATTGCTTTTCAGTTCAGAACAACCTTACTTATTTTTTGCTTATTCAAAATTTTCAATGCAATGAGTATGTTACATCATATCATTATCACATAATGACTCACTTTTATTTCCATATTACTTTTTTTATTTGTAAAGTATTCCTCACAAACAGCAGTTACCTATATGTAATTTCATTAAAAATATAAAAACATTACATTAAATACAATTTCTGTGGTCTTTCTGGACTTACTTAGGTCTAAAATATGCATGCACAGTTTATTCAAAGCCATAAACTGAATGCTTATAACTGTTTTGTACCCTGTATCTTATTATAAATACCATTACTTTATTATTTTCTTGTATGTACACGTACATTTTATTAAATAAAGTTATGACTGTTTGAGTTTTTTGTTTGACCATGTAAATTTTTTTCATCTAACACAATGTCTACAAGTAAGTGTAACTTAAATGTTGTGCATGAAAATGATAGAATAAGGAAAATTCAACCAAAGGGCATGGAAACTACTGCAAATGGTTTGCAGGTTGCAGCTTATGTATACTATTACCTGTGTCTCATACCAACTCTACTGTGTAGACAAAAAGCTTAGAATCTGAAGTAACACTTTTGGAGCATGAGTCAGGACTTAGTTATTGACTCGCGAATGTAATAGCACATTTCTAATTTAACAGGCTTGTTTATGCCTGAAGACAAGTCTCCACTGTCTTTAAGGTATAGCAGTTTATCCTGGATATTTAAGGCTAATGTTTAAATTAATAAGCCAAATCTTTGTATTCTGAGGTGAATTTGAAGTGTTTGTGTGTATATATACAGAATAGAAATTATGATGTTTTCTTATTTTTCTGCTTGTTTTGTATAAAATCTAATGTAGAATGGCTGAGCATTCACAGGAGAGTTTTATACAAATAAATAGATAGAAAGAGGCCTCAGATTTAATTTTCCCCAATTTCTTCCCACTGTTAGCTGTTGGTAATTGGTTGAATATATTTGTTTCGAAGCTTCTCAGAAGATTATTGAGGTGAAGGTTCTTTCAAAATTTGCTCAAAACCATTGAATAAATACTTTTAAATTACATGTTTATTGAGTGTAGGAGAGAGTAAATACAAACTGAAATAATAGTCAAACCAGTATTGTCCTCTGAATTCTGTAACATCATTTTATTTTGGTTAATACTATTTTTAGAACTTGCTCAGTTTTTGAAAGTTCTTTGTTGCCTGTAAGGTTAGTGATCATCAAAAGCTGGTTCTTGGATTAGATATAAATCTATAATTTTTACTCTGCTCTATTTGTATTTAAAATAATTCTTTATTTATCAACAGGAATTTGAATATGACTATGAGCCAGAAATGGAAGAAGCATATAGTTTAAGTTTACTTAAATCTTTCAAAAAAACAGTAGATGACAGATTTTTCCCTGTCATCATAGTAGATGCTGTTAATAGCAGAGTGAAGCAGTTTGAAAATTATTGGACCTATGCTAAACAGAAAGGCTTTCAGGTATCTAGTTTTGTAAATAATAACAAAAGGTGGGTGTGAAAAAAATATGGCTGTTTTGTCATAAAATATCATAATATTCATATTTCTTTAGATGATAGAAATAAGAGAGTTATGTTTTATTAAAATGCTAAAACTGTTAGCTGCTGTGCATGAAAAACAAAGCAAACTGTTTTTGTTATGAATATTAGATAGATTATATAAGGGGTGGAGATCTTTGTGTAAAAATCAGTCATATAAAACATCCAAATTATGAATAATGATAATTACATAATACTCGTGTCTAATTGTTTAAAGATGTGTAATTTGATTAATCATGAAATAATCACTAGAGAAAGAAATATAAATTTTGTAAGTTATTTTTTGGTTCTGACACACAATTATTTATACCTCAGTGGTTGTGATATTATATAACATTTATATAATTCATTGGTTTGGAATTAATTTGTATTTTAATATACAGGTGTATGTAGCAGAGATGGAGTGCATGGATCCCAGTATATGCCATAAAAGAAACATTCATAAACGATCTCAAGAAGATATTCAAAAGGTATGTTTGTACAATGTACACAAAAGTAACATGATCTGTATAAATCATATTTTGTGGCACACAGTGTTTCAATCTTTGCATTAAAAAAAGTATGTTATACATTGGACTTCAATAAATGTGTCATGGTTGTCATGATAGATGGTTAACCACTGGGAACCAACACCTACCAACTATATTGTTGTTGACATCCGATCATTGCTTCAAGATGCTGCTATTACTGAGGTATGTTCATGTACTGTATTTTCTGTGATTTTTATTACTTAGAACAAATCGTATGAAGATTTATTCAAGGGTAGTAAAATTCTGATAAGTTTTCATAGAAAGTCATCTTATCCACTTTGGTCTTGTCAGTAAGCTTCTTAAACCATGCGTTATTGTCTAGATTGTGATTACTGTCATTTACAGGGTATTTCTGGCAGTTAAGTTTATCATTATCATAAAAAACCATTTTAATGAGCTTCACAAATCAGGGATATTCATCTAGTTGTTATTGCAAATTAATAAACTTCAAAAACATGCATCTGTCTTGTCCAGTTAACAAGGAAAATACCCAAGCATTTTCAGATTGCATTGTAGGAATAACCATGTTTTCAAGCAGTTTCACCGAGATATCTTGAGTGTGTTGTTGGATAATGTCATAGCGATATTCAAGCTATGTACCTAATTCTAATTACAGTTATACAGGTATCCTGGTCCTTCTTTGCAGGGTGTGTCATAGTAATATCCTCTTTATTTCCCTAACTGTTAACATGAATTACTAACTTTAGTCAAACCAATATCAAAAGGTGCTCCATGCATATTTCAAGCTATAACCTTAAAATATTGTGTTATTTATTTAATCAAAACGTAACATATAATAACCTTAGCTTGTTTTTGCAGGTTGAAATGGAAGACTTTGTACCAGAAGAAGAGAATACTAAAAGTGAGAACAAGCAAAGAAGTGATGATGAAGATGAAGATGAGGAAGACTTGCCCGTAAGTAGTTTTACAGACCTTTATGTAAAATGAAAATGTAGGATTTTCTATAGAAAAATTTTTAACATATGTTACATTTAATGTAAAATTAGTATTTTTAGATCTTTAAAAACCATTCTATTTCAGACTTGTTTTTTTTTTTTTGTTGTTGGTTTGAGTAATTTAATATTACATTATTTAATGAAATAAATGAAGTTAAATTTTACAGCCATTTTTCTAATAATAACAAAATGTAAATTAGAGTATTTGATTCTGCTCTCATGTAATGAAATAAAGAAATGGAAAACATTCTGACTCTGTCTAGTTGTTATGTTTATAAAGTGGAGTTCTCAACAGTTTGATAGTTTATTTTGTTAGTAAGTCATCAATCCAACATTGAAAGGCTTTCACATTGCTTTTGATTGGCATATTTTGTTTGTTATTCATTTACAGTTAAGTATCTTTTCATTAACTGTCATTGATATTAATGCAAACTGTGACCAGCCAAATTAGGTTAGAGTTAACCACAGGTTTTAAAAAGTTTGCTTGAGTGGTTCACAGAAAGCTTATTTACAGTAAACTTTTAAACATGCATCATTCTCCAGATACCAAATAATCATACAAAATCATGTATCAGATTTTAAGTTGCTGTACACATAAAAGGATTAATTATCTTGATCTAATACATTGTATACATTTTCAACTAAACTAAATATTTGTTTATCATGTTAATTATAAAACATTTGTCAAACTATCACTTAACAAGGTTACATTGAACAGTATGGTACACTGAAGTATTATTCTTGTAAGAGTTTGAAATATAAAAACACAACAGAGTGTAATTGAAAATTGTATTTTAATAAATATTTATTTGTTGAACAGATGACAATTTTTGAAAGTCACTAATTTTGGCTAATTGGTAGACACCCACTATAAATTCAGCTTTTTTCCCTAGTGTATGTAACATGGCTTTTAGTGACTTGCTTATTTCTACTGCACACACTGCAAAGCTTATTTTGTGTTGTGTATCTGTAATATGTTCAGATTACTACTGGAAAATAAAGTGTGAGCCTTGATCACTTGTATATTCTGATCATTTTCTAAAATTGTACAAATAATTGCTAAGACTAAAAGTCTTACAATTTGAAAGCTTGGAAATAGAGTCAATAATTTCTTTACCTTGAATAATGTGATGTCTCACTGAGGAACTGGCAAACTTCTAGGGTTGAATTTGGAAGTTTTTTATTGTCTTGGAAGACTTCATGTTCTGTTTGATGCATGTGTTCTTTTGATAATTCAGCTGATTTATTCTTAGACAACCAGATTCAAATGTAGCTACAGATAGTGAGCTGTATTCTCAATAAATAAATAAATAGATACACCATCTTCAATGTGTGCCAATCACAGGTGGTATTTATTGGCCATTTAACAGCACCATGACATGGTATTATGATCTTTTGTAACTTCGGATGCAATTTATGGTTAATAGTTATAATTAAATTTAGGTTTGTATATGGCTTTTCTCAGCAGGAACTTTGTATTATTTGTTTTATGCAATAAACAGAAAGCATTGAATATAAATTGTTGACATTTTGTTAAACTCATCCTTTATTACAAAGACATACATTTGTTAATCACAACTATCAGCTCCAGTTAGAAGCATCTTGGGGTCAATTCTGACAATATCTGAAAACTCTTTAAAGAAAAGCCATCTCAGAAAGTTAAGGAAAAAAAGAATATATTACAATTCAGAAAAAAAAAAGTGTTTATATTTTAAATACACATTTTCCAGTAATAACTTTCCCATAAATAAGGCTTTACAGTTCATAAGTTTTTCTAGATACCTGTAAAAAACGTACTGTAAAAACAACATAAATTAACTATTTAGGATACAGTAGCTTTATATTAATTTTTTGTAATTCATTTTGCAGCTTCATTTGTAAATTATAGTTATTTTGAGTGCATAAGGGATCCATTAGACACATCATGTTATTTTAACAGGTTTTGTTTTAAGGTTTTATAGAATAAAGTTAAAAATTAGCATACTAGAAACTGGTTATGTATTGCTGGTGTACATATAAAGTTGATCTAAGTGCAGTTAATGTCGTGTGATTTGCTTGTAAGTGATTTAATACATCTTCAAGAGCACCATTATTCCAAATGTAAAATATTCAGGAAAGACTAAATAAACTAACCCACTAGTGTCCTGTGTAATTAGGTCATTTGTACATACTGTGAAGTGTAGAAAATAAATAGACCTGTAAGTTAAATATCTCACTCATTAATTGAAAAGAAACAAGCATTGTGACATTATACATTTTTGTTAAGCTTTCATTTCCTTCATTCTACCTACATTTACTTTGTTTTACTAGTTTTAAAACTTCTAATACATATGAGGTTAATGTATAGACATACATTAATATGTAGTTGTAAAGTTTACTTCAAGTCTTGTTCACAGTTAAATTTTTTTTTTATGAAAATAAAAATATGTTCTCATCTCAGTTTAAGCATAATACGCAGCTGAGGTTTCGATATATAATACAGAGACATCAGTTTCTTTATTAATTATTGTAAGGTGGTTGGCACGTTTTTCAGTGTATTTTGACAAATAGAAGCTGCCATCATGTTTTATAGTGATGATGAAAAACATTATTTAATACAATTTCAGTTCAAAGTGATTTCATATGACTTGCATAATACACTTGAAGATGAAACATTGATGAGTTTTTATAGGGTTTTTCTTTATTGTGTAAAGTTAAGTAAACATTTTCCTACTTTTCTTATACTATGAAAAAACAGTGACAACAATAGCAGCTGTTTATGTTACTAGCTAACAGTAGTTTTCATAATGTATCCAACTACTCTGTAAAAAAAATCATACATGTATCAATTTTTTTTTAAATTCATCTTTCACTTGCTTTCTTCTTCACGGAAGTTGTAGTTCTTTAATCCTAATATCATTCTATGTATATCAGAATTAAGAACATATGTTAACTGAACTGTTAGCTCTGTCTTTTCAATAGGCCCAGCTAAACTATTCCAATATTTCAGAAACTGAAAATTCGAGTTGTCACTACAAGAACCTTTTTCATAATGTTCACTTATGTTTATTAACATGGCTGATATTTTACTTGTTTAATTAATCAGGATATTTTATTTATATTACCTTGTGAATTATTTAGATAAAATTTGATGATAGGATGAGGAAAAAAAAATAAGTTTGGATTTTTTTTTAAATTTCCAGTTTAAAAATGCAAGATTCTTCCATTATCTGTAAACACCATAGAAGATATAAACAAAGCTATTAGGCCTACCTTTATTAAAGAAAAAGGTTGGGGCTAATTAAATAATTTGATTAATTTGTTTTGTTTAAGTGCATTTTTTTTATTATGTTTATGGTAAAGGAAAAAGTAACTAGTCAATAGTACAGAATATAAAGAGTACATTCTTTACGCACGTCTAAAATTAATACTTGTGAAGAGGTGTTGAGTGTTATTCGTTTTAATGACCAAAATAAATATTTTGATACTTCATAATAAAAAGGTAATAAAGATATTATTATATAGACATGTATCATGTACCCTTATTTGTGAGTACTCAATCATATGTTCGTCACAAACTAATTTTTAAGTGCTGGACATTTTCAAATTATTTCTAAACATTGATGAGACCTCCTTAGACAATAACACCTTAGTTTTATTAATCTACTGTTTCTGAACTTATTACTTTTTGTACGAACTCCGGTTTGAACTCCACATCTATCTTGCTAAAATAATTTATTAAGAACAGTTCATCTCATTACGAAACAGGTGAGAAGAAGGTAAGTGTATATATTATTTGTATTTTAGTATTCAAACTGTGTCTGCTCCAAATGTTCTGAGAAACGTGCAATGCTGAAATAGAAAAACTTACTCTTTGGTGTCTTAAGATGCCACTGTAACATTACTGGAAAAAGTCATAAATGAAATTGTAACACAATGTGTTATGTTTTATAAACACACAAGTCTTGAATAATTTTAGGGACATGAAGAATAACACAAATAATTGACTTTTTTCTGGACATTAAATTCTTCATTGTGTTTACATTTTGAATTTATTGTACTTTCTCTGAATACTTTGTCATATTGTAGGGTAGTGAAGTTTAATGAAGAAGTGAATGCCCTGAGGCTTGCTGTGTATTTGTTAATTCTCAGGAAAATATGTACAATCTGCATTTTCTTTGTGTTTTTTGTGCTAACCCTAAAGTCGTGTATTTTTTTATGTTAGTATTTCGTATAACATTTGTCACAAAATTATATCGGTGTACACAGTAAAACGGTAGCGTTCACTGGAAAAGATTTTTTTTGAAAATAAAATGAAACAAAAGACCTTATCGTATCCATCGTCGGTCAGGATACATGCATGAACCAACTACACTTTACAAACCATAGTTGATTTGTACATAATATGTGAAAGTGACTGGATAAAAAGTAAAGCAATAACTGATATCCATCACATAAATTCAGTGCAAGGACTATAATATACTTAATAAAATGATTTCAAACGTTAATATGATTGGCAAATTGTTGCAATTAACTTGTAAAAAAGGCATAAAAGAAAGGATAGTATAAACAAATCTGTATAACATTATTGTACCTACCGCTTTACAGTAACTACACCAGTTTCCAATTTAAAAAAATCGATAGACTTGTCACGTCTTTGATTTCAACCCACTCCTCTGGTTAAGACTTTTCTGTGAATATTATAATTAATTTTTAAGTCACTAACAAGAAATCATCCAACTCTGACGGTTCCATAAGATATTAAAATCACGAACCAGTAATCTTGATGGTCTCTAGCGCCTTCAAAAATCCTTAAATCACAATACAAAACCTCGTAGCGATAGCGCTTCGAGAATATTTTAAAATCGCGAAAAAAAATACCTCGCTCGTTTTAAAGACTTACCCTTTGAAATTGCAATGGTTCAGAGATTTCATTTATGACTTTATCTACATTTTATCCTAGCTGTTTTACTTTTCTGTCAACATTTCATTCTTACTCTAAGCGCTAATAATTTAATGTTTGCAAATTACGTTTCCTTTCTCTAGTGTATGATTCTAGTAGTAAACTGAGGTAATTTTAAGTTTTATGACGTGCTTTAACTCGACTACACTTTAAAAGGTTGTTTTATCATCTCTCATAAACCTTTGATGTCGAAAACTCGTTAGTTTTAAAAAATTAAAAATTTTAATGTAGTGAATATTACTGTTTTTCGAAAATCGTTAGGCCTAGGTGTGCTTTTACTACTATTAATAATTAATTTTTCAGAATACTCTTAAGTTTTTGTTAGATTTAAGCGTTAAACTAAGACTTGTACTTAACGTGTTTTGAGACAGTTTTAAACAATTTTTTGGGTTTTAATACAGGTTCACGTCCCAAGCCGCTGGGAAAAAATGGAATCTACTGAAGAAAAGCTGGGTAAGATATTAAATAATACTTTTAAGGAAGTGAAAAAGAAATTTGAGTATTTTTTTAAGTATGTCTTAGATTTAGGTTCGCAACTTTTATGTAATTAATTATTGATTATGGTGATTAAACGATGATCCCCTGTATAGTTTCACTTTAAATAAAAAATAAATTAGTCGGCCGTTTTGGATTTCATTCCAGTGAACTTTTGTTGTTGTTGTTTCGTATGTAATTCATTATATTGAATATGTATGTGTTAATATAAACTCAGTTAATATACTTGTAATTAGCTGTATGTTTTACATCTTACGTAAGACTTAATTAAAGAATGTAATGAAACGCAATTTTGACAGGTTTAAATTAAAGCAACATTTAGATTAGTCCTAAGCCTAAGTTTTCCTTTACCAGTTTGTTTGTGATGTCAATTATTATTTATTTGCTGTGGATAAATTATACTGTGGCTTATTATTTGTTAATATTTTCTAGGTAAGGATTGTCGTGTATAAAAAGTTTAATAAATAATGGTGGTAACTTTTTTAAAACTCGTATGCTTGCTTGTATTTATTTATTAAATAAGTAGAAAGTATTGTAGTTTTAAGAATGACAATGATAAAAATAATTTCGTGAATGTCGGGTAATATCTGTTAAAGTATAGTGAAATACTTGCTATAAGTATTTTTTTATACGTTAGCACCGATAATGTGTGTTAAAAAGCCACGCATTCCGTTGTGTTCTTTATATACATCAATATTTTACCAGACGTTCGGTGTTTAGTGTTTTATTTTGTTACACAAATGTATGTTTTAGGTGATATGATTCAGCTTAGAAACACGTGATCTTATTAATAAATTCAGGTTTCATCTTATTTACAACATTGTTCACAAATAAGTAGTAAAACTATATTTTGTGTACAATTCAATGCTTTTCAGTGTATAATTTTAATAAGCTTTAGGAGAAATTCTATATTGCTTTAAGTGTATTGATTTTACAGAACATTAGATCCAATGTGAGTTAATGGTTGGCGGTCGGGATTGTTAATTCGGGATTCATGGTTTGCGTCCCGTTGCAGCTGGTTTTGGTTGTTATTAATGATGTTATATTGATTATTAAATATCGAAATAGGGTTGATTGCGACGTTCGTTTGTTTCAAAACGTAGAATAGAAAACTGGACAGATTGGTATTGTATATGATTTATATAAATTTTTATGCTGAATGTTAAAAAAAATCATGAAAGTCGCAAATGCTGCCGTGTGTTATGGAATCACCATAGTGCCGTGAGTATCATTAAGTGTTAATATAGCACTTCTCCTAAATAATGTGAAAAATTAGAATACAGTTATAAATTTCGTAGTGACATAATCTGGTTTGGTTTTATTGATATTGTTTACCTTACAATGAGGAAACAATACAAATTGTCGTTTTTTGTTACAGTGAAAGCTAAACTCTGTTCGTTCTTACAACCGGCTAGTTTCTTAAAGACAGTTACCATCACCAGTGTTGTGTTACAGTGTTGTGTTGTATTAGCTAGTCAAATGTAACTGATAACAAATAGTTTATCTTTCGTTGTTCCTAAAAATGTCGGTTTGTGTTTATTACGCTTAATGCATTAACGCAACGTGCCTGAAAATAAATTGTAATGTATAATGATGCTAGGTGTAGATTTATCTTTCTGAAACTTGTATTTTTATTTAGGGAATATTACAAATATAGCAGTTGTGGATTTTTATTTTATGGCACAGATTAAGGTAGAAAAGGGTTTTAAAAACAACCAGTACATTTAAGACTGTTGTCTTGAAAATTGCAAAATAATTATCATACATGATGTTTCAAAGTTTGTTATTTCACTCTATTGCTGACAGGTGGCGATATTGTTTTATCTTAAATGACGTACTTTTTTTTTTAATGACCATCTCGTGTAATTGACTTTAATTACACAGTCTGTACTTAATTAATCAGTTTCGTCAAAAATAATGGTTATTATCTGTTATGTTTTTTAATCAGTTCTCTCAAAAAATGGCGGTGCTCCGTGTTGTTTGAACATTTAATTAAATATCTTTATCTAATTCGAGTGAAACATCGACTGAAAGTGTAAACTGTATGTTGGGAGTAATTCGTACCAGTACTTGTTTCATTAATTTAAGTAGCGTGAGAATGAAAGAGATAGGTCATTTAAAAATGTTCCTGTTATAATCAGACAGTTTTCGTGAATTTGCTTTTTTTTTAAATCATAAACATCAGGTTATAGAGGGTTATATTGCATATTTAGAAGAGGAGAGTTCGTAAGAGCCAAAAGTGGATTTATTTTGGCCCTGAAGATTTTAAGAGTAATATACACGAGTCTCATAGAATATTATTGTTGTTTTTATAAAGTTCGGTGTTTAAAAGTAACGGATGAGTAAGTCGTGAAGTATCGTTTTTTTCACCCCCTTTAATATCTACATGGGTGGACTCAACAGATAACCCAATGTGGCTTTGCGATAAGAAAAAACATACACACACACACACACCCGTTTAATACCGACATTAACAATACTAATATGGTGGGATATTATTTTGCAACTATTTTAACGTTGAGAAATATAATTTCAACTGATAGTATTTCTCCCTGATAAAAGAAATGTTACTTTTTCACGATTCTTAGGTACGAATACTACCATTGTTTTAATAGTTATTTCAAACATTCTGACCTGTATATTGGATTGGAACACGGCCAAAAATTTAGCGTTATATATACTATTATGTAATTTACATTTCAACTTTGGTGTAGGTTCAAGTTTGCCGTGCCTTTTTTAATTTCACTATTCTGAGCATTCCAGGTGGGCTCAGCTGTGAAAATCGAATTTCGATACTCGTGGTTGGCAGATAACAGAGAGATTGTGTCGCTTTATGCTTAACAAATAAACGGAAAGAAAACACATTATAAGGGGACATCGTCCGTAGGTACTAGAAATTTGGTTTGTGTTTGAGTTCTTTGCGTGTGTTTGAAAGATGGATCGTAATGTCTGAGTTTTGGCCATGTCATTCGATTGATCATTGTAATTTCAATATTAATAATAGAATTAAGTTATTTAGACCAGTTTTTATAGCTTTGTGTTTAAATACATCTGCATAAAGTTTATGAGAGTTGTGAATTTTCATGAACGATTTACGTAATACAAGAAATTCGCGAAAAATGTTATACCTTCCAAATGATGCATGTGATGATTTGAAAGCTAATCTTGCTACGTCATCAGAAAGTGTGAATTATGACGCGAAATGCAGTACGAACAAAAAATTTCTATCTGTAGGTACTGTGTAATATTCAACGAGTTGTTGCTTTCAGAAAGATTTAGAACTCTTGAAATGAAAATGAAATAGTAAATAATGCACTCGCACATTTTTCGTTCTTGAAGGATGTGTGGAATATTTTCTGATGGACTTCCGGTGTTGTTATAACAAGAAATAGATGTATGGTTTATGGTAGTTGTAATTATCCCTGTTTGAATAACATCTTTATAGTAACAGTTGAAGCTGTACTCATCAGCAGACTGGTTTCCTGCCAGACAAACATATTTTAATATGACTGGAGTAAAAACAGGAAACATTTAGACTAAATAAACACTAAGTCTGGTAGGCATTAATTTTGTGGTCTCATAATTGTGTTACTGGTTGATTGCAGGCAGACTTTCATCTAGCCTTTGAAACTAAAATAAATAAATACCAATGTTGCGAGGCTGTTTATATGTCCGAACCTGGTGGGACAAAGCCAGCTGTATTGGTTTACTTTAGCACGAGATGCTGTAGCTGTGGAACAACAGTGAATCTTGAGAGTCTTTGTATATAAGGAATTTTTTTACTAGCAAGTTCTGTGAAACATATTGTTTGTTCAGGTTCATAATATTTTCATGTTTTGTTGTTATATATTAATCTTTATGTGTATATAATTTGTCTCTAGCGCAGCTTCCATTTCAATGTGAGTTACACTTGATTGAAAACGTTTTGTTTTGGTTTAAATTAACATTATGTGATAAATGAAGTATTTCCTGATACGTGAATGAATTACTAAGAAGTGTAGTAGCGTTCAAAATCCAGACATGTTTATTAGCCAAAGTACTGTATGATTTATCCAAGGGGCCTTTAGAACACTTGTAAGTGTAGTTAATAGGGAAATAATAGTCTTGGATAAATCATTCAGTAGTCGGTATGCTGGCAAATCGAGGTTTTCTTGTAATTGTGACTATACGAGTTTATAATAGTTTTCCATTTGTGTGTTTGGGTTTATGTATGTGCGTACAAGACTTTCACGAAATACGTTTGGTCAGATACGGAAAGGGGGAGGCATGTAGAAGCTAAGCTTTGCTAGCTGGCACAGATATATAAAAACGTACAAGACTTTCATACGTTTGGTCAGATACGGAAAGGGGGAGGCATGTAGAAGCTAAGCTTTGCTAGCTGGCACAGATACATAAAAACGTACAAGACTTTCATACGTTTGGTCAGATACGGAAAGGGGGAGGCATGTAGAAGCTAAGCTTTGCTAGCTGGCACAGATACATAAAAACGTACAAGACTTTCATACGTTTGGTCAGATACGGAAAGGGGGAGGCATGTAGAAGCTAAGCTTTGCTAGCTGGCACAGATACATAAAAACGTACAAGCAACATTTTTTTTTTTGAAAGAACTGTCATAGGTGGTGTTTCAGTGTAGCCTTGAACCCATGTTTACTTATCATGTGATACCACTATAAATTCATTCAAAAGTGGTCCCCCGCTGGTACAGCGATAAGTCTACAGATTGTCAACGCTAAAATTAAGGGTTTGATTCCCCTCAGTGGACTCTTCAGTTAGCCCATATGTCTTTTCTAAAAGAAACACACATTCAGAAGTGTAAGTTTGATGTCATTCGTTCACTCATTAAAGTTGTTACTGTTACGCAACATTAACGCTTGTGTTAAAAACAAAATTAACGTCAGGTGATACACTCCACTGTGGATGTTACTGTCATCCGGAGTTTGTTGAATTCGATAGCGGAAGTACTGAACACTTAGCGTTGATAATACTGGCTTCTTAGGATGAAGTAAAAACAGTCTAGGTTTGTGGGATTCTTCAACAGACCACCAATACCAATATCCAAATGTGTTCCAGCCTTAGTGTGAAACAGTCAGTTCTGTTTGTTATTTTTGAGAAGTGAGTTAATACCTAAGATGTATTTTTTAATACATATTTATCAGAGTGTACACTTGTGTTCGTCTTGTATTTCTAGTGACTTAATGTGGTATTTCATTAAAATTACCTCTGATTAAATGTTTTTATATAACTCCAACTTCATAAAAAAAAACAACTGGTATTGGACATAGCCAGATACTTATGACTATGAGGAATAAACCAGAACAAGTGAATGCTTATTGCAGTAAACATTGACAGGAGATAAAATGATAATCATTTTTCCTACAAAATATTTTGGGTTGGCAGTAATTTATTTTAAATGCCAGAGACATTAGTTCTCCTTGATTCAAAATGGACGACAATAAGTCTACTTGAATTTGTTTGAATGAAATCGCGTGTCAATTAAAGGAAATGATGATGACCTCTTTTTTAACATCATCCAACTCAGAAAAGCATGAAAATAAACCAAGATTTTTTACTTATAAAATAAAAATGTATACAACAGACAGTTCAAAATTTGAATAAAATTTTGGTATTTGTTATTGTAACTTAATGGCAGTACTTTATTATGCAGTTGCAAACTATACTATTAAATCAGAAATCTTTGAATTTGATTTTTCATAGCACACAGGTTTGAAATGTAACATTGTTTTAACTAGAACTGAACTGTTTGTGGTCTTCATCCAGTATGATTCTGGAAGACTGAAATGGAATTTTGTTTATTATTATTAAAGCTCGATTTTTTGCGGTATTAACCCAGTGTTGTCCTGAAAGATGCATAGATATACTTAGAGATTTTTTTTTTACTAGCTAACTGCTCCTCGAATGTAGTGATTTAATTTTAGTATTATTGAGCTAACCACTGATATTTTCAATTTGTTAAGATTATATATAGAAATCTTATAATTTCTTTATGAACGGTGAATCGTACTTTGGATACTTATATTACACAATTTAAGTAATTTGAGGTTATGCAGTGCATTTCTCTATACCCTGAGAAATTTCTCCAACATTCGAATTACTCCTTTTCCTTATTGTAATCAGTGTTAGGGCTCAGCATGTCCATGTGGGTTAAGGCGTTCGAACCGTAATCTGAAGGTCGCGGGTTCGAATCCCTGTCGCACCAAAGATGCTTGCCCTTTCGGCCGTGGGGCAGTTATAATGTGACGGTCAATCCTACTATTCGTTGATAGAAGAGTAGCTTAAGAGTGAGTGGTGATGACTAGCTGCCTTCCCTCTAGAGTCTTACACTGCTAAATTAGGGACCGCTAGCGCAGATATCCCTCGTGTAGCTTTGCGCAAAATAAAAATAAAAATTAGTATCAGTGTGATTTGTATGTAAATCTAACTAGAATTAGCGCAAGGGAGATTCGATATTCAAACAGTGAATGAAGAAGATTTAAACGTTATCTCTGTGAGGAAGAAAAAGACACCAATAACGAAAAAAAAAAAAGATTGTGAAAGTTTATTGATCTTGTGAAGTAACATCACATGTCTAACTGTGTAGAGATGTCAAAGTGTGATTATGAGACGAGTGTTAATCATGGCATCAGAGTTGAGGTAGCAGAAGCTCTAGTGTTGTGTAAATTACGTTTAACGTTTCGAATTTTATAAATAATTTAAAACGGCCTGCTTCAACATCGTTACTGAAAGATACCGTTTGCACACGTTTGGGGCAAGCTAGAAGGATAGGGAGAGACAGGAAGTTAGTTGTTGTACATTTTAAGAATATTTAAATTTGATTTGTGTCTGGTACCGGCTGTATGAACAGAGCAACCCTGACCGCGTGTTATTGGCTAATCGAGTTATAGCAATTGCTTTGGTTTATGATGACGTAGGATAATTTATTGACGCTGAGTTAAAGTCGATTCGTAGCCAAAGCACGTGCTGTTTTCATTTCTACAAAAAGTAATGTTAATTTAAATTTAATATTTGCTTGAAATATGTTACGGGTGCAAACAGGATGGATTAGTCACAGCTATTAAAATTCCACATTAATATTTCATCAAGAAACTTTTAAGCCTACTTACTGTAAACAGCGAGTTAAGAATAAAAACATTAAAAAGGTTTTAAATCGTACTAGTTTGTTTTTTGTGTATTTTTACGAAGAAAAAGTCGTGAAATTAAACATCTTAAAACCCAGTTTGCGTTATTTTGTGACATTTTTTTACGTTGATTGTCAAGGAATGTCTCAGTTTCTTGTTGCTCGCCGCCCTTGATGTTTGTTTCTTCAGGTGTGGCACATTAATCTTCAGCTTAGTTTTATTTGTCTGAGTAAACTGCAGTGCCTTGTGGTTATTGTTTGTGCATCCAAAGTGTATCTGCTGTATACAGATCATAGAAGAATGTTTATGGCATTAGTAAACTTTACTGAATATGTTGAATGCAGGCAGAAAAGAGCCTTAACAATTTTGTTTGCGATTGGTATTGTTTTGCCTTTGAAGTTCATTATTTGTTTGAAGGACAATTTCGTTAAAATCATGGTTAAGATGGTTCGCACGTGACTCGCCGTGCATTTAACAAGTGTAACGAAAGATCTAGTAACTTAGTGATACATTGAAATTTTATTTTCAGCCAAGTTGATATTTCAAATGAAAAAGGTTATCGTGTTATTTCACTCGAGAAAGAAACGGAAAAGATTGGCTTTTATTTTCATCTCTGGAGTGATGACAACTGAGAGTTGATTTATTCCTCTGAGCACGTGATTTTCCCCGCGGTAGATTTTGGCGTTTACTTACATAAACGTTTAAGTTAAAAGGATCGTGTTACAGTGTTAAAGAACCTCTCTGAGGCCCTGGACTAGCTATAAATATAGATTAATATTATTTATTCGTTCGGGTAGATTTCATCTCAACGAACTCGATGTAGTGACAGGTTGTTATAGTTTTTGATATCACATAGTTGATTGACCTCTCCTGGTGTCCAGTTTCATATCAGAGCCCTCGGTGTTACAGGGGTTTCTTTAATTCAGGCGGTACTTTTGTGAGTTCCCGAATAGAGCGCTTTTGTAAAATTTTCTATTTGATTGTATTTTTGTTAATGTATACTTTTGAGGCAGCCCCCTATTACATTATTCATTGGGCTGTGGCTTCCGTTGTTCATTATGCTTTACTAATGTCGGCCTGACAGAAAGAGCCGCTCGTTGAATCAGTTATTGCTGTTGTTTAAATGTACTTCATAATAATATAAATCAAACCATTGTGACTCGAGAGGCTGCAGTGCTTTGAAAAAAAAAAAAAGTAGTGTTCTTATAAACCGAGAACGTTTTGCTGTAGTGACACTACTAAACTTGAGAATTCCGTTTATAAGGAAGTTAATTTCCTCAAAACAACAATTAGTTGTGTGTTTTGCGTTGGTGGAGCTTATTACGTATACATCCAAAACTCTCATATCTGAAGCTATCTCACCCATCATCACCAAACATAACTAATATTTTTACAACCAGTCAGCTGAGCAATGAAATAACACAATTGAAATAAATTTCAACAAAAATATATGTTTTTCATTTAACAAATTCATAAAAGGAGCAAGTTTCAAATATTGAACAAATGAATACAAACTAATAAACAATTTGTATTTTTCAGTGAAAATATCGTGAGTTTTGCAACAGAAAATCAAGGTACTTTCATTGATAACTGTGCTTAGAAAGAAATATTTCAGTAAACTTTTCTCTGTGATGTAATACTCTGACGATAACTGTTTTAAACACATTTCCAAAATAATAACTGTTTTCATGGATGGTGAACATTTCTGCAAGTTTTGATAAAGCTGTTCACAAAATTCAGTCTCGGTAAAAATTAAGTATATTGTAGTATGGGCCCGGCATGGCCGGGTGGTTAAGGCACTCGACACGTAATCCGAGGGTCGCTGGTTCGAATCCCCGTCACACCAAACATGATCGCCCTTTCAACCGTGGGGGCGTTATAAGTTACGATCAATCCCACTATTCGTTGGAAAAAGAGTAGCCCAACAGTTGGCGGTGGGTGGTGATTACTAGCTCCCTTCCCTCTAGTCTTACACTGCGAAATTTGGAACGGTGAGTGCAGATAGCCCTCGTGTAGCTTTGCACGAAATTCAAAATAAACCAAACCAATTATAGTATGAATACCGAAACGTTGTGACTACCGTAAATAATGCATCATAATGACGTAGTGGTTGAGATAATAAACCATTACTTTTTTGTGTTTGATTATTTGTGCGAGTACACGTGTAAAGTTGGTTAATGTATTTAAATCGTTTTAACATGTTTTTATCTCAATACTCGGAAAACAAATTACAGAGGGAGTGTAGAACGGCATTAATACGTGAACTCTAGTTAGTTCCTCAAAATGGAAGTCGCGGCCCCACTGAAGGCCATGAAGCTTTTTCTGAGGGGGTTGCTGAAAATGCGCGGAAAACAGAGATGCTGAAGTAATTTTAATTCTGAATATACAATAAACTGATAAATATTGTATTGAATTAATTAAATGATACACTACGTCGAAAGGAGGTGTTATTGTTTTTGCCACTGCACTGTTTTTCAGTCACCAGTGTAGTGGTGAGGAACATTTTAAAATCAGAATTTAAGGCATTTTTTTTATAGGGCCTTAGACTAAAACAGTTTGGAAACTACTCTCTAGCATAAGATTAAGAAAGGTTTGTTTACTAACCGGAGTTTCTGTATAAATAGTTCTTTGTATGCGATAACCTTGTTCATTTGTACATATTGCAAAATACTTCGAATTGTTCCTCTGTGAAGAAAAAAAAACAAACGGTTAGAACACAAAAATGAGGTGTCGTATACACATAAACGTCATGAAAATGATAATAAAATCACATGTGATATATAACTTTTCTTTATGTATCTATTCCTTTGTATTGCTTTGTGCAAGAATAACAAATGCCCAGTTAAAATAAATGGCGTAGTTTTGATTTACTGGTTTCTTTACTCTGGTGTATAGTCGTGTAAAACAGTTTTATACCAAGGAACATCGGATAAACTTGTCACACCGCCGAAATGGCGTTTTGTTCGTCATGAGGGACATTTCCAGTAGCCAAAACTGGTGTTTAAAGTGTATTCGAAGTGAAATAAAACTAGCAAATAATTTCACAAATTAATTAAACCACATATAAAGATGCTATCGACACGCTGCAACGATTGCAGTACGTACTAGGTATCTGTATTTTGTAATATTCCTTTTTAATTGGAAGGTGAGGTGTTATCATTTTACCCCAGAAATTTGATACGGGTGACGTCGTCTATAAGATTACTTGGTGTGGGTACATCTGGGGTCTCCCGTATTTGTTTTCGCGGACATGACAGTCAAAACTTCCATCGAAAACTAATTACGGTTACGGCATCACTTGATTCTTTAAGTGTGATAACCGTGCCGGATTCTAGAGGGCATTCGAAATGAAAGCCAGTTTAGTGTGAGAAGGCGCGGTTTATCACCAAGCTCACCGTACAAAGGCTAGGATTGGGTGGCAGCAAGTGAAACTAAATCTTAAGGTCAGAAGTAAAGTTTCTCTTGGAGCCCTTAGATCTGTCACTCTGGTGGCTGTAAACGTAACTTTCATCCTAGCACAAAGCCTTAATTGTTATGATAGATTTGTATAGCTATAATAACGATTATATGATCTCTTATTGACTCGAGCCGTGGCTCAAAACTCTTGGAAGAGGTTAGGAACATTGCTTTGACTAAATTGACGTATTACGTTCGTCCTAATCACGATCTCCAAACGGGAAGAATGTTAATATGTCGCCCTTTATTCCCCAGGTTCTGTTTATTGATTTAGTGTAAACACAGAAATCACTTCATTGAAGTTAAGGTTTTTTAGGCTGTGGTAAGAATGGTCGTTTATAAGAAGCCCAAGTTATCGTAAACACTATTTGCTCTGTCTGTGTGTTGTGTGTGTGTGTGCAGCTCTCTCCTCAGAGGGCGATACAAGTGAATTACAAACGCATGGCGAAACTTAAGCTTTCGTCAACAGCCTTTTCCGTTTCGTTTTTCTTCTGCAGATTTGGATTGTTCTTTGTGTATCGACACTTGAAACTTGGATGTTTTTCATTACTTACTGTATTATCAAACACTATACAGTAATTATTTATCTCTGAAAAAGATCACACACATCTCACTATTGAAGATTTGCGCAGATAGGTCCAACAGGAATTTGTATACTAAACGAAGTACGCTGTATTTTTCAGTGAAACGCTCTGAGTGTGATTAAATACATTGATGAGACCGTATTTGTTGAGTTGATTTAGTTGACACGCATACTTTCTGGAGTTTGCTGAGAAATGTTTATTTTAATCATATTAGTACTAATGTGTAGTTATTGTTGTTTGTTTTTTTTACGCTGAATCCATGTCCTAGTTAACTTACCATAATTTACTCATTTTGAGGCAATTCCTGCGTACAGGCCCTAACCTTCTGTGGATATCATATTTTTATTGTTTTTTATTTATACAAGCCTCTATTCTCAATCGTCATTAGGTCTTCAAGAGACAGTAAATGTTTATTTAATTCAAGAACGTCACCAGTAAAACTATTATAGCACATGAGTTATGAGCCATCCTAAAAGTCTGTAGCAAGTGATCGATTAGTCTTTCAGATAACGCAGTTTAATTGTAAACAGTAACATGCACGTAATTATTTTAATCACTTGATAGACGTTCCAGAATCTTCAGAATTCCGTCATTAGCTAGTGACCTCAAAAAGTACATAATGCTAATTATACCGATAAGTAATATACTCTATAACAAATTATATTATACAGTTTGAAAACAAGAGGGATGGGTAGGTGGGTGTATATACGTACACATATTAAGTTATGTTGTTTCGGTAGGACAGCGGTCAGTCTATACCAGCTCAGAATGCTAAACTCAAGAATTCGATTTCCCGCAGTGGAAACACCAAATGCTGTGTCGGTCTAAAATAAACAATCAAACTGTGTAATGAATGTCATTTTTTAAAAATAGTATATGACATTTTTGGTGAAATTACGTTTATCGAATGTTTAAAATAATTGAGTTTGTATTATTATTTGTTGGAAGTGCACTGCAGACACAGGTTACCAGAATATAACTTTCAGATATTGTAGAAAGATTCATTTCCTGCTTGTATTGATGTGGTATAGAGCTGAAATGATCTTGGAATGATTGTTGTCCTGTTTAACAATGTTTTAAAATATAATGGGATTGAATTCGGTGAGAAATCTGCTTACTTTTTAGTTGTTGTTTTTTTAAATATATTTCTATCCGGATATAAAAATTAACTCTACACCGTCGTCAGAACTTCTCAATCTCAGCACACGAAGACTATTACCATGAATGAACGTAGTGGATTACAGACAGGTTTGTTTAATCTACGTGGTTTATCGAGGAAATTTCAAAGTGCGTTAGTGCTAGTTAAGGTAGTATCCAATCCGTACTGTCAGACATTCTTACAGAAATCGGTAAGTGGAAACGTTCCAACAGTGGTAGTATTTCAAACTGGATGTTTGACATTATATACATATATATAGAGAGATTATTCTTAGTATCTCAGGTATGTAACTGAAGGAATTTTGTTACAAAAACCACGCTCTTGTTAATTTCAGATCGATTGGATGGTCTTCGCGTGGGGAAGAAGAAACACTCGTCTTTGGAAGAATATCTTCAACTCCCTGATGACTACGAACAACGGGAATCGCGCCCTGGACAGAAACGGGTGCGTGTCATTATGTTGTCATTCAGTATCGTATCATTCAACAAGTAAATTGTTAGGGCTTACTGCAAACAGGAAGTGGTAAGAATTTTTATAATACCATCACTTTGTGCACCAGAGGTTGGCGCGTGCTGCGCCGTCGTGGAACACCGTTTATTGGAAGCATCGAACATGAGAGATGAACCACGCAGTCGGACAGCGTGTTCTCAAAGACCGTGTACGTGTTTGTCATAAATATAGATGGAAATATTATGGTAGCACACTAAGAGAAAACTAGTTATAAATTACCCAACATGTTGTAATTTTGATACAAAACTTGTGTATTTGTAACGTTTCAGATACTTGTTCAATACACGTGGGTGAAGTGGACAACAGCTGGTTAGTTAGCGTACCGCAAGTCTTGAAAATCTAGTCCACAGAAGTAGCACAGACAGAAAAGGACAACGTTCTGTAAGATTTTTGTCCGAAGAAAGAAAGATCTTTCGAAACGTTATATTCTATCCGTTCAGCCTCTCGACTGTAAGTTTGAAAGCTTATAACACTGAAAACCGCGTTTCGATACCTATGATGGGCACAACACATGTAGCTTATTGTGCAATTTTCTGGTTAGACGAACAAACAAGACCATTTGTGCTACTCCTGTAGATTAGTCCTCCAGGACTTACTTCATTAATTTACTGTTTGCTGGCCAGTTTGCTGTCCAGTTTGCCCTCATCTGTTCACGAATGTTCATCTTTAAGCCATCCGTAAAAGAATTTCCGATTCCTATTAACATCTGATTGCCTTTGGTTGTGATAATTTATTGAAGGCTTAATTTCACTGTACCTCAAATATTTTGTTCTTACCAGAAACGCTAAGATAGGAATAAGTATTAAAAATTAGGAGAAAACAGCTCATTTCATTTTATATGTATAAATCTTTTCATTTTTTTAAAAATTTAATATAATTAATTTTTACAATGTCCAAAAATTGGGTCGAAATTATTTTTCATTGGAGAGAATGTACGTATAAACTATCCAATTAAACAAGTCCAGTAATCCTGAAACTAAACAGAAAGTTAATTTTGTTCTCAAACTCCTGTTTGTTTGTTTTCAAAAATTACCGTATACAACGTTTTGTTTTTACTTGAAATTAAACAATCTTTGTACATGGGATACCAGTAATGCATAATTTACAACTATACAAAAGACACAACAAAGAAACATACCATAGAATTTTCTTAACAACGAAGGAAAATATTTAGAATAAGAAGACCAGGTATCTGATTTGTTGTTTTTTTTCAAACTCATATTGTAATCACTACGAACAATGGATGATATGTGATCTTTTTCACGTGTTTATTGGGCAAATTTTCATAATTTACTCAACAATATTGTCCACATAATCTGGTATGACCTATTATGAAAACACAAAATCTAATGTGTGCGATTAAAACTTGTCGGAGTCAAGACTAAAGAACAAGCAGGTAAGCCTTTACTAGTTCATATGATAAAGTGATAGATATATTTAAGTGTTTGAATTACTTTTAAGTAGTGTAAGTTTAGGTATCTGAGCTGGTGTGTAGAGGTAAGTACACTTAGTTTATAATTGGTTGTGTGTAAATGTGTATCCCTTTTTTCAGAATAGCATAACCAGTCTGTGCTACACAATATACAGCAGCCAAACAAACTTCAAGCATTTTCGACATTAGATGCAAAAGAGCTTATAGTCGAGAAGTAAAAATATCAATTCTCGTCAGATTTTCCATCCTCTTACTCCTGTGTTTCTTTAGTTATTTTCCTTCCATTTTAATACAGTGTATCTGCCCTACTCTAGTATTATTGATATTTCTTTTTATACATCACATGGTACACTGTTGGTCACTTAGTTCTTCAGGTATGAGAAATGTGAATTTTGTGACATGCATTCCTCTTCGCCCTAATTTCTTTATTACTAATGAATAAAAGATGATACTTCTAATAGGTTTAATTTTTTCCTTTGTGTTAACGCGAGGCCGTTGTATCATATTTTTCTCCTTTTATAGGTTTCCAAAAATCAGCAGAACGTAAAACAACAACAGTTGGGACGTTTTCAAAATAACGTTACGATTTGTTACATATCATACAATGTTCGGTAAATTGGGTGTACTTTATCAGTGTTCAGTGTAGCCAGTGTAATACATCTCAGAGGATCATTAATTGGTTGATGTGAAATCGACTCTGAACATGTTACAATCGTGGAAGTGTTTGTCTTTCATAATCTTACATCATCGTCAAGTATAATACTGACGCACTTCTGTTTGTGAACGTTTTCATCTTGAAAAGTCAGTAAAAACGACTTGTTTTATCGTTTTCTTTGACGATTTTTTAAATTTCTCATATCTTTGTCTTGTCATGAGAGAGTTATAGACAAGGATTAGTGTTCCAGATATAAACGTGCGAAAAATATATCCGTAAACCCCTCGTAAATCCGCTAGTTGTCCCCCCCCATTAAAAAAAACACGAACAACAACAGAGCTGGTAAACACGCATGGTGTGATACCATGGATAAAGCATAATGTGTATGAAAAAATAGTCGAATTCAGAAGAAAGTTATGTCTAAATCGTGGTCAATAAGTCCAGTGTGATCTTATTAACATCCCCATATGGTCAACCACAGCCTTTACTGTATGTACTTTAAAGTGTTTTTTTATGTCTCTGCCTCTTTTTTTTATGAACCAATATTTATAGAACACTTTCGAGGATATATAAAAATATGTATTTTTTGTTTGGTGATTTGAAGGGATTTTTTTTACCTAGAAATTACCTTGGTTGAAGTTTAATATGTATCGATGTCATACCGATGGTTCTTGTGTGTGTGTGTGTCTCAATTGATTCTTTGGAGAAATTCATTTGAGCACTGAAGATATGCTATCAGATTTTTAACACTCGTAACTTACATGTACTTAAGCCCACTACTGGAAGATGTTAATTGTGTTTCATACGTATACAATACCGTTAGGATTAGGTGCTATGAAACTACATTTTCTGTTAACAGCCATAGAACTGCTACATTCGTTCTCGTAAAGTGAAAACAGCTCGAGGTCTCAACGATTTTAGTGACTTATTATCGCTGGAATTGTTGCATTTGTATTTCTATAGTAGCTTAAATCGCAAATCATGACTTTTCTCACTCTGTCACAACCCCACACCCCTTCTCTTAAGTCGGCATGCATTTCAGCGTTTCTTGTATTGAACGGACAGGTGCGTCTCGCGACTAGCTGTTACAGTCATCCATCTCCATGGATACCGATGCAAACGATCGACGCGACCAAGGATGTAACAGAAGATGCAACGAGGCACGACAAGGAGGTAATAGTGTCGTGTATGACTGGTTATTCTATAAAAACAACAACAAAAATCTACTTTTATTTTATTTGTTGTATGACAGTTCCACCGTGTAATTATAGTTATAGACTTAATTATATATTTCTTTTGTGTGTGTGCTTTATATAAATTAGGTTCGATGGGCAGATATTGAAGAAAGAAAAACGCAGGAACGGATGAGAGCCATTGGCTTTGTTGTGGGTCAGACTGACTGGCAGAAGATGACAGATCCTTCCCATGCAGAGAGGGCGCTCACTCGAACTAAGTATATTTAGGATATAACAGGTATATTCGATCGTCTGTTTTTATGGAGAAGTAATTTTTCCCGCTATTAAATAATTAAACACGTTTTAAAAATCAATGGTAAGGATTTTTATGATGAAAATTTTACCTTTTGTTGCGACGACCGAGTTTCGATTTCCAGTTGGATCATCCGATATCTTTTACCAGATATACACACCGTTTCGTTGAATTTCATCGACTGTTTTGTTTCGTTTCGTTTCGTTAAACTGTGTTGTTTTTTGAATGTACTTCTGTGTATTTTCTATTACGTGGAGAACAACTGTACAAAAATAAAATCGAACATTTATTTGTGAACTCATTTTCAGTATTCATCCAAGCCAGTTTTAATACAGTTCAGTTCCGATTTTGAATAATTAAACCTACTGCCGTGTGGAAAAGGAAGCTGGCCAAAGACAAAGTTGAAAACACCAATAATACTGTATGGTAACACTAATGTAAAATTATAAACTTTGTTTTAAGAGTCAGTTATATGAACATTATTCATGAAAAATTGGAAAATGAATATTTTTGTCTTCATAAAAATAGTTTTCATATGATAAGAAGGTATGAGATGTATAACAACTGTGTAATTTAATGTTCCATACTCTTGCACAACACGAACAGCTTTGTGTTTAACAGTAAACCAAATGGCGCAGCATGGCTAGGTAACCGGTTAAGGCATTCGACTCGCAATCTGAGGATCGCGGGTTCGAATCCCTGTCACATTAAACGTGCTTGGCCTTTCAGCCGTGGGAGCGTTATAAAGATCGGTCAGTTCCACTTCGTTGGTAAAAGAGTAGCCCAAGAGTTAGCGGTGGGTGGTGGTGGCTAGCTGCTTTTCTTCTAGTATTACACTGCTAAATTAGGGACGGCGAGCGCAGATAACCCTCGTGTAGCTTTGCACGAAATTAAAAAACAAACAATAAAACCAATATTTGTTATGTTGTAGGTGGCGTCTGTTGCCAAAAAGAAACTAAAACTATATAAATCGTTTTGTTATATTTTTAAGTTAAGTACATAACACCAGAAGAAAAAAATATTTGCGAAATGTACAAGTTGAGTAAAAATATACTTTATATGAACAAAATAAATGTTAAGTTTGTTTAAAGTATCCAGGTTCAGAAAACATGAAAGTTGTGCTTTTTTTAAGAATCGTAACTTTTTGTTTTATTACCTGTGTCATCGTTGTGTTTGTTTGCGTGTGTGTTTATTTTACTCTTGAAAATAGGCCCGGCATAGCCAGGTGGGTTAAGGCGTTCAACTCGTAATCCGAGGGTCGCGCGTTATAATGTTACGGTCAATCCCACTATTCGTTGGTAAAAGAGTACCCCATGAGTTGGCGATGGGTGGTGATGAATAGCTGCCTTCCTTCTGCTCTAACACTGCTAAACTAGGGACGGCTAGCCCTCATGTAGCTTTGCGCGAAATTAAAAAAATAAAACAAAAAACACCAGCAACTCTTGAAAATAATAAACACATAAATCATAATATAAATACATTTTCGGAGAAAACGTTTGTAAATAAATAAAAAAAAAAGTTTATAAAAGGTTAATCGACTCAAACTAAAATCAGTTAATAACACAGGCTTGCGATAGTTTTGTCATCTTAAAATTTTTACCTATTCTCAGTAATTCCTGTACGCTGAATCCGAAAATGGTCACCGTTTTTCTTCACCACATACACATTTTTCACAAAACGGCATGTGTTTTTACGTTAGTGAATCATTTTCTTTGAAATCGGGTCCCATTTTATTAATTTTAAAGTGTTGACAGTCACTCGCTGTATACATCTTTAGACCAATTGCTAAGTGAGAGTCATGTTGATCGGTCTAGAACCCAAACATGATGATAAAAAGTGTTCAGTATGGTAAACAAAATAATAATTTAATCTGAGTAAGAGTTTTATTCTTCTCTATTCGAAAAATATCCTTACATGATAGTAAAAATATTATTTTCGAAATCTTCATAGCTGAAATGTGGAAATTCGTTTTAAAAATCAAAACAACTTTTACAGTGTTTAAGTTTATAGGCCTACGGAATTAGCGTTTGTGTCGAGGTGTGATGCAGTCCTTACCAAGCCTCGTGGTAAATAAAACTTCTAACTGTATATACATATAAACGAATTTAAACATTTGTGCAGAATTAGTTCGATAATAAATTATTTCAAAATCCTTTTGTAGCCAGGGACGTCTTTTTATTATTTTATATTTTTGAATAAAGTTTGTATTCAGTTTCGTGCGTCCTTATCAAGAGACTTACTGACGACTGAAGAAATATCCGTCCAAGTGGAGAATTTTGTTAAAATGTTATGATAACTTGTATTTGTGAATAGTCTTTCAAGTTTTTTAAAAACGTAATACAATTGGAGATGAATGGGTACACTTACCAGAGATAGAAGTGGTTTATATATATATACACACACATTTTAGTTAGATAACGCTCTCCGACTTCTAGCTTAAGTCGTGTAGTGTAGGGGGTTGTAAGTACATTGTTCTCTTGGTAGTTTAAATGTTTCGAGTGTGCACATGTTATAACGAAGTTTTACAGTAGTAACCAGTTCGAGTGTTTATTTTTATTTTTTTGTTGATAAAATCGAAGTGAAAAATAAGTTTATAAAACCTTTAAGTTTTTAGAACTAGTAATATGTCAAGAAATAAATAGTGTTTACTGTGAGTGATTCAGACAGTTCGGTATTATAAAAATATTCTATTTTAGTGTATATAGTAGTTATTGAGTAGCTAAACTTTGAACCAAGGTAATGCGTTACTTCAGCATCGTATATGCTGTTAAATATCGGTAGAATCGTTAAGTCTAGTATTACCATATGTAACATACAACCTGTATCAAAACTTCGTTTAAATATAACCACTAAAGATACTATACTTAACATTAAAATTGTCCTGTACAAAGGTTAATAAATCTAACACGCACCACAACTTCCAAATGTATTAAATAATAAAACTAAAAAGACAAGTCCTCATAAATAATAAGGGTATTGATGTTTGTAACGTTTTCCTAAATACTATACTTAATGAACGTTAGTATTCTACTGTATAGTACAGGGATTTCAGGTAAAAGGCATCAGTGTTGCTACAAGTACACAAGATTAGGGGTTATTTTAGCATTTGGAGCTGATGTTTTTGTCATATGTTTCGAGTGAGAGAGTTTTTGAACCTGATAGTTTCGTGTGCTTCCAACGATATTATTATTGAAGCTGATGTTTTCGTGGTATGTTTCCAGTGAGAGTATTATTACTGTCACCAATATGTTTACAAATAACCAACATTGTTAAAACCGTATAATTGTTGCTACACTCTGACCTCACTATAAATACCTAACGCTTTTAACACTTGTAAAGGTACTGAGTGACCGTAAACGACCCATCCTAGTTATTTAGTGGTAATCTATTAATACAAATTACGTCCTCACATTTTCAAGCCGGCACGACAATAAAAATACAGTTACACAATGGAGTTGTCTTTCTTTTACATATGTTCAAGCTTTTCTTGCATGATCTGAGTATCCAAGTCTAATCAATCACAACCAAACATGCTCGTCCTTTCAGCCGCGCTGGCGTTACAATGTTACGGTCATTCCCACTATTCGTTGGTAAAAGAGTAGCCTAAAAATTGTCGGTGATTGGTGATGACTAAGTGCCTTCCCTCTAGTCTTACACTGCTAAATTAGGGACGGCTATCATAGATAGCCCTCGTGTAGCTGTGCTCGAAAATTCAAAACAAACAATCACACCTGCCGAGTTTTACAATTCATATGTTAATTTTGTTATTTTTTCACCTTTGTGTACTCGTCGATTAGATAATGATTCTAGAAAGGATGATATTTTCAACTGAAATAATACCGAAACTGATCAACGTTTCACTAGTTTTGAATCTCATGCAAATTTCGAAAAGATTATGAAAAAACATGGTAGTGTTGCACACACACAAACGTTATTATAAGAAAAAATTATTTGTTTAATTTTTGTAGCGAAGATGTTTCTCGAATGTCATTATAAGGTTCTGGACAGAATGCCCAGATAGAAGTCTATTAGGCTTGTCCCGTTTTGGGACGGATAGCGTCTACTACTATTTCAGGCCCTTTTGTAATGAAAAGAATATAGATACAAGTCTGGTATGGACAACACAACTCTTTATGGTAGTTTGGTTGTTGAAAAGTACTTTACTAGCAATCACTTGTGGATTAGTCCCTTACCTTAATTTGATAGCGCATTTGCCTGTTGTGGAAGAGGTCTATGGTTCGACTTGTACGCGAAAATATAACACAACAACTTGTCTGTAGAACTTAGGTACACGTATTCACCATATTCTTGAAATGTTTTATAAAGCAGCAAAATAAATACGGGAAGCAGAGGAAAACACCACCGTTTCTCTTGTGACTTCTCACTGAATGCTGGGTAGTGAGAATGGATTCCATTAAAAGTTACATAATGACAAGAACCACTAATAATGAAATGATACTCTTTCAAGTCGGGCCCTGTTTGGTGTTACTACAGTCCTAATTAAACACATTTAGTGGAGAATCTACCACCTCATACTTACTCGTACAAGTATCTTTGACAACTCTTGAAATAAGCTTTTATCATTCCAGGTAGACTTAAACGTATCTAGTAGTATGTAATCTTTACCCATGTTTACGACCTTCGTAAATTCGGTTTACAGCGATACTCGCAGTGGGCGAACTTCAGATAGACAACAACAAAAAATGAATCTGTATAAAACGTTTAGAAAAAACCTTAATGTGCCCACACAAAAAATGTATTTCACACTACTTAAGAAATGATAGTGTATGTTAACATTGATATAATCACCCTAGTTTTTGTATTTCTTTATGTCACTTAATTCATGATCTGAGGATCGCTGGTTTTATTCCTCATCACACCAAACATGTTTGCCCTTTCAGCCTGGGAGTATTGTATAATTACGGTCAATCCCACTATTTGTGGGTAAAATAGTTGGCGGTGGGTGATAATGACTAGCTGCCTTCCCTCTAGTCTTACACTGCTATATTAGAGACGGCTAGTGCAGATAGCTCTCGTGTAGCTTTTGCGCGAAATGCAGAAAACAAACATAGATCTTCATGTCGGACCCAAAGGCCATGCCAATGCTCTACTGATTAACAAGTGTTAATCCACTAGTAAGATACTTTTCAACAACTTTAAGTGTTATGTTATTTCCGTCTTGCAAATAAGGCCTATATTGTGCCTTGGGATAATGAGACGAGTGCTGTTCGAGCTACACTTTTTCTTGTTTCAATCTGCATTTCTGGACTCCTACAGTCTGCATATCTCTGAAATGTTGCTGTCTGTTTGCATAACTTGTAAATCGTTGCAATAATTGGTTGGTGTTGTAAACAAACTCATTGTATTATATTTGTTTTTTGTCATCAGCTAGTCGTCGATTTTATTGAGGGGAATGCACCAGGACAATTCACCTCTGCTTGATTATTATCATATCAATGAAACTATCCAATGTGGACTTTAATAAATTATCTGGTGCATGCCTCCTTAAAAATGGCGCCGTAAACAACTGCTTGTGTCTTTTGATTGTCTCCGTGAGAGGAATTCAAAAGTTATGGTGTGAAAGGTTTAGGATTGTTGTCTTTTAGTGGAAAACGTTGTTACAGTTATAATAACATTAGAATAACAGTTCCTTATCTTTTTATAGTACCTTATTCCAGACTACAGTGGTAAGCACCAGGCATCTCAGATTGTAAGGTCTTCCCAAAGTGCCATTATGACAGTCTGCTGAAACCAGTATTCTTAGAAGAGATTTCGCTAATGAATGATATTGTTAGCTATCACTAAAACTGCGTCATGGAAAGCAATAGAAGTATACTTGAATCTGTTTATTTAAGTCAGTTTAAAATACCCTGAAGCATTTCTTTAGCTATTGTGACGATTTTTTTTCATTTTTCACAGTATTGCTAAAAACTAAAATGCTTGATATCCGTAAGGAGTTTATAGAAAATAGTGAGATCGAACTATCTGAGGATTCCAAGTTACTTTAGCTTTCCATGGAAGTTTAGTAATTATAATTTCAGATAATTACCAAAACTCCAGCAGGAAAATGTAAGCATTTAAACAATAGTTTAGAACCGTGTTAGAATACGTGTAAGAGCAAGTTTTTTATAAGTCTTAGAAAACATTACAACAAAAAATTAAAAAAACTATAAGGGTACTGTAAAGTGAAGGCCCTATTCCAAAAAATATTGTGTGTTTTACTTCTTTCGATATTCAATGCCAAATATGCGCGAAGCAGTCCCTTATTCTCCAAAATGTAAGACTAGATACCAATATCTTTCTATCTCGGTTCACCTTTATTATGATATTTCCCTCTTGACTAAAATTATGATTATTCTTTATCGGGATTTAGGGACTAAGACCAGGAAGGCTCGGCATAGCCAGGTGGTTAAGGAACTCGACTCGTCATTCGAGGGTTACAGGTTCCAATTTCCATCACACATAGTATTCATCGCAGGGTCACGGGTTCGCATCCCCGTCTCGCCAAACATGGTCGCCCTTTCAGACATAGAGACGTTATACTGTTACGGTCAATCCTACTATTCGTTGGTAAAAGAGTAGCTCTAGAGTTGGCGGTGGATGGTGATGACTAGCTTCCTTCCTTGCTAAATTAGGGATGGCTAGCGAAGAAAACCCTCATGTAGCTTTGCGCGAAACTCAAAACAAACAATAAAACTTGGAAATATAATAAGTTAATCCATGATTCAAAAGCCCACCTCTCAACAGGGTTAAAACTCCCCACACTCCTACATTAACGTTTCCATAGTGATTACAAGCAATGCAATGTTTCTTTAGTATATTTAAACTATTTTAATTATGTTTTGGTATTATAGGTAGTAGATTAAATAAACTGAAATGCGTAATTATCTACGTATTTAGAAGTAATGGGGAAATTAGGAATTTACATGGCTTTTAATGAACGTACTTTAACAGCGTTTATTAAATCATATAGATAAAGTCTCTTCTAGATTCATATTTACATTGTTAGAATGGTTAAATCATATTATTACATACACACCAAATATTGAAATCGTATTTCAAATCCATAATTGAAAATAATGTCAAAAGTCACCTTAAATAGCTGAGAAAATTTTTTGCTCTTTTAGAATAATCTGTCGAATTGCACAGTAACTTTATTGCGTTATATTTGTCGTAAACCAAAATTATTCAGCTTATTGTATTTTAAAATACAATTTTATTTGGTCCTTTATGGTTATATTAAGAAAGAGTGAATAATAGCATTGTGATCTCATTGTGTTCAGAGGTGGATTAAGAAGTCCAAAACACTTGCGTGTGTGTTTTCTCATACCAAAACTATATCGGGCTATCTGCTGTGTCGTCCGAGGGGAATTTAACCCTGATTTTAGCGTTGTAACTCCGAACACTTGTCGCTGCCCCAGCGGGGGACTTGAAACACACTGCATCTGACACTTTTGATTAATCTTTTATTATTCTATTCATCGGAAAGAGTTGAAGGAACTTCGATAACAGTGGTTGCATATCAACCTATTTTGTAATGTTAACATAAATACTTGTTTCACTGTTTAATAAAAATCATAACTGCGGATAAAAGGAGTTGACCGACACTTTTACCCCAACGTATCTATTTCCGTTTCGACCTACCTAAGCTCACTGGTGACGAGTTGCAGCGGCACGAGACCATTTAGTAAAATGTTAATCAAAAATCAAGCTAAGGTCAACAGTAAAAGCTGAGTGGTTGAGTGACTAATCGATGCTTTCGACTGAAAGTGCCATGATGAGATCAATCGATGTCGAGTCGTTCGTTTATATCTTGTTATATATAAAGCTAAGCAATGGATTGTTATCTGTCTACCATGAGTTTCTAAACACGAATTTCGGTGACAAACCTTCAGCCTTACAACCGTGAGTTACCAGAGGAGGGATTGATTTCGGATCGATAGAGATTTTCATACCTCCAAAACTAGAAGGGCACTGCAAACAGATGTGTGTTTGTGTAGTAATCAGACTGTTGTTAATAATGCTGAATTGTATTTATGGAGCTTAGTTGTAGTTGCTCCTTATTCACCGAGTGCTTAACATGGCCCTGAATATGCCCGCCATTGATGCTTTTCTTTCATTGGTAATGATCGAAACTATTTGTATTAGCTAAGCTACGAGTTTAAAAGACCTTCTCTTGATTGCATGATTCACATATGCTTTCGTGTACCGATCAAGCTCATCCTGTTAATTCAAAGCTAACCCTAGGAGTTATTCTCAAAAATAAACTCCATTAGGACATCTGCAAGTGATTCTTAAGCGTACGTTTTTATTTTAGCTTGTGAGCATGGTTATTAACACTTTCACTCACGCCGTTCTTGGGACCCCAAAGATGGCTAAGAACACAAAATCCGATGCTGCATTGGGATTTAGCGACCATGAAAACCTACTCCGAGACACCTGTTACATTTAAGCGACCTTTCGGACACGTTTTATTCTTCTTTGGTCAGGTGCTACCACATATAGATAAGGTAAGCCTTGTAGTTCACCTGGTAAATTTAGTCTTATTAGCTCCAAAAGTCACACAACAAATAACTGACCTGTTGTTACCGAAAGATATTTTCGGTTTTTCCCTGTTTATGTTGCGTAATAGTTGCATGCAGTATACAGATTTTGCAACAAATTAAATATGGGAAAAACTGAACAATGTTAATAGAATGATATCCATAATATTGAAAATTGTATTGACGGAAACGTCATAGCTAAGAAATTCCTTGGTTGTCGTTGTTAATGTTTTGTAACAGGGGTGGAAACCTCATAATCGAGGAATAAGCAAAATAAAGTGTTGATTGATGTAAAACTAAGAGAGTGTTTGAATCATTAAAACATAAAACAGAAACATTAAATATCTTACTGATATGCTATCAGTTGAATCCTTTTCCATATTTCCGGTTGAAATGTTTAGAAACGTGAAAAAGGAACTGGTACATAAATGTAAAAATTACTAAAATAATTATGTTTTATTTTCTATATAGAAGCTGACATTTTATTCTGTTTCAAGTTATAGGTACTCTTGTTTCGAGTATCACAGAAGACGTAATGCGTGTACATCTTACAAGAGTAAGCTTAAGCTTAAATATACATCTACGTAGTTGATATTTAATTATAACACTAAATTATCAGCAACTATATATGTTCAGAGTTTTATTGAAATTACTCAATTGTTAAATTCAGTTTTTATTAATTCAGGTAAATAATTTTGTTTCTGCATGAAAAGTAAAATTTAGAAGTCCTAGTTTTAAGTAAGTGATAAAATACTTGAAAATGGTATTAAACCTCCGTTCTTCAGAAAATATAATTCACTTTAGTAAAATAAAGTTAATGTACAACCAAATATATTCAGCTTTACAAAATATGAAATTATGGGTAATGCCACTTGTCAAATACATGATTGTACCTTAAAAAATACCACGTATCTTTTGACTCGAAGTAAACGTTGTGAGAACTTGAATGTAGTACATAGCTTTTCATGGACAAAGTTCTTGATCTATAAATATCTTTTTCCAGATTTGATTCAGGGTTGGGGATTTAAAACAGTTTTTTTACTCATTATAAAATACTAGTGTATTCTTAAATAAAATCGAGGCAATTTTTACTATAGCCGTAATGGTAACGTTGGAAATTTATGAGAGATGGTCGACGACAAACTTGTTATTTAAATAAAAATGTCGATAATTATTTATACATTGAAAGACTTGGCATTATCATGACATTAGTTTAAATGATCTTTCCTTTTCCAGCATTGCTAACTGTAGGCCGTGATAATTAGGGTAACAATAAAACGTTAAAAAAAAAAAGCGTTTAATCTTCCCTCCCCAAAATAATAATAGAGGGCGTTGATGGTGGAAGCCTCGTTTTGTCGGTGGGTGGACGTCTTTTCTTCAAAAGTAAAGACAGGGTTATTTTGTAAGGAACTGTTTGTTTTTATTATAAGCTTGAAAATTTTGTACATGTAGTGACTGTCTGAATTTCGAACTACATACATTAATTACTTTGATTACAAAAGGTTTGGTGCCCCTCCTAGTGGCTCAATGGTAAATATGAAAGTTTATATTGCTAAAAATGGGTTTTAATACCCGTGGTATGTACTGCACAGATAGCCTATTGTGTAGCTTTTACCTTAATAAACAAAATATTTCTTGCATCGTGTCAATTGCATTTTTCTTGTTACTACTTACAACTAAAAATTATAGTACTGTGAATAGTTGCGAAGAATGCTAAGTTTTATGTATCATTTACTATTTCAAACCTAAAGAATTTGTTTCTTAGTAACGGCAATTTATAAATAAACCATTACATTTTGAAAACGGTCTGGTTTTTAAGTACTACTTGTAGATATTTTGGGCTGAAAGCCTGAAATAATATTGAATAACATACTGCTGTCTGCTGTAATGTAAGTTGGAGTACTGTGAAGAGGATGGGATGTAAGTATATAAACCAAGTTATGTTTCAGGCAACTTCAATCTTGGACGGGGGGTTACATATAATATCTTGATTTCTAGACGAAAAGAGTAATCCTTATACATTACTGCAAATAAATGAAGCATGGCGATTTGTATAACATTTCATTCAGTTCAGTATAAAACTTGTCATGTCTAAATACGCCACAAAAATTAATTCTGAAGTAAAAAATAAAACGAAACAGGGGTACATGTACTTCTTATTTTGGAAAAATATAAATGTTGTTATTAAACTTGAAATATGTGCCAAAATATTTTCATGTTGATAATACTTCAATAAAGTCTCAGTTCTAAAGTCTTCGATTTTGTTTAATGCAGAACATATTATATAAAGATTGCCATTTAGCATTTCAAGCTCGTTAGGCTAATTAGAGTAGTTTATAATTTTCAATGCCAACCCTTAACTGTTGACAGTATACTAACAGCACCCCTTTTAATTAGTAAAACTACTTACGACTGGTATGTTTTAAGATTAATGTCTTAAACATCGCCATGTAACTAAGCGTATGTAACCTCCTGACCTCTGGTGACAGTTTCAAACAAAACTTCATAACGTGCTCTGACGCTTATTTCTTAATTACCTGACGGATTCACTATCACTAGCCGGCTGTTGACAAACAACCTGTCTAAACAGTTTCTTAATCACAGAGGTCAGCTTGCGCTTAATTAGTTGGTCACTCTGGGTTAGACCTAGGACGTAAACGGCAAGCAATATCAAGCAGGCTGACTGACCTCAGATGAGTTTGCTTTACCCCATGAGATATCATCAGTGAATCGTGTGGAAGAAGTTAAAAAGAAGCGATAAGGCTAGTTTGATAAACAATGATGCGTGTTAATGTCAATACTTGTGTGCGAGGCCACTCCAGAAGCATGGCGTCGAGCACGTTGCCTGATGTTGGCGCGTGCCGAAAAGACAATAATCACGTGATGTTTTGGCATATGTTCATAAACCAAGAAGTCGTGATTTTTTTTTTCAGGGTTATGTGTGTGTATATATATATATATTTAGTGGAAACAAGTTGAACAATACAATATCATTCAAGTGTTAGTTAAATCCGGCATTCAATTCATACTACAAATCACTGAAAATAAACATTTCTAACAAACTATTTGTGTAAGTGAAAAAGCGATAGTTGAGAAGAAAGTCGTGGATTAGAGCTTGAACCTAGGACCTGTAACTACTAGGGTAATGCCCTGTCTGTCTTAGCTACCCATGAGTCCAAGTTTCCTCTTTTTCCTTCGCACATAAATTTTTTCAACTGAGAATATTTTGTGTTATTTTGGTCGAGCAAATAGTGAATTGATTTACTACCGCCCAACCAAATCATAGGAACCAAACTAGACTCCTATACCTGTGTGTGTGTGTGTTTACTATTATTATATGTAAATTATATTATGACTCAATAAAGGTAAAATTTTCTAACGAGTATTATTTTAAGCGAAAAAGCCGAGAAATGAAAATAAAGTACGCGAATGGGTTTGAAATCAGGTCCTTTGGTTAACAGGGCTACCTCAAATGAGTTATCCAAGAGTACAAGCACACTCACTCCCTATTTCTGTGTGTGCCTGGTAAGGCCAGGTGGTTAAGGCACTTGACTTGGAATACGAGAGTCGCTGGTTCGAATCCCCGTGACACCAAACATACTCGCCCTTTCAGCTGTGCGGGCGTTATAATGTGACACTCAATCCCACTATTCGTTGGTAAAAGAGTAGCCCAGAAGTTGATGACTAGCTGCCTTACCTCTAGTTTTACACTGCTAAATTAGGGACGGCTAGCTCAGGTTATTACGAAGGTAATAAAATTTTTAAGTAAAAAATTATCTTGCACCTATTACACTGCACAACAAAGTTTTTGCTTCTTGAACACTGTTGGGTGTTTCTTGTAGATTTTTGGCTGCTGATCACAAAATTTACATTCAAATTTGCCCATCACGTACCGTTTCATCGAAATCTTCAGTTTCACCAGGACATTGCTACAATGGAAAAACTATATCAGGGCAACTGGAATCCGTCAATGCTTGCTGACTACTGTTGGGCACTGCAACGTGATGCACCGGACATTGAATACAAACGAAAATCAGGAGCAAAACACTTTAATTATGTTGAACTTAATAGCGTATTAGAAACATAAACGCAATTAAATACGTTATTGCCGGTAAACAGTTAACTGTCTATTTCTCAGAGTTCCTACGTGATGAAGCAAAACCAGAACTATATTTGTGCATACCCAACAGGAACCTGTCACAATCAGCAAAAACTTTTCAGATAAATTGTTGTGCGGTGTTACTTATTTGTTTATTTTGTTGTTGTGTCAAAAGTCTTAGTCTGTTTTCAAAACTCTTATTAAACTTTGAAATATTTAACAAAGCTAATACTGTTCAACTGCTGTGTTAATTTTTCATCCTTGTGGAATTTATTTATCAAGAAATATACACACGTGATATGATCTCAATATTTAGCAAATATATTTTTCAAAACGCACACAATGGCAAAGGAATTTCAGAATAGTTTAAATAAAATTGATTTTGAAAATCAAAAAATTTCCGTGTTTGAGGCTGTTAACAACTTCGAAAATATTATGTCTTCTGTAACTGTATTTCTGACCAGAAAGACCATTAATTATCACCGCAGTAAATAATCATTTCATCTGCTTGTGTAAAAAATATCCATGGCTACCAGTGATTAAAGAGCTAACATTCATAACGAGTTGGATCAAATGCTGATGAAATTCTTTACAAAAAAAATGGAAAAAAGTAAAAGGCAGATCTGATAAAGGCGCGTGGAACTCAACAACATGGGTAAAGGTTATCAGTGGCAAGCAGCTTGCCAATTTGACCGCTTGTTTAACTAACAACGCCCTCTGTAATTGGTAATAAAACAGAGAAGTGGTGACAAATACTGACCGTTCCGTGGTGACGACCTGTTAACACGTTAATAATACAATTAAGTAATTGGCGGGTCTTATGATGTTAGGGCTTTTTTAATTTTCATCCCGAAAGGGAACGATCAGTTAAAGAATGAGTTCACTATAAAATTGTTTTAGATCGAACATTTTTATGAATTTTCAGTGTAAAATTATTTTAGATCTGACATGTTAATTATCTCTCTTTGTTTTATTGAAAGAAGGATATGTTTTAAGAAGAACTTAACTGTTTGATTTGTGAATATTATTGTAGGAAATTGAAATTGTCATGATTACATTAAATCAATTGTTTGTGTTACAAATCATTATTCACGTTAATAATATTGTTACACAATCATCGATTTTGTAATGTTTCTTTTCTTCTTCTCTCTTGGAATATGCCGTTTTCTTAACTCCTTAAAACTCGTATGTCTATGTTTTAATATGAAGTTTATCAGTGATAGCATTCGATCACGCGATCCATAGTTTGTAAATTGAACATCCTGACTATAACGAATATTAGCTTATATAGATATGTATATATTTGCCCCCATTGGAACAGCGGCGTGTCTACGGACTCACACTGTTAGAAACCGGGTTTCGATACCCATGGTGGGCAGCGCACAGATTGTGTAGCTTTGTACCTAATAACAAACAAATTCCGAAAAAGTAAATATTTACTTCTGTTCGAATATTCGCTATGTATTAAGGCCCAGCATAGCCAGGTGGTTAGGGAGCTTAACTCGCAATCTGAGAGTCGCGGGTTCGAATTCCCCTCCTACAAAACATGCTTGTCCTTTCATCTGTAGGAGCGTCATAATGTGACTGTCAATCCTCCTATTCGTTGGTAAAAAGTAGCCCAAGAGCTTGCGGTGGGTGGTGATAATTAGCTGTCCTCCCTGTAGTCGGTCACTGCTAAATTATGGATAGCTAACGCTGATAATCTTCGTGTATCTTTGCGTGAAATGCAAAACAAACTTATAGGACATCTCTCCGTGCAATCTGAGCTCACACAATATTTAATATCCATTCTTCATACTTGATGAATATCTAAGAACCGAAAACATTCATTTGAAATGGAGGATTTATGTTTATTCTCTAAATAAAAATGAGTTTCTCCAGAAGGTTGCATCACCGTAACACTGTGGATTTGCTTAGATAACAATTGTATTCATTTTTAATGCTTTATTATGGTTATTTGGTAATTGGGCGAAAGTGTCAGTAATGTGAATTTTTTGAATGTTTTGTACATTGCTGCCGAAGATACGTTATGAGAAAAACGGTCAAAACCTTCTATACGATCATGAAGGAGTAATCAAAAAATTGACGGTGTGTGGTTTTGAATAGCTGACTTCCCTCTACTTTGACATGACATGGCCAGCTGATTAGGGTAAGGGTTCGAATTTCTCTTACACCAAACATGCTCGCCCTTTCAGCTGTGAGGACGTTATAAATTTAGGTCAGTTCCACTACTTGTTGGTAAAAAGAAAAGAGTAGCCTAAGAGTTGGCGGTTAGTGGTGATGTCTAACATGCTCGCCCTTTCAGCTGTGAGGACGTTATAAATTTAGGTCAGTTCCACTACTTGTTGGTAAAAAAAAGAGTAGCCTAAGAGTTGGCGGTTAGTGGTGATGTCTAACTGCCTTTCCTTGTATTATGGAGGGTTTTAAAAATTATTAGTATGCATGATGGTAAGATTAATATTTTTATGAGTTGCCCTTGTGAATTTATAAGGCGTAAGAACGTTTTAATTACTATTCAAGACAAGACTTATAATGGTAAAGTATCGAAATTCAGTTGAGAAGCCTATGTCCATATCTTTCATTACTTGATTAGAGTCAAACATCGTATGCCCCTCTTGTCTCATTACTTTATTTGAGTTAAAAAGTCTGTGTCCCTATTGTCTCTTTGTATGATTTCGGTTAAGAAGCCTATGTCCTTTATGTCTCATTATTTGATTTGAGCCGAGAAACTATGTTCCTCTTGTCTCATTTAATTGTTTGAGCTTGGTGGGTTTTTGTGAAAGCTAATTTGTTTTTACAGCTATCTAAGTGTACTTCTATCTAATTTGAGAATATCAAACAGTTAGTACGTTTTAAGCAAATTTTAAATTTGTTGGACGTTAATGGTTAAACTACAGTTTTTATATGTTACAGCAACAGTTTTTCCATAGACATATACATATTCCTTCAGGGCAGCAGGGAACCTAAAAATTCAATACCTAGAATTTGTTGTAGGGAAGGAAAACTCAGTTTCACTGTATTTTAAGACTCAACACCGATGCCCTTTTGAGTGCTTTTGACTTGACACGGTCCTTGGCTTTTATAATCAAACATTTATTGTGAGTATTAGCTTAATGACTTGTATGTAGGATCGAGGAGTGATGAAACTAATTATATTTTGTTCTCTCAGCTGTGGACACATCATAAAGTTGACAGTCAATCCGATTTTCGATTTCAAAAACTGGACAAAGACATAGTGGCGTGGAGTTCTGTTAGCTACATTCCCTCTGATCTAAGACTCAAAATTAAGGATAGCTATTCGTGAATCATGTTGGGTCTCTGACTCGGGTGTTTTTGTGCGTAAGGTACCGTTAGGGTTAAAGCCCTTAGTAGCAAAGTCGTACGCTAGAAACGGGATTTAGATACCTGTGGTAGACACAGCATTGTTTAGCTTTGTACTTAATTTCAACCAACCAAACGTCAGATTGAAAAAAATCAGTTCGAAATAAATACACAAAATGTATTATAACATTTTGTAAATGGAGCATTTTAAATCGCTTAAATATCCAAAGTTTGGTTTTAGTTAATTCAGCCAGTTGAAAAACAAACAAATAATGTTTTGTTTTTTTAAATTCGGATGAAGCCAGTATCCAAAACCAATTTGTTTACAGTAGTCTGTACAAGTTGTTCTTTTTTTGTAACTTGTTTTAGGCCCGGCATGGTCAGGTGGGTTAAGGCGTTCGACTCGTAATCCGAGGGTCGCGGGTTCGAATACCCGTCACAAAAGACATGCTCGCCCTTTCAGCCGTGGGGCGTTATAATGTGACGATCAACTCCACTATTCTTTGGTAAAAGAGTAGCCCAAGAATTGGCGGTGGGTGGTGTTGACTAACTGCCTCTCCTCTAGTCTTACACTGCAAAATTAGGGACGGCTAGCGCAGATAGCCCTTGTGTAGCTTTGCGCGAAATTCAAAAACAAAAAAACAAACAAGTAACTTGTTTTCTAATTTTTGGGCATATAGACAGTCATGTATTTGTTGAGGTCCTTTACGACTTTTTATTTTTTCTCGAACTACGAGCATACTCTAGTTTATCGTCTAGCAAGATTTTAATCAACTATCGTTAAAAAATAACTGTTATTATTTCAGAGTAAAACCTAATATCAGCAGCAATGTTACAACTGGTAACAGGACGCATATTTTCATAAGTTCCATCTAGTTTCATATTGTCACTGACAAAATATGTTAATATCGAATTTGTTTGTTTGTTTTTTTTGGAATTTTGCACAAAGCTACTCGAGGGCTATCTGTGCTAGCCGTCCCTAATTTAGCAGTGTAAGACTAGAGGGAAGGCAGCTAGTCATCACCACCCATCGCCAACTCTTGGGCTACTCTTTTACCAACGAAAAGTGGGATTGACCGTCACATTATAACGCCCCCACGGCTGGGAGGGCGAGCATGTTTAGCGCGACGCGGTTAATATCGAAATAGAAATAGAAAACGTTTTAAAGTGAGCGATAGTTAATATGCAAATTAAAAGTGTTTACCAAAGGAATGAAGGGTGAGTAGGTAATACGTTTGAAATGTTATTAGCATTACACATCAAATAGTGTAATTTCATATGTTCATACAATATTATAATATTACACTGGTCGTACATGTATGTACAACGTTAACTGGGACCGGCTAGTGCAGATAGCCATCGTGTAGCTTTGCGCGAAATTCAAACATCATTATTAATAACACTTACATTAAAATGATTTGTTTTTTGATATTCATGACATCGTTTAGAACTTATGGAACAAATGAGTGTTATATATTTGCACAAGGGTCTTAGTGTAGTCTTACAGAATATGTTTAAAATGGTTGCCTTCATGTTGAGGTTTTAATACTGTTGTAAACTTCCACCTGTGCACAGATCAGTAGAGAAATGTCTTTTTCTCAATTGTGACTTAGACGTTACGTGACTGTGAACCTGTATTTCTGTCCATTACTAGTTTCTTTAAAAAAATAAAAAAACATGAATTGCTATATGGTATTAATTGTGTAAAACTTTACCACTACTTGCGTATTAAATTGGAGTTACGTTGAACACCGTTCAAATTAGTCTCAGCATTCCTAGACCTATCAGTATACACTGCTGGCCAAAATCTTAAGGCCAATGAACATAAAGAAAAAATATGCATTTTGCGTTGTTAGACTCAACCACTTATTTGAGCAGAACTTCGAAAGATGAAAATAAGAAAAAGGGGAAAAAAAAACTTTCTCAGCATTTAATAGAGAAAATGTGAACACTATGAAATTAGCCAAAATACTAGCTGGTCAAAAGTTTAAGACCATACCAAAAAGAAGCCCTAAACAGAGTAGGAAATGCCCAACAAGAGGTCTCAGTAGTGAGTTGCACGGCCGTCATTGCGAATAACTGCAAACATTCGCTTTGGCATGGTCGATATATGCGTTTGCAGAAGGCTGGTTGGAATGTTATTCCAAGTGGTGAAGATGGCTTCACGAAGATCATGCACTGTTTGGAATTGACGTCCATTTCTATAGACTTTCCTTGCCATCCACCTCCAAACATTTTCAATGGGGTTCAGTACGGGCGAACACGCTGGATGGTCCAAAAAATCACGTTATTCGTCATGAAAAAGTCCTTTGTCCCGCGGGCATTCTGGATTGCAGCGTTATCCTGCTGAAAGAGCCAGTCATTTCCACACAAGCGAGGGCCTTCAGTCAATAAGGATGGTCTCTCCAACATGTCAGTGTAGCCGGCTGCTGTTTGACACCTCTGTATAACCTGAAGCTCCATTGTTCCATGGAAGGAGAAAGCACCCCAGATCATGATGGAACCTCCTCCACTATGTCGTGTAGAAAATGTCTTCAATGGGATATCCTTATCGTTCCAGTAACGTTGGAAGCCATCTGGACCATCCAGGTTAAAGTTTTCTCATCAGAGAACAAAACTTTCATCCACTTCTCTACGTCTCATGTTTAGTGGTTGTCAGCGAAGTTTAACCGAGCTGTTTCGTGGTGTGGAAGTAGGTGTGGCCTTTAAAGACGTTCACGGTTTTTAAAACCTTTCTCTCGTAGATGCCGTCTTATTGTTCTTAAGCTGCATTCTGCGTCCGTGAGGACCTTAATCTGGTTCGACGATCGGCTGGTGTCTTGCTGGACAACCCGTCGGATCCTCCTTCTCAATTCCGGCGAAATTTTCTTGGGCCGACCACTTGAAATTTTCAGGGTCTTTTAAGAAATTTGCAACAGCAGTTTTACTACGCCTATTCTCACCAGCAGTGGCACGTTGATAGAGACCTTGCTTTTGCAGCTTGACAGTTCTGTCACGTTCAAACTCTGTCAATCTTTTAGCCTTTGCTATGTTTTTACCCAATGTAACACAGGAGATGTCAGTGGGAGATGTTGACAACGCTACTGCTTGAACACAAATGACTGAATTTCGTTACGTGTTTACCGATTAACGCTTTGTTTCAATGTGGTCTTAAACTTTTGACCAGCTAGTACTTAGGCTAATTTCATAGTGTTCACATTTTCCCTATTAAATGCTAAAAACGTTTTTTGTTTTTATTTTCGATTTTTTTTTGTCATCTTTCAAAGATATACTCAAATAAATGGTTGAGTCTAACAATGCAGAATGCATATTTTTTTTTATATGTTCATTGGCCTTAAGATTTTGGCCAGCAGTGTATTTCACATTATGATAAATGATGATACTCTGAGGTAAGAAGCAGCACCTGTCAACGCCATTCAATTGGAAAAATGACCAAATGTGATTCAGGTTCAAACGTGTGATATGAGTTTCTTGCGAGCTTCCCATAAGGTTCCTCTTCCCCACAATACCTGAAAGAAAGAATTGAATTATGCATATTACGCAAGACTAGGAGATGTAGTGTTTGGTAAAACAGACCTCGAGACTTTTGCAAAGACGTCGATCACGGTCGATGTAAACTGTGCCCATTGTGTTTAAGACTACTATATTTGTCAGTACATTAGAAAACTTGTTAACCCACTAGAAGATAAGTACCACACATTATCTTTAACTTTTGCTTGCCGGAATACATCACTATTCTAGACTGGTCTTAGTGTGTTTGTTAAAGCATCTACGTGTACTGGTATGTTACAATGGAATTGTAATGTCATACGTGAGTTTTTACTATATTGAACAAGGTTTAAAAAAAAAAAAGATAAATTTTAGTGCTTGGTGTAACCCTGAAGAAGGGCTATTGTTGAACAGAAGTTGAAAGTAGTAGGTTGTTCAAAATAGACCCCGTATGGGACTGCTTTGAGTTTGCGGTATTTAAGTTAAACAGAAAAAAACAAACAAATACGTCAATACTAAAAGTATTTTCAAAAGTATAGAAGGTCTCATTGATTTCCATACTTAAATATCTTAATAAAGGTTATACACCTAAAAATAGATTCAGGATCGTATGTTGGTACCAAAACACTTTCATGGGTTGAGGGTACCATAGATTACATACAGCAATTGAAAACTAATCACATATGTGATATTAGAACTGTGACATGACAAAATCACTGTTACAAAATTGTATGTCAATTACAAACTTTCAGTTCAGTGAGAAATCAGATGTATTATGGTCAGTCATTTGACACGAAATGGAAATCATTGGTTATTCAACCTATATTACGTGTGTTGTCTTAGTCAGTTTTTCTTACTTGTGGTTATGAAGTGAATCATAATTTAGTGTTTCAAATTATGAACTATTATTAAACCTAAAAAAAACATCTGGATGTTTAAATTATTTAGAGAGCTACTGGACAAATACAAACAATAGGCTGTTGTGAATTGGCTACACGTTTCTTAAAGTATCGTTAGTAAGAAATGGAACTGTTTCCCATCCAGTGTTACAATGTAATTGCTTTGCCACCTGGTTAAGACAGACCGTCATTCATAACACAAGCAGACCACCATAACCTGTTGATTCTGGTTGGCTTTATCTGAAGAATACTTACTCTGAGACTGAATCAGGTGCACACAGCTGAATGTGATTTTAATTATCAAAAAGGCGGTTGTATTGGAAACCAATCAATCATAGCAAATTATTGTGAATTGAATGCAGACGTCTTAAAAGTGCTATTAGCGGTATGTAGAAATGTTCTAAATAATGGTTCAGTAACATTATCATTCACAACTCATGCAGACTCCTGCTGTATGTCGATTCTGGCTCACCAGTAGCTAGAAAGAGATTTTACAAGGCTAACTTTGTACGTATATCACCTAATGAGGTTCTATTTCACTCGGAGCGAACATCAAAACAGTTTACTAGTGATGGTGCCAATAATATATACAATTATAGATGAAGCAATATTAGTTTTACAGGAGAGTTATATTTCACCCTTTAGCCAAATAAAAAGTATATGTCCAATTCAAGAAAATATAGTATTAGATCCAATTTCATTTTCGTATATGAATGCGATACATTTGATGGAGCTGGATATTTGGTGTTGGTAGAAATAATCATTGGTGGACATATCGAACTCTGCATCTGGTTGAATGATATTAATAATACCACATTTTATAGGGACCAAATTCAATGCTTAAAGGAAGCTAGCTCCCTTGTCAATGTCTCATACCATCGCGTACCGTATTCAATCAAAATTCATCATTGTTTTTCCAAGTCATTGCCCACGCTTGACCTTAAACGTGCAAGTTTAAAGTATATTGAGCTACAGCCAACATTATCTGTATTGTAGCTTTTCCTGCTTATGTTTACTTGGCCGATAACTTGACTTACCAATTTTGTTACAAATCAGCACTAGATTAGGGTAATGTCATCATTGGTGTCTAGTCTTGATACATATGAAATGCTTCTTTGAATATCCATCCCCTGAATATCATAATCACTTGGTGCCTTGTTCAAACACAGTCACCATTTCAGCCGTAATCTCTCTCTCTGAAGTCATGAGGTAGTGGTCGGGCGCGTATTTAAACCTAAATGTCTAGTCAGCTGAAAAATAAAGGAGGCCCAGCCAATTTTAGCTGATCTTTAAATCCGCCTATGACAGTGATCTCTGACCAGTATAGATAACATCTTCTTTACAAATGTTGGTAAATCCTTTAGTTTGTCACTATTAATTAAGATTATTTATCCTTCTATAAGGAAAAAAATTAGTTCTTGGTCTGTGCGGATATATTCATATTTATTGCTCATACACTCTTCCACTGTTGGGGAGTTAGGTCTTTGAAACCAGTGTGGTTCCAATAACTTTATTAATCAAAATGTCTTCTTGACTCAACCAACCTTAGGTGCAGTTTTTCATGTTAGCTTATTCAAGCACCATAGTATTGAACTTTAGAAAATAGTTGTATTTGTCACTGGGTAAAAGAATGTTGGAGTTTCTCCATTACTGATTCCTAGTCACTTCACTGCTTCTTGTTGAGGTACTTCGCTGAGCATTGTTCTATTGGGGCTTAGTAGGAGACATTGAGTGATTTATCTCAGTCTACAGACATTTCATGGTGACTCCTGGAGAAAAGTTTCAACAACCAATACAGGTTCCACATAATATAAATGTACTTATGTTTGACATATTGCTCGTGAAGCTTTCAGTGGACAAACCATCCTTTTCACATTTTTAGATGGCTACACTTAATACAGAACACGTCTATTATCTGACACACAACATAACCCACACATCTGGACTGCTAATTATCATTTTGCCTCCTACTGAGTGACAGCCAGCATGTCAGCATTCCTCTTCTAGCACTTCCATTTTATTTATAGGTGGACTGGATCTGGAAGTTGGTCTCTTTCTATAGTTCAAATGCATGGCTTTGTTTATTTGTCAGTTTTTATACCTGGTGGATTGATTACCCACTCAGTGCCATAATCACGGCTCCCAGACACACCATGAAATACAACCTGCCAAGAAATCCTTATTACTGGTATTTTGCCAGATAATTATACATTGGAATGCTTGTCACAGTACATGTGTATGTAAGAGCATTCTACATCTAGTAAGTAGCTTTTCTGCAGGTTTAGATTCATAAACCGTGACCATTATGCATGCATAGGATTCCTAACAAGATATTCTTTAGTTTTAATATGTTACAAAGACATTTACTCTGTTCTATTTGGTGTTAAAGAAATGAGACATGGGAAGCTACTTCTACAATAACAAGAATTTTGAGTAATTGATTACTGGTATGAAGTGAATAATGTGTGAGAAAAACAGCGACTAGAGAGTACTATTTCCCAATAAAAATACAAATGAAGTAACACAGTCAACACTCTTAAAAACCAGAATAATCTGTGATTATAGATCTGTTCAGTTCTTTGCTTACTTCATTCGCTGTTTCTAGCTCTCGATGAAGAGACTGGATTAATCTGTTTTTGAAGACAATATTTCTTTTTCAATGAATAAACTAAGCTTCAGTTATCTTATATCCCTCTCTCCCTGAAAACTGAATTATAAGAAAAGTACAGTTAAAGTGAGTACAAAGGAAAAAGTCTGTTTCTAACTGATATCCTCGTATTTGGTTTGGATGAGTCAGAAACCAATTTAAAAAAATTGCAGAAAGTTTTATCAGTGATTGAAAAATGTCGAACTGGTAAAGTGGTCGAGGACTTGGGTTTAACGCAGTTTATATCATTTGCTTGAAAAATGTCCGTAACGTAGGATAAACAGCATACAGAAAAGTAATATTTTTGAGGCTATATGTGAACGGCACCTTAAGGATTATATGAGCGAAACAGTGAAATACCTCACGCTAAAGCATACCCATCCCTAGTATAGAGCTGCTAATCAGAGGGAGGATAAGCGGTTATCAATACTTGATATACACTACATGACCAAAAGTATGTAGACATCTCTTCTAATAGTGGGTTCGGTTATTTCAGCCACATCTATTGCTAACAGGTGCATAAAATCAAGTGTACAGTCATGCAATCTCCATAGACAAACATTGGCAGTAGAATTGGTCGTACTGAAGAGCTCAGTGACTTTCAACGTTCCATTGTCATAGGATGCCACCTTTCCAACAAGTCAGTTCGTCAAAGTTCTGCTCTGCTACAGCTATCCCGGTCAACTGTAAATGCTGTTATTGTGAAGTGGAAACGTCTAGGAGCAACAACAGCTCAGCCACGAAGCGGTAGGCCACACAAGCTCACAGAACGGGACTGTCGAGTGCTGAAGCGCGTAGCGTGTAAAAATCGTCTGTCCACAGTTGCAACACTCACTACCAAGTTCCAAACCGCCTATGGAAGCAACGTCAGCACAAGAACTGTTCGTCAGGAGCTTCATGAAATGAGTTTCCATGTCCGAGCAGCGGAACACAAGCCTAAGATCACCATGCGCAAATCCAAGCGTCAGCTGGACTGGTGTAAAGCACACTGCCATTTGACTATGGAGCGTTCTCTGGAATGATGAATCACGCTTCACTATCTGACAGTCTGATGGACGAATCTGGGTTTGGCGGATACCAGGAGAACGTTACCTGCTTGAATGCATAGTGCCAACTGTAAAGTTTTATGGAGGAGAAATAATGGTCTGGGGCTGTTTCTCATGTTTTAGGCTAGGCTCTTTAGTTCCAGTAAAGGGAAATCTTAATGCATACAATGACATTCTAGCATTCTTGTATGCTTCCAACTTTGTGGCAACAGTTTAGGGAAGACCTTTTTTGTTTCAGCGTGCCAATGCCCCCGTGCACAAAACGAGGTCCATAAATGGATATAGGTTGCCGAGGTTGGTGTGGAAGAACTTGACTGGCCTGCACAAATTCCTGATCTCAACCCCATCGAAGACCTTTGGGATGAATTGGAACGTCGACCGCAAGCCAGGCCTTCTTGCCCGACTCCACTAATGCTCTTGTGGCTGAATAGGAGCAAATACCCGTTACAAAATCTAGTGAAAAGCCTTCCCAGAAGAGTAGGGGCTGTTATATCAGCAAAGGGGGGACCAACTCCATATTAATGCCCATGGTTTTGGAATGATATGTTCAACAAGCTCATATGGATGTGATGGTCGGGTGTCCACATACTTTTGGTCATGTACTGTATATGTGTAGCAAGTCTGACTGTTATAGCTATAAATGTCGTCACCCAAAATGTACAGCAGTAACTTTTACGACATATTGCGACTCGGACCTTGAATTTACGAAGTTATCTCAGTGTTATGGCGGTGTCTTAAATAATTCTTTGCATGCTATGAGTGCTCTATCATAGGTATTTATATTAATAAGTAAAGTAGATCAATCTATGCACTTAGGTGTGAAATTTAAAATGTTTTATTTGAAACAAATATTATAATAGCTAGTGATAATCCATTTATGCGTGCTATAATCATTTACCTAAACCAATCTTTATACAAATTTTAACAAATATAAGGACTCTTAGTTTTATATTTCCTTGAATGGAACCTCAAATGGTATACAGGTTAGTTCAAGCATATCATTTTATATTTTTATTCCTCTTGGCTAGTGTACCCTAGTTTGTTGAATCCGTAATTTTCGAATTATCTCTTAAAGGCGATCCTGATGACAGGTTAAATAACCTTCCTAGTGTAATATGCCCAAATCTCACACTTTGAAACCTGTTACTGAATAAAAACGATATTTTATTTTTCGAATGCGTTTATTTAATGTTATACTGCTAATACCAGTTGTAAAGTTTGGAGTGAAGTCAGCACTAAAACACGTAAAAAAGCGAAAATGGAAATGGTTAATCCCTTTGATGCGAATGAGTCGAAAGCAACTATTGGCAAGAGGAGCAGGTAATTTACGATTGAAGATAACCAGAGACAGAGGAAAAGCTGATTCGATGGTGTCAGAAGAATCTGCTGAAAGCATGAGACTATCAACTACTAAAACTTCATATTTTACCATGGTAAGACGTTCGAATCTACCATGACGCTACTATAATTTTGTATTGATAGATAAGAGCAAAGGCAGCTAGCCAACACTACTCACTGCCAACTCCTGAACTACTTTTATCAACGAATAGTGGGATTGATCATTACATTATAACGCTACCACTGCTAAAAGAACGAACATCTTTGGTGTGACGATGACTAGCTGCTTTCCCTCTAGTGTTACGCTGCTTTCCCTCCGCTAATACAGTGGTAAGTCTACAGATTTACAACGCTAAAATCAGAGGTTCGCTTCCCCTCGATGGGCTCAGCAGATAGCCCAATGTGGCTTTGCTATAAGAAAACACACACTTACACTACTTAATTAGGGACGGCTAGCGCAGATAGCCCTTGTGTAGCTTTGTGCGAAATTAAAAAACAAACAAACTTATTTTCATCAACGAAACGAAGGTAGCATAAAATATAAAAGTAAAAGAATATAATTGCTTGAGGTAATTTTTGAAATGTTAAGACTTTAGCGCTTGAATTGCAGTACTGTTTTTCATATCAGACAAACTAAAAGCAGAACTCATAAAAGGATATACAGATTAACAACTAGAGCTGGGGTCACTGAAGTGCGATATACATAACAAGTCTTTTATTCCAAGTGACATGGCCAGAAAGAACTTTCTTTCTTGGTATTCACTAACCCTAAACTCAAGAGGATACTTTAAGAAATAAGGGGTGAATGGGCTGTTATACCGAGATAAACTTTAAAGCCTGGTTCATATGGAGTTTTGTATTACACGGACACTTGATGATTATAGAGCTTACAGTTTGATCATGTTACACTATAATTCTTTGACAGAGAAGAAATAAAACAGAGGGCGCTACAAAAACGCCATATTTTGAATCGGAGCTTTAATTTTTTCAACAGAAATATAAAAATAGTTAAAAATAAGCAGTAGTTGTAGTTAATAGATGGGGTATGAAACTGGTTGTGTAAAGTTTCACCTATAAAGCAACACAAGTGAAGACTACACATAAGCTAACTATGTTTTTGTAAGAAGGGGAGAAGTTTACCTTAAAACGGGAGCAGGTTGGCTCTGTTATACAGCTCTGGATTTCGCAGCTGGAAGTGCACGTTCGAAACCATGTGATACCCAAATATTTCTCGCATGTGGAGCCCTGTGTGCATTATGAAAATAATTATCAATCTCTTAGCGTGAGGGTGTTTCCGATTGGCTGTTTTCTCTCTGGTTTAAAGTTAGGGTTGAGGCAACCAGCGTATATAGTTAGTTTGCCATGAATACAACTGAATCTTTGTGCGAAAGATACCACATAAATTTGAAATATTTTATTTAAATGCTAAGCATACTTGAAAGCAATAATAAGTGGAAGTAATGATAATTTAAGATACACTAGTGGTCTTGTCTTATTCTTTTCACATATTTTGTTGCCTAAATATGATAGAATAATTAGTAAAAATACAAAGTCAATGATAATGATTTTAGCATGGCATCATGAACTGTGGACGAATATGATTTAGCATATTATGGACATGCTAATTACGCTGTGTTGAAATAAATTGTAACTTCTGATAACTGATCAGGAGAACATTTTGAAAACTAAAACCAACAATAAAAAACACTTCCACTATTTTTATGTTAAAGCTGATGCCGCTAGTAGAAATGATGTAATATTTATTTAACTTCAATGTTCATTTCCTCTCTTTCATGTTTGTTTGTATGTGTGTGTGAGAGAGATATCAAATTCTCTAAGCTTACAGAGGGAGATATTTTAACATAACGAGCTGAGAGCTGCAGTAGCTTTCTCCAGAAAGTATACGATGTGTTACATCAAAAAGTAGCACGGGTTAATTAATGAGCATTTATTCAATGAAATGCGACGTGATGTCACGCTAGTACAAGACACTTACAGGGTTCAACATGGAAAAATGGTTAAACGACATGACTCGTTAAAACGATGTAATAACTGAGCTGCTGGCATAGTTATCTCTTGCAAACTCTCAGTTAAAGAAACATGGGGTCTAATGTTATTCTAAATAATTTGAAAAATTACTCGTAGTCATTAGAATATAAGCAAACCATCTGTACTACTCATCGCAACTAGAAATTCAAGGAAGTTTCATTACCAAAACAACGTCGGTGACTGAATGACACAAGAAAGGGTTGTTGTTGTTTTTATGTCCTTTCGTTTAATTAAGTTACTTATTCTTCCGTTGCTTCAATTTTATCCCAATAAGAGAAATGGGTCAATTAGCGCCCTTGGCACTATCCAAACGAAATTCCGTCAAAGATTGAATGTAATGCTAATATAATCAGCATAATTAATTAAACTACAGAAGACTTGAAGCAACTTAGCAAACACAGGGGTGCAATTTATAGCCTGCTTTGCACAACTGGTCTGACATAGTCGACACTGTGGGGAATTAAAAATGAGATAGATTAAGAGAGTGTTATTCCGAAGTGTTCCAGTGTGTCGTGGTTACGCCCTTGAGTACAGGCGTCAACCAAGTATGTTTAAACACGAAACATTAAGGAATAGAAAAATACGATCAATCATCATGAAAAAATAAACGTGAAGAAATAATTAACTCACACGGAGCGTCAAATAAAAAAAAATACTTTAAGTTATTACTTTACTAATTTTATAACAGAAGCAATCGCAATTAATAAACACTTGATAATACGGTATTTTTTATGGCCAACATTACATTCGAGTTTAAATATATAGAGGTGTTTTCTAAGCTGTTCGGTTTTTGGACTTATACGACTGGTGGTTATACGATTTACTAATTTTATAAACGGCTCGGCATGACCAGGTAGTTTAAGACACTCGACTCGTAACTTGAGGGTCACGGGTTCCAATCCTCGTCTCATCAAACATGCTCGTCCCTTTTTGGCCGTGGGGACGTTATAATGTGACGGTCAGACCCACTGTTCGTTGGTATATGAGTAGCCCAAGAGGTGGCGGTGGGTGGTGATGACTAGCTGCCTTTCCTCTAGTCTTACACTGCTAAATTTTGGACGGCTAGCGCAGATAGCCCTCATGTACTTTTGCGCGAAATTCAAACTAAACCAATTTTATAAACAAAATTGGGTATATTTATACAGGATTATTAGTGTAAATTGCATATTTGAGGAAAATTTAGAATCTACGAGTTTTAACCCGTGTTCAAGTAGTTTTTGGAGACCTACCTTTTTAAAGATACTCAAAAACTACAAAAGACAACTATTGTTAATAATTCGTGAGGCGTGAAATCGTTTTCCCTGGTATTGTCTTTCTTCGTCATACCTCGTGATGTAACTTGTAATTTTTATACAATCCTTCGACATGGTGGACTTCAATTTATAACGTCAGAATATTTCTGTTATTGTAGCTTCTAATTTGCTAGCTATTTAAATTTTACTTTTAAATTACGAATTCGTCAGTTAATTTAGAACTGATTTAATTCTTAAACGAAATCTCACTGTTCAGTTTCCATTAGAACCATTCCCTTTCTTTTACCATAAACATTCCACCGAATATTGCACAATTAATAAACAAAATGTTTATCATAATGATAAGGTGTATTTTAGTACTATTACTAAATAGTTTATACTTTTTAACAATTCCACGGTGACATAACGAGGGTTATGGGTTCGAATCCTCGTCACACCAAACATGCTCGCCCTTTCAGCCGTGAGGTCGTTGTAATGTAACGGTCAATCCCACTATTCGTTGGTAAAAGAGTAGCCCAAGAGTTGGCGGTGGGTGGTGATGACTAGCGGCGTTCGTCTTATATTGCTAAATTAGGGACGGCCAGCACAGATAGCCCTCGTGTAGCTTTGCGCGAAATTCCAAAACAAACAATTCCACACGGATGTACACGAGGTTTATCTGCATATAACAGTTCTTAACATTGAACAGACAGAGTAGAGGGAAGACATTCATGAACAACAAACACCCACCAACAAAGATTAATCGTCATTCATATAATGCACTCACAGTCCAGTTTTGATGACAACAAGTCAAGAACCCTGATGTTACAATTCGAGCACACTAACATCTTGACCATGACCGAGCCTTTACTACCTTCGCGTGTCTTTCAACATTTATTGTTATGGTTGATACATGTGTACAAGGCACACTTCGTCGCCACGACATCATTAACAGATTGTGTTCTTTCGCTGAACAAAAGTATCAAAACCGTTAGTTCAAGAGAAAGCCAAGCTGTGCGAGTAAATTCACAATATAAACAAGAGGGTCGCGTATCGTCATCAGAACATTAATGTTCGTATTATTTCACATGAAAACTGAAGAAAAATAGGATATAATCACACATGTTAGTGAAAAAGCATATAAAAATCCGCTGATACATATAGCCTCCCGCTAGTACAGAGGTATGTCCACAGATTTACAACGCTAAAATCAGGGGTTTTATTCCCCTCGGTGGGCTCCGCAGATAGCTTGATATGGCTTCGCTGTAAGAAAAACACACTGATACATATAAGTTTTCAACAAGCGGTGTTATAAACTCTGGGAACAGGAGTAGCTGAGGTATGGTTTATTTTTTCTTTTCCTTGTTCCAGTTGCTTTTTAACGACTCGTAGAATTCGAGAAAAGCTCGCTAAATGTTGATATATAATTATTTCTGATAGTTACGTATTTTATCACTATCATCATGCGCTTAGTAAACAATTCTTGGGACTGTTGGTAACGGATGAAACGCAAACGAATTCTGGGCTTACTAAGTATTTGATAAGTGCCACTGAAGATTACTTTAATACCAATCAACATGCATAAAAGTAAGGTGGTGTAGCTATTTGTAAACAACAACTGTGCTCTGTACAGTACGGTGAATGAATAACGTGTCGGAAAACAATGTGCACTTTCTTTGCTTTTCACGAAGTAGTTTGCTTGTCTATCGAGCAAGCTAATGTCATTTACAAGTTCCACGTGCCTATACAATGTACATACAACGCTATAACATATATACATACTTGTACCATACAAAGAGCCATTTTCTTAGCTTCCTGACAAAGATTATTTGTTTTTTAAATTTCTCGCAAAGCCGTCCCTAATTTAGCAGTGTAAGCCTAGAGGGAAAACAGCTAGTCATCAACACCCAATAGTGGGATTAGCCGTCACATTATAACGCCCCCACGGCTGAAAGGGGGAGTATGTTTGGTGTGAAGGGGATTCGAACCCGCGACCCTCAGATTACAAATCGAGTGCTTTAGCCACCTGGACACGCCGGGCCTCAGAAGAATCGAACCATGATGTTTAGAAGTCCTCAAGCTTACCGTCTAGCTACCGGGAACAACAATGTAACAAATTAAAACATATCCACAACTCTGTCAATGAATTCAAAATGAACTATTTTCTGAACTGTTTGGTGGTTAGGGCACTTGTTTTGTAATGTGAAGGTTGTAGGTTCTAATCCCTTCCTTGAAGGTGCTCGCCCTTTTAATAATAATATTATGGCGTTATAATATCACGGTCAATCCCACTATTCGTTTGCGAAGAAAAGCCCCAGACTTAACGGTGGGTGGTGTAGACTAACTGCTTTCCCTCTGGTCTATCATTTCGAAATTATGAACGATCAGCACAGGTAACTCTCGCTCGACTAGCTTGTGCGGGATTCAGAACAAACCAACAAAAATCATTCGAATTGCTTTAATAAAGCTTTTAAAACCCCTCATATTGAAACAAAACTGAATAAGTAAAATAGCTTCCAAATAAAAACAAAATCATAGAAGTGACAACAAAAGCAACTAATTTCTAACACCATTTGAAAACTACCTTAACATTATAATACTAAACCCCACATTTCATAAATTGCTTATTTACGAAACTTTACGTTATTTTTCCAATTAATAAAATGTAATAAAATCACGATGTCTGTGGTTTAAAAATGTACACGATCGAAAAAACTTACATCTACAAAAACAGCCAAAAAACAAGTTGGAATAACAAGTTCAGACGCATAAAGATGTGGTATTAAAAGAAAGCCACATTATATGGAAAGATGCAATGAAAAAAGTGGGTAAGTTAAACAAAAAAAACTGTTTCCTTTTTATATTTGTATTGCCTCTTGATGCATCATCAATGTTGTGTTCGTTCAGATTCGATTCTAACATATTAATGCCGATACTTCTGCACTGTCTATATCTGGCAGAACAAGGCCAAGCTTCCGGCAGCTGCAGTGCATTGTGCTACAGCCTATTTTGTAGTTACATCTGATGGCTCTGACCAGTATATTAGAGGTTACGTCCATATTTACATTAGTCTTATATTACTATTTCTTCATTTACTTTCCATACCCAATTCTCTGAACGTATAGTGTAAGCTGTTGCCTTCTATTGTTGAGTCTCGTGGTATAGTTGGATGCTATGACAACCGCTAGATGTTGGAAGCATGGTTTGAGACTGCGCGCAAGTTGAACTGGTGGCTATCTTTTGACAGTAACACGATAGTCTTAGGAAACAATTTCTAGCCTGGGTTGCCGTTGCACAAGGCAAACAAGAGCGATTTCTCCTGCTGCGACTGTGTTATCTTTGGTGGTATCTTGCTGGTTAAACACTTGTAGCTGGAAGTGATAATCCACTGACAATGAGCTCTTTCACTTATACTTCCCAATACCAGAAAACCAAACTTTATAAAAACAAAAATATTATTTGAAAGTGTTGATATCGTCGAATTAAGCAACATGATCTTGTGATCTGTAGCATTTCAAATAAAAAAAACTGTGTATGCCAAAAATAACATTGTGCCACTATATACGCGACTGAAGGATGCGACCCCAGACAGATCATCAGTAGACGCTACAACCTGACAATCCTGCGTATAGACAGAGACAGTCGTTCAGGATAACATATGAAATTAGAAACGAAACAGAAGAAAAAATGTTGAATGAAATAGTAAAGCTCGAGATGCAATAGCATAAGAGTTAAGCCTAAGACAAAGAAAATAAATGGACTACGTAAAGCGAAGCAAGGACAATCTTCATAAATGTTCAGTAGTGTTTTCTGAAGAACAATCAATAACTAAATGAAAACTCCTTAAATAACATTTTACAAATTACAAATATATATATATATTGCTTAACTTTATACATGGTAATAAGAATCTCTTTAGGTTGAAACAGAAAGTTAACTAGAGAATCTTTTAATGAATAAAAACATTTATTTATAGGGTGATCGATTTTATTATTTGTTTGTTTTTGGAATTTTGCGCAAAGCTACACGAGGGTTATCTGCGCTAGCCGTCCCTAATTTAGCAGTGTAAGACTAGAGGGAAGGTAGTTAGTCATTACCACCTACCGCCAACTCGTGGGCTACTCTTTTACTAACGAATAGTGGGATTGACCGTAACATTACAGCGCCCCCAAGGCTGAAAGGATGATTATGTTCGGTGCGACGGGGATTCGAACCCGCGACCCTCACATTACGAGTCGAACGCCTTAACCCACCCGGCCATGTCGGGCCGACCGATTTTAATTATCTACGCAATAATTTTCAGTTGTAACTTTTTATGTATCAAATTTTGCTCTATTTCTGAACGACCATCGCAATTTCCAACAAAATGACTTGAAGTTTTGCAAGGAAGCTCTTAGCCATTCACATGGCATAAACGAAGGAAACATGTTTCGAAAGTCATGAGAGGGTCTCCAAAATAAGGGATCAAAGAGGGCGAGCTTGGATTGGACGTTAAAGACATTTCCGTGGGTTTCAGGGCTCTCTCTACAGGTTTACATGAACAATGACTTGGGAGTATAAATACAGTTTATAAGTAGTATATATATATATTTATATTTTCGAACTTTCTTATTGATGCGTCCATACGGGTTCTTGGAATTACATGAAAATTCAATCAAACATCTGAAGGATGCGCCAAATGTTTTATATAATTTTTGTTTTCCGTTAAAATAATTATCTTGATTAGTACTTTACTTCTTTAACTGAAAATAAAGAAGAATAAACGTCATTTATTTGCATAATGATATTTTTTCCTCTAGTCAAATGGCTGTTTAATACTATTCCACTAAAACATTTATCGTGTAAAATACTATCGTACGTATGTGTATAATTTGTTTTTGTGCCTATTTGTTTTTATAAATAATAAAATCCGTAAAAAATAACGTTTTTAGTTTTCTTCAGCAAGAGTTGGCAAGTTGTCACATTAAAGAATCGTTTATCAATGAAATATCATATGTCGTGGTTGAAAAAACAGAAAAAGAGAAAAAAACTTGATGGGGTATAAGAAATATTGAGGTTTTAGTTTTATTATCATAATATGGCCAAAACATTATCCAGAAGAGATACTAATTGAGCATATTAAAACCTGCTTTAAATACTGTGGTATACAGTGTTATGAGCAAAATCTTAGCGATAATATACTGTGTCTAAGTTTGTCTGCATTTAAGAGCACGCCTGTTTCGTTTTAAAACAGCTATAAGAAGGTCCCTCTGGCTTTTATCACTATTCAAATTGAAAGGTTTATTATTGCAACAATCACGGCAAGGTAATGAAGGTCTGATGGTTTCTCAGACAAGAACGAATCGTCAGTTTGTGTTAAGCAAATAAATGAAACGTGGGCTGTGTGGTATTAACGAGTGAAATGGGCTGACGTTTAAAAGAGTTGGAAGCCCTATAATTCTTCAATGTGTCTATGTGAGTGCTCTTTTGGAGCCATTGGTTGCTTCATTTAGGAACAGTGGGGTCTAGCCTGCTGTCAATTAGACTTGAGGACACAAATATTTAGATGGAGAATCCCAATGACCATGTTGAACTAATAAACATCGATTCGCAACACAACGCAGATCCAAAGCCTTCAGGGAGGCCTCCCGCGCAGTCGACCACGAGGCGTTGATGGCGAACGCGCGAAATGATACAACCCATACACGTGGTCGCTCGTGCGTCTTTACGCTTAATACAGCTGGTGATGTTTTGTTTTTTTCTCTCCTTTTTTATAGTTGATGAGTTGTTTAGAAATTCCCTACATCTTAACAAAGGTCGGAATGGCAGAGTGAACGTGTCGTTCAGCAACAATATTTTTACTCTGGTTTTTTCTTTTTTTCGTAGTTTATCCGAATTAAACTACTCACGTGAGCTATAGTTTTTCGCCCTCTCTTCGCTTGAAATAAGACTGAAATTTAGCTGCTAAAATATTGACCACTTTACGTGTTCTGTTTTTTTACAGTCTCTTGTAATCGAAACATAAATATTATAACCCATTTTATTCTCATATAGATAACGACTTGTTTACAAAAATATATAAAATATTATTCTTAAACATACAAATAACTGTGTAGTTTGTATACCAAACTTGTCAGGTTTGGCTTGTGTCTACATTTTTCACTTATGTGCTCATGGAATTTTGTTCTTAAAATGTGTGGTTTGATTTATGGATTATAATAATTTTTATGAGGATTTGGATTAAATATTAAGAGAAGAGAATGTTTTCTGATTAGCTATCTCTTCGTCAGTGGGATACGATAGCATGTTCTTATAAGAATCCACGATATTATGGTTTCAGGTTTGTAAACATATATCTCATATGCAACTATTCTCATTAAAAATGCTTATATTTCCATATAATCTTCCATCAACCATGATATTTAAAGTGCCAATTTCCGTTTATATAACAACCTTATATTTTTATATAATCTTCCATCAACCAGGATACTTAAAGTACACATTTCTGTTTATAGTATCGTATTTTTCTATAAGCATTCATCATAGAAATGTTTAAAATACTAGTTTCTGTTTAACACATTGTACTTTTGTACAATAAACCACGAAGACAAATGAAAACAGAAACACAAAAACTTGTAAGCCTATCAAACCGTTCTCCATGATACATTATCTGAGCAAAACTCGATAATTGGAAGATGTTTTATGATTCTTGGTTTGAGATTAAGATAAATCTCTGATGCAACGTTTCGGTTTTATGATAACAAAACCAACAAAACACGTGTATTTCGCTAACAACTAAACTTTTGACACTATCTTTTTTATGATAAGTAGTTTTTGTTTTTTGTTTGTTTGTTTTGTTTTGAATTTCGCACAAAGCTACTCGAGGGCTATCTGTACTAGCCGTCCCTAATTTAACAGTGTAAGACTAGATGGAAGGCAGCTAGTCATCACGCCAACTCTTGGACTACTCTTTTATCAACGAATAGTGGGATTGACCGTCACATTATAACGCCCCCACGGCTGAAAGGGCGAAAATGTTTGGCGCGACGGAGATTCGAACCCTCGACCCTCAAGTTACGAGTTGCTCGCCTTAACACGCTTGGCCATTGATAAGTAGTTACAAATTAAAATAAATTTATCAAGGGATTGATAATTAATGCATAACAGAAAACAAACGTATCACTGAAGAAAATAATGAGTACATGAAATTAGAAGTTTATGATATATTCTTCCAGCACCTTGTGACAATGTGGAAGATAATATATTTTATTCTTGAGTACAAATATGTTTTAACACGCGTATGTCATCTTCGCTTTTTCGGATAAAACATTTTTACTTACAGATGGCGCTGTTTGTAGCGCCGACATATTTCTGGAAGCTAGTAGTGAAACGACGCTACAATTTAAAATACATAACAATTGCAAGTAATGTCATTCCATTTTCCATTAATGCAAAGCACTACTCGCTACATTTTAATAGAAAATATAAATCACGATCATTTATATATTGTATATAATTATATTTTGTGTGATTATATAGTTTTGTATATATATATATATAAATAACTATTATATACAATATTATATGTATTGTTTCGTACTTTAAACAATTATAAAATTGGACAAATAATAACAGTCGTAATTTATTCGAATATTGGAGAGTCATTATTATTGTATATTAGCTCATTTATAGTTATTACTGTCATCATATTCATTTCGTTTCGGCTCGGCATGGCCAGGTGGTTAAGGCATTCGACTTGTAATCCGAAGGTCGTGGGTTCGAATCTTAATCACACCAAACATGCTCGCTCTTTCAGCCGTGGGGGCGTTATAATGTAACGGTCAATCCCACTATTCTTTGGTAATAGAGTAGCCTAAGAGTTGGCGGTGGGTGGTGATGACTAGCTGCCTTCCCTCATTTCTCTTTTAACATTGTGTTTCTCAAGTACCATCATTCAATGTATCGAAAGCTGTGTGGTTATTAGATATTTTTCTCTCATCATTCGCGGATACTGATAGACTGTTCTGAGAAGTCTGTATTATGTAACTATAGTAACCAAATATCACCAATTTACCAATAAATCTGTGTTTTTCAGTCTTATAGTGTCCATTGACAAAAACATTATTATGAAACATGTCAGTAGCGACAGTGCCGATATATTTATAAATATGTAGCGACAAAAGTAGCGCCGCCTGTAATTTTCTTGCGGTAGCGGTAACGATAGCTGCACTCCATTGAACAGGTGGCGCGCAAAGCTGTGCTTACACGTATTTATTTGCGCTAATAGAATGAAATTGTAATTACACCACGTGCCTTTTATTTATTAATACACTCCTTGCTTTTTCTTTTACTTGGAAGGCACGAGAGCTATCTACGCTAGCTGTCCCTAATTTAGCAGTGTGAGACTAAAGGGAAGGCAGCTAATTATCACCACCCACCGTCAACTCTTTTACCAACGAATAGTAGGATTGACCATCACATTATATATTATTATAACGCCCCCACGGCTGAAAGGGCGAGCATGTTTGGTGTGATAGGGATTCGAACCCGCAACCCTCGGATTAGGAGTCGAATGCCTTAATCACATGGCCATGCTGGACTACTTGGATAAAATGCACTAAAATCTCCATTTATTGCTGAGAGCAACCATGTCTTTACGATAACTACCTTTTCCTAGACTGAACGAAAGAAAGAAATATATATTATTGAAATATTACGAACAGTTTCTCTTTCTAGTCTCCATAAACACAGTATCAAAATATATTTCAATTTTGAATGTTAAATTAACACTCCTACGAAACGTGGGGCCTAATAGGCCCCAGAGCAACTTGAAAGGTTATTAATATTAAGCTAATAAATTTGTATTTAAATGAAATTGCCATTTCATTTGATTCATTTCATCAATATTTCATGCTATACTATCAGTAGACAGACAAGTGCAATATTAGATTTTACTTTTGTTGCTAAGCCACATGAGATAAAAGCCATTGTTGAATTGCATTGTTCCCAAAATTAATTTTTCTGATTTTTCTTTATATTATTTCATAAATACGCCATGAATTTATTTCATGAATGATCTTAATTTTGATTGGTTTAAATAAGATTTTACCAACATTTTAATTGCCTCGGTTATACTCTACTGTCTAGTTGTTGGTCAAGGTTGATTTCGCAAATTTGATTATTTCAGTTGGTTATGAAATGTGATATTAGAGTATACTATTGGGCTGGTGTGGTAATATTTACCTCGTCAGTTTGATGAGCCATACACTTGTTAGGGCCTGGCATGGCCGAGCGCGTAAGGCGTGCGACTCGTAATCCGAGGGTTGCGGGTTCGCGCCTGCGTCAAGCTAAACATGATCGCCCTCCCAGCCGTAGGGGTGTATATTGTGACGGTCAATCCCACTATTCGTTGGTAAAAGAGTAGCCCAAGAGTTGGCGGTGGGTGGTGATGACTAGCTGCCTTCCCTCTAGTCTTACACTGCTACATTAGGGACGGCTAGCACAGATAGCCCTCGAGTAGCTTTGTGCGAAATTCCAAAACAAACATACACTTGTTAGTATTTATAATAAGCAGTTTATGTCCTCGTGTCGCTCTCGTTTTCTAGTAATGGTTTACAGTTTATATCATTCTTCAGCGGGTATAATACCACTCATATTGTTGTCAGGCTAACTATGGTGTTTTTGTTTAAATATTAATAGATATGTTGATTTATTAGAAAGTTTTTTTTCTTTATCTTTTTTTAATTTTTAACAATTCAATGATTTAAAAGCAAAATAATTTAATTCAGAAATTATTTAGATTTAAAACATTTTTTTATTTCATAGGCCTAAGATAAGTTTTTGCACACTACATCTTTAGTATTAATTGCAAAACAAATAGTATTTTAGGCTGTCGTATCGCATCGTGATAAGTTAAATAACATTTTTATTTATATTTTTTCTATCGTTTAACGAACATCTCAGTTTCTGACATTAAGTTGTAAAAAATCAAAACTAAAGTTACCAAGGATTTCAATGAAGTAGTGTTTCTACTAAGCCTTATGATAAGTTTATGTATTAGGCCTAATGCCTAAATTAGAATAAAAATAGATCTATTATTACTAACATAGAGTCAGATTATATTTAGTTACATGTGAAGAAGTGTGAACGCATTAGCTGATTTACGAAATAAACCCATCTCCCTTCATTAAAACTGACATGTCATTATTATGTTCTGAATTATAGTGTACAACCCCTTTTCCTATAATTTGATTAGTTAATTCATAGCAGTATTTTCAACACCCGTCATTTCTGACAGTGTATACACCAATATATTGTATGAAACAATGTTTTAGTGTTAGCAAACATTGGTTATACAATGAATATTTTGTATAAAAACTGTTTTTCTGTTAGCAAATGTTGTCTACGCAACAATATGCTATGTGACAACGTTTTACTGAAACAAGCGTTTCTTACACAATAATTTATTGTATAAAATAGAGCAAAAACCCGTTTTACATATAAAAAACATTAGGCTATATATGTTTAATATTTATTTTAGGCCAGTTGTAAAGGCATACTCGTTACGAATGAAAGGGAATTAAAATAATGCATGTAAGTTTCAGATTTATAGGTAGTATTCCATTTGTGATTAAATGGAACTTTGTAGACTTGAATTTTTTGTATATGGTTAACACTTGAAACTAATTGTTTCAAGGTAAATCTTCACAATTGCAGAATTGAAGAAAACAAAGAAAATTGTATGTTTTACGAATATTCCATTTATTACTGCTGTAATTTTACAGACGAGGTATCGGATTATACAATAAATAAATAATAAAGTTAAAACATGATAAGGCATCATCTATGTGTTCTGATATTATACAAGGAATTGTATTTCGTCGTAATTTAGGTGTTTAGTTTGCTTCCTTAAGATTTTTGTTTGTTTTATTGTTTGTAGCTAAGCACAATGCTACACAGTGACTTATTGATGCTATACCAAACACAGATATCAAAACCCGGTTTCTTACAACTGAACCCAAAATGAGCCAAATCTCAATACTTGTCTTTATCATTAAACATATATATATATACTTATGCACGAATTTAAATACAATAAATATTTATTTTACAGACAAATTAATTAAAAACAATGACTCATTCATTTTTAAAACATACCAGTCTGTCTGTTTTATGTTGTTTTTTTCGTATAACTGTCTTCTATACTTATTTGTTTTTTGAGTACCCTAAGAACTTAGCGTAGTATTTATAGCTTGACTTTCTAAATCTGTATAACAAATACAATATACCCATAAGAAGGCGAGGCGATGACAGAGCAAGTTTCATTTAATAGCTGAAGAAATGTTTGATAAGTTCGCCAGTTCAAGTTTGCATAATCCCAATTTTATGTTTCCCATGAACACTAGAGGTATGACCCTTTAGTGTAGCTCAGGTCATGCTATATGTTACCCACTATTCCGCCTCGTAGGACATGCAACGATGAAGTCATAAAGTCTTGGAGACTTTGTTGTTGTTTTTTGTCATTAACTTGAAGAAAATAAAGATGGGGACACCTTATAAATAACTGCGTGTACGTGACAAGATTAAACAGTAAAGGTCAAAGAGCACATCATGGATTCATCCATTCCTGTTGTTCAATGGTGAACAACAGTCTCTTTAACAAGATCAGGTTTTCTTTCAAGACGTATAAGATTTAGACTTGAAACAAGACCTGCGTGGGTGGTCATTATATTTCTATAGGATTTTATTATCTCAACAGTTCCCCTCATGTCATGACAACATTTTATTGATGTCAGTTTCCTCTGGTGAATAGCATCTTCGATTTTTGTTCCTTTGCTCGTTTTAATTCAGTGTCTAATTTATGATTTTCTTATTTTTCTTCCTATGACAGGACATCCGCTTTATTTAAAAGCTTTCCTTTGGTTGTTTAGAATAATATTTCTACTTTTCCTTCCTTTCTTCACGTTTATTTTTATTTTTGTACACAAAAGTAATTTTCTTAAAGCTATGACCAGCACTTAAGACCAGCTGATAAGATGTGATAACATTCAGAATATATTTGTAATTTTATTTTAATATTTTAAATATTTATGTTGAGGAGTATATTCCTCAGTTTATCGCCGAGTAAAACAAGTACTAGCTTCCTGTACGAAACACATCAGAACTGACAAGACCAAGTTCAGTTTTTAGATAGATGGTACAGATGCCGAGAGTTTGAAGACATGAGGCAACAAATATCTCCATTTGTATCCATCTTGTGTAAAAATATTAGATTGCTCGGTCTTTAGTATCTTTTAAATTATCAAAATAGTAAAACATGTAAAGATGAAACTTTAACCCCAAACACATTTTTTCATTATTTTACTAGGATATTTCGTAACTACCTTGTAGTCATTGAGTTTCTCTTTCTAAACATTTAGAATTTTTACAAAAGCAGTGTTTTGGAAGAGAAGAAATTCCTCCCCCGCTGTCGTTGGCGTAAGCCTAATAAATCCATTAATTTTGTTTATTTCAATGTCTTAATTATCAGCGTCACAATTAGGGTTAGTATTCTGCTTATACACTTGCGATAAAGAAAAAGAGAGACAAAAATTGATTTTGCAGTATATTTTTGTAATGCTTTATTGAGAAAGACACGGGTTTGTCTTGTGACATGACTCCAAGTTTCAAAGTTGGCGAGTCCTGTTCGAATCGTGCGATATAACAAAATATCCCTCCCCACTTTAAGTTGTAGATGCGTTATAAGAGGAACAATCAATCTCTTATACAAGCCTTGAAATAAGTTTCGATTTCCATATTGTTGGAAATGGATTATTTCGTACAAGCGCCAATGACGTCATTAAATTTGATTTTTACGGTTATGTACAACATTTCTGGAATTTTACCGATGTTACAATAGTCACAGTTATTTATAAAACATTTAGAAATATTCTATTTTTGCTGTATTTACAATTATGTGGGAATGTTTTGAAATGTTTCGTTCTTTTAAAATACAAATTTTTCTTCCATTACAAAAATAATCTTTGATTTCGAAAAATGAGTTTTGCTGAAAGGTTGGTGTAGTATTTCATTCATGAATCCTCTTGTCATTATTGGCTAAGATTTTAAGGTTATTAGTGGGATATCAGTCTTCTGTATTATGCTCTTCGGCGTTTATGGTTATCTCACAATTGTATCTTAGTCACTGAAACACAAAGTAACCTGTAGGAACGAAATTAATTTTGCTAGTTTAAACTTTTCGTGAATAACTGTAACCAAACAATGTTCAATTCTGTATGCTTTAAATGATTCTGATATTTGAAAAAAAGATTTGTCTCTGGACAAACTGTTTTGGTTGATAAATTTTCTCAATAGCTTAATCATGTTTGACAGAAGAGTTCAGAGTTTTGTGTCCAAATAGGCTTACTTCCCTCCACTATCTGCAATATCGTTTTCTAATGCTTTGGTGAGAGTCATGAATTTGCTAATTCTAATCCAGGATAATCCATAATTTATGTATTTGAACAAAAAAAGTATTAGAACAAACTTAAAGAAATAAACAAGTATACAGAATTTCAGAAAGTTTCACCGTTACTGAAAAATAAATAAATGAAACGTAAGTCTCAACACAACAGTACGAGACTTAACATGTATATTGACTTGGGATAATTTGAAATATGGAGAAACCTTGGTAAACATTTTGTCTCAAAATGGATTAGACGTGGCCCGTCGTTAGCATTCCCGAATTGTGAATTCAATGGTTCACGTCCCGTTGCTGCAAAACTGCTCTTTACATGCGTTATAAATGTGAGAATCATATTTCATTATTCGGTGCGACAAGAGCAGTTCACTAGTTACGGTTGGTGCTGTTGACCATCTACATTCTCTCTGGCCTATCAATTGAAACTGAAGGATAGCTATATCTATATATACACATAAATCTTGTGTAACTTTGTGCGAAGATTCTAAATAACAAAAACAACCAATAAACAATGAAAACGAGAGTACCTGGCTGTCGATTGATACATTTATTTAATAAGTACGTTTTTGATTTATTTAGTCTTCTGAGTATTTTATATCGTGGACCTTATCATGACCATGATTCATTTTCAACTCTAATGACCAGTTTGCCACACAAAACTGTAATACTAGACGAAATTAATTTTGATGCTAACAAACCGATTTCACTAAAGAAGTTTTAAACTGTAATTACAACGTTTTGTTTCTATTCAGAAGCTACTTGGAAAAATTAAAACAAGTGTTCTTTCCGTATACGATCGAATTCGAAATCGCTCATCCGGTTATTATTTCGAAGTAACAATTAAAATTTCAATAAACATTCCATTTTGAGGCTTGACAAGTAATAAGTCGTATCTACGTTGAGGGCGTGGCCAGGATGTTCAGAATGAAGGCTGTATCTTCTGATATATATGAGAGGTGACAATGCTGATATTCATCACAAAGGAGGAAAAGAGAGGTGGAGTAGGAGGTGGAAACCATATCGGTATCCTGTTGTGTGAGGTTCTCAACGTCTTAGAGGAAGCGAGTGTCTTTGTAATCTTTTGTTGACCTTTATATTCTCCTTCAATACACGTCTCCGAATTCCTGGGCTGCGACTGTGGGAGATTTTTCACGTCAGAATACAAACCGAGAGTTTCGGATGATATACTGTGATTGCCCCCTAGTGTCTTAAAACACACACTACGGACTTCCCCTACACTCTCAGCCGGACAAGTTGTTCGGATCGGGAGGTGGGTGGAAAAATTGGCTGCAGTAACTTTGTCTAAGTGGTAAAAAAAAGGACACATGAAAGTAATTTTAAAGCTTTTATGTACTGTTTGCAATAGATGGAGTGTGATTATATAGCTTTACACAGCTTGTAAGTAACATTGTTAAGCAAAGTTGTATCAAAAACTCTCACTGCCCTCTTAAAAATTCTAAGAAAACTACGGGATGTTCAAACATGGAAGTTAGTCTTAACGAACAGTGTAGTCAGCTTGACGTAAAAACGGCGTCTGCAAGATTTAACCCTCACTCTACCCTAAGTCAATAATTTAACATTTTTATAGCCCACCCACTGCGGCCCAAATTAAATCATCATACCACTGCTGATTTCTCCATTAAAGCATACCCAGATAATAAATGTTGGAAAGATATTGATTAGCAGAATGAAATAATCATATTTTATCATTTACCTAGCGCTGTTCTATCGCTAAGCGAGACTTTACATGTTAACGCCGATTTTTACTTTGTTTTCTTGCAACTGTCTTTGTCGAAACCACTTGTGCCTGGTTAATACACAACTCCGAAATTTTGGCAAGTCGGCGAGTTAAGGATTACCTGGAAACTAGATTTAGTTAAGATAATGGACATTAATATAAAGGCGTTCTACCTGCTTTCCATGTTTCGAAGTTCTAGGAACAGCTGCAAGCTAATAGTCACGTTTTGCAGAGGTGTGGAGGTAATATTTCATTTAACTTTACTCTTGCTCCAAGAACAACTGCTGTTTAGAATTTTAGAATTATCATACTCGTGATAGGACCATTCACAGTTACTTACGGATGTTAACGCGATCTTTTGGTTGTCTCTAATATTAATTAATTTTTTTATCTGGTTATTAGTTCGACCAAGAGAAAGCGAGCAATTTTCGACATCATTACTGATATACAACTATCATGGAAGACATTAGAAAAGTAAGGTTGTCGCGGAAATAACTACAATAAAATACTAAATAAACATGCCAAAGAAAAGAGTTACCACGAGAATCGCCACAACATATAATATTATGACGAAAAAAAAAAAGCGGTTGGTTACCCAGAAAGCTGTATACTAGTCACCACAGAAAATAATTATTATGTGAGTTGATGAAAATCAAAGGGGGAAATAATGCATTAGGAAGATCATCCAGTTTCTGATTCAACATAAATAATTATTAAAAGTCAGCTCAGAGAGTGATGCATCAGGAAGATCATCCAGTTTCTGATTCAACATAAATAATTATTAAAATTCAGCTCAGAGAGTGATGCATCAGGACGATCATCCAGTTTCTGAAGAGTGATGCTTCAGGAAGATCATCCAGTTTCTGATTCAACATAAATAACTATTAAAAGTCAGCTCAGAGAGTGATGCTTCAGGAAGATCATCCAGTTTCTGATTCAACATAAATAACTATTAAAAGTCAGCTCAGAGAGTGATGCTTCAGGAAGATCATCCAGTTTTGATTCAACATAAATAATTATTAAAAGTTACTTCGGGGAGCAATGCATCAGGAAAATCATCCAATATCTCATACTGGCTCATTATGTATTTCTAGCAAAAACAGTGTATAATAGCATTTCAATATTATTTTGGTTTTTTGTTGTACCCTAATCATTTTAAATACAAGAGGTTTGTGCAACCGCTATATCAAGAAGTTTGACAGTAAATTTTATATGTGGCTAAAAGTTGAAATCCTACTTCAATGAATCGAAATAGATTGTGCACAATTCAGCAATGAAAACACGCAGTTATTTATTAAATACGATAAAGAAGTTCAAATCACCTGTAACTGTTCATAGCATCTGAAGAGAGATCAGGATGATATTTGAATATCTGTAAAGACTATAAGAAAGTTAGCCACGAGATAAAAACTAATAGGGGAATCTTTTTCAGAGCGCATGTGTTATTTACGTCACTGTCAGTTCACAAGTAAAATAGGGAAGATATATTTTTGAGGCATCACATAACTCGCCAATGGTCAAGATGGCTGTCCATCGCATTCCATTACAGATTTCTACAGCAATAGCAGTTTAGCTAAGATTCACACAAAGACACATACGTGTGAAAAATTTAGAAAATTTTCGGATTAACGCGAAACGTTAATTAATGTAAAGTTGTTTGTTTGTTTTTGAATTTTGCACAAAGCTACTCGAGGGCTATTTGTGCTAGCCGTCCCTAATTTAGGAGTGTAAGACCAGAGGGAAGGCAGCTAGTCATCACCACCCACTTCTTTTACCAACGAATAGTGGGATTGACCGTAACATTATAACGTCCCTACGGCTGAAAGGGCGAGCATGTTTGGCGCGACCGGGAGGCGAACCCGCGACCCTCAGATTAGGTTTGTTTGTTTTGGAATATCGCACAAAGCAACTTGAGGGCTATCTGTGCTAGCCGTCCCTAATTTAGCAGTGTAAGACTAGAGGGAAGGCAGCTAGTCATCACCACCCACCGCCAACTCTTGGGCTACTCTTTTACCAACGAATAGTGGGATTGACCGTAACATTATAACGCCCCCACGGCGGAAAGGGCGAGCATGTTTGGCGCAACTCGGGCGCGAACCCGCGATCCTCAGATTACGAAGCGCACGCCTTAACGCGCTAGGCCATGCCGGGGCTCATGTAAAGTATAAATTAAAGAAGATGGCATTCTTTAATCCCACTCACTCATTGTCAGACTTTCCCAGACTCCTATATTATAACATACAAAGTTTTAGTTTGAACACTATCTATATCAGTCTTTTATGAGACGACAAGCGATGGTATTCAGGTTCATTGATATCTATCAGAGGGTTAAAAGTATCCATAAGAACGTAGGTTAGAGAAAGGTAGTGTAGAAAATAAATCGAACACGGTCAATAAAGGTAAAAGAAACGAACACCAGTGATCAATAATTAAAAAAATGTCTTTATTAAAATGATATCTGTGTTCGTAACTAAACTGGCTGGCTCCTCATTTTTTGTTGGCTTGATGAGCGAGAGGACAGCAAAAGAAAGAGGCGAGAAACCATGTTATATTTGATTGTGTACTGCTCGTATTCTACTCAAAAATGTTACCAGACAAAGAAAATTTGCAATACTGTATTGAAATCAGTGCTTGAAAATTAATTTACCCACGTGGTTTGTTGTCGAAGGTTCTTGAAAAGTTGAGCTGTAACAATTGAGAAGTAAATTATAGTTCCGTACCACATTTACAGGTTTTTAAGGGTTGTCAGTATTGTTTTTTTGCCTTCCTTGTATATTTTTTGAGAAGCATGTGGTTTACCAGAGTTTGGGGTAATAAAAGAGAAGGGATTTTCTTCATAGCTGTAAAAATGTGAGTGAAAAATGGCGATATGACCACCTCCCATCTCTCACACCTATGATTGACTTCATTTGGCTTCTGTAATAAGAAAGACAACATAAACATATTTACACCTCTGTCCTCAGTCCGAATCCCATAATTCCTCAGATTTCGTATTTTAACTTGCAGTTTACATACAGTTCCTAGCTATACCAACTCAATTCTTAAAGGGTTTTCTGCATTACCTGTTTTGGATATTATAAATATCTTCTAAGTACCATCAAGTAAAGGTATGCTAGATATTAGTACTAGTTATAGAAAACGAAATTAGTAGCTGTTTCGGCTGTGACATCCTGATGTCTGAATTTTAGTATAACAGAACCTTACCCTACTTTACGTGTTTCTTGTGATATGTATTAACGGCGGTGTGCAACAAGTAAGACGTCGTGAAGGTCAACAACGGTAAGGTCACACCACAAGGGGCGGCACAGAGAAGAAGATAAAATACAGCGCCATTTATCACTTGCAGATACTAATTGTTTTAGAAAATGCTCTTTCTCTAATGTTTATACAATAATCACATAAAACACGTCTTCTCTGTTTGTCGGAAAGAATGTCATTTAATATTATTAGGTTTTGATTAAGGATTTATCACATAGTATCACGTATAAAAGTTAATTATGTTGGTTTTTAAACGAATTTTATTTTCTCGAAGAAGAATAGTGAACTATTTGAAAGCGTTCGAGTTTTGAGTCTCTTTTGAAAATCAACACAATTAACTTTACGTTGAATGATACGACCATCTTTTATAATACGATTCATAGGACTTCTTCAATCAATATACAAACTTGTACTTGAACAGGTTAATCTGTAATTTTAGATTCATATTAAGTTTTGTGATGAAACAATTCTTACTACTGTGGTATCTAATGCCAAACCTAGAGAGTTATTGTTTCTTTCAGATTAGAAACTGTGGTAAGACATTAGAAATAAGCTGGTGATAATTTTGTTATTATAATTATTTTCTGGTTTGATAAAGCAAATATCCTATTAATCCTCATGTGTCAAAGGGATGCGCAAATAAACCTTTAAACCTATTAAATGCTAGATGACAATTAAAAAGAAAAACTATTCATTGCTCTTACTTCCTGTACCAGAGAATAACTGAATTCAATACCTGCCATGTTATTGTAACAGGAACACTTCAAAATTTATCACGGCCAGCGCCGATAGCCCTCCAGTAGCTGGAAGGTCTTTAGCAGTACAAACAGTGAATAATAAAAATTATTTTTGTATAACATATTTGTAAAACTATACTTGTAATGATTGTATTTAATTAACCTTTAGTGAAAATGCCTTTGCATTATTTCAAGAATTTTTGCAAATATTTTGATGGAAGCTAGACGTAATTTCTGTTGTCATAAACACATTGTAATCGTGCTGTTTTTGTGTTCGCGTTTGAGTAAGGCCGATTTCATTATATTATTTGTAAAAATTTAGTTTCGCTCAAAATAAGAAGTCTGAGGACTTTTAACGCTAAATATCGGGTTTCGTTACTTGTGGTTGGCAGAGCACTGTTGGTCCATTATACAGTTTTATGCTTAACAAATAATGAATATATAATAAATATTTACAGTTTGATACTTTAAATATATATATTTATTTGATTTTCATTAAACGCACCGTAATAAGAGTTATCTGTGTGTAGTCTCCCATCAATTTTGAGCCGCTAGACAACAGAGTTAAGAGTGGTTAACCACCAATTCTTGAAATACTCTTATTTGATAAAATCGTTAAGTTTGACTGTTACTGTTATAACACATCCATAGCCTAAATGTACGGAGTACAGTATCTTGCAACAACCGAATGTCAGCCATAAAGCTTTGGAGCTTTTGGATTAGCATTCAAGGCATGCAAGTCACTGAGGCTACGAGTGCCTTACACACCTGGACATGCCGGGCCTCCTAAAAGTTTGTAGCTTCTGTGTTTGTTCTTCAACAGTAAAAGTCATGCTGATATATGAGATATTAGAATATATTAGTATCAAATGAAAGTGAACAACATATCACAAACCAAAGATTCAAATTATTTAATATCAGCATTGAAAACGCGCAGAATAAAACAAATTACAAAGAAAACTTACATCAGCACAAGAAGTACAAATTTCGAGGAAGATGATTGTAGATATATCATTCAAAATGCGTTGAAAATATCCCTACATATGGTTAGCTTCCAAGTTGCAGAAGATAAACTCTTAGCGAGTAACGGAAGCTTGGGTGCTTAAGCTGACAAGGCTGATCTTATATTCACAGCTCGCGGCTGGTTGTGGGCATAATAATAACCTCTTAACACTCAATAAAAAGCTAAAATGTTAAAAACAACAACATAGATTTTAAACCTTACTCTATCATTTAAACCAAACAAGGTACTCAGATAATAAAGGACTGAAGTCTCATATCACATGAGGGAAGACTCTTTTTATATTAGATTAGATTCTAATAGACTTCCTACGATATTGTCATTGGAATCAAGTTTACTCCAAAGACATTTTATACTAAGGAGACCCTCGTTATTTATTTAGTCTATCTAATATAATATGTTGATTCTTTGTACATTATACACTTTATAAAATAGGTTTCTCAGTCGCCTTTTTGGGTTCTTTATAATGAGATGGTAACAAATCTACCGATTATTATAATAGTTATAATAATTTACTGAGTTTTTTTTTTCAATATTTTAACGATTGGGCCGGATGCGTGATTAGCGTGCTGAGCTACGTATCGGAGAATATCGGAGATAGCTCATTGTGCTTAATACAAAACAACAACCTAAGCGTTATACATTCTTTATTGGTGGACATGATTTTTAAAATATTTGCCGTTAGACGACCGATGGCACTATGGTTATCGAATATTCCACTGGCGTCCACATTTTTATTGCTTTTCACACTCCCGTCACACCAAAAATGCTCGCCCTTTCAGACGTGAGGACATTATAATGTGATGATCAATCCAACTATTCGTTGGTAAAAGAGTAGCCCAAGAGTTGGCGATGGGTGGTGATGACTAGCTGCCTTTCCTCTAGTCTTACACTGCTAAATTAGGGACGGCTAGCGCAGATAGCCCTCGTGTAGCTTTGCGCGAAATTCAAAACAAACCAAACTAGTCCATACATTACTGAATCATGCACCAAGTTTACCGAACTGTTTTCCTATCTTAACAGTTGTGGCTAATCTTTATTTCATCAATCAACTTCAGTGTCCATGTCTCAGAACTTGAATTGATTTACTGAAGTCTAGAAGTTATAGACAATGATGGGAAAACGATTAACGCTACCTCATTATAACGTTAAAAAACATAGTTTATAAAGCAACTCCGCTAATTTTAACAGCACCAACAACGACCAAAAAAAAATTATTAAAACTGTTCCGATGTTTAGAGAGACATTAGTTTTCTTCATTCTTGGAAATATCAAAAGTGGATAAACATCAGCAGTTTTAAAATATCACGTGACAACCCGACAAATTAATGGCTTTAAAGAAAGAGGGAATGTTCCACCATACTTATGATAACAAAACTGTGAAAAAATGTAGAATATAAGCTAGGTATATGGCAAAGTCAGTTGTCACGATTTAGTTTAGTTGCGATGTTACTAATAAGCCACTACTTAAGTAAATTTAGTGTTTTTTGGTTGAAGTTCAATCAATCATCTTGAATCCTTCTGAGATGTCATTGGTCGTTCACATCTTATAACATGAATAAAGATGGAAAAATGTTCCACTGGAGCTGAGTTCAATATGTTATTATGCTCATTAGCATAATGATGTGGGTGAGGCTTCAGGGCCCCATTGTTTTGAATATTCTTTTTTTCAAATAAAAATTAATACTTTTTTTTAGTAAATATCCAATAACCAGTACATGTAATTTTCCAAAATCAGAGTTTATAGTTATGTAAAGTATACCTTAAGTACATGCATTTAAAGTGTTTAGAATTGAGGTTCCTCTGCTATAGTTTCACAAATTCATATATAGCTAATGTTTATGGCCCATTTTTTGTGTTCTGAGAGTCAAAGTTCCTGCTGGCGATTTGTTTAGATGGTGTATATAGCAGAACATGGAAGGAATCTGGTATATTGCCCTATCCTGCACTAGAATATCATTGGAATATTTAAGAAGAGGACGATATTTCCCAGTACTCTGAATGGTTTAAAAGCAGTCCTTGTACTGAAAGCTTTAAATACTCTATGGATCCTATTTAAGATGCATCTGAGATAAGGATTAGCAAGAGACTTACTCTCACTTTCAGTCCTCTCATTTTATTTTTAGCAGGACTGTTACGGATTCTGTTTTTACCTGAACATTTAAAAAGTTCTAAGAATATCTAGTTATCAATAAGTAGCTGTAACTTTCATCTCTTCTATGCAGCTATTTATTTTGCTAGAAAGTTAACTAATAGTGTACCAACTACTGCTGTGTTGTGTGCTTTGGGTTGTACGGGTTGAATTGCGTGTATAGTTTCGTAATAAGGATTAAAGGCTGAAGTGCGTGTACAGGTTCATAATAATGGTTGAAGGCTGAAGTGCATGTGTAGGTTTGTAATAAGAGTTAAAGGTTGAATTGTATGTATAGGTTCGTAATAAGGGTTGAAGGTTCAAATGCGTGAAAAGGTTCGTAATAAGTTTCAGTAGTCAACACTCAAGAAATGTTAACATAGTTCACAATAAACTGGAAGTTTTCAGCTTGAGTATGTAAATGAGAGTTTTCGTTTCTTTCCTTGTTTTAGCACAAAGCTGTGCAGTGGACTCTTTGAGGCCTGTTCATCACGAGGATCTAGCCACAGATTTTAGTGTTGTAAGCCCAGAAACTTATCGCTCATCCCCTGGGGTCAAATGCGAGTGAAACAACTCAATTATTACCAAATAGTTACGTGTTTTGAAAATTAGTTTAAATTTTTGGAATTTAGCGCAAAGCTACTTGATGGCTATCTGCGCTAGCCGTCCCTAATTTAGCAGTGTAAGACTAAAGGGAAGGCAGCTAGTCATCACCACCCACCGCCAACTTTTGGGCTACTCTTTTACCAACGAATAGTGGGATTGATCGTCACATTATAACGCCCCCACGGCTGGGAGGGCGAGCATGTTTGGTGCGACCGGGATTCGAACCCGCGACCCTTGGATTACGAATCGAACGCCTTAACACGCTTGGCCATGCCGGGCCGGCTATGTGCTCTATCCGTCCTATTTTATCAGTGTAAGACTAGAGGAAAGGCAGTTAGTCACCCTCCCCTGCCAACTCTTAGGATACTCTTTAACCAACGAATGACGGGACTGACCGCACATTATAACCCAAGATTGCGAGTCGAGCGCCCTAACCACCTAAACACAAATGAATTTCTTGTAAACATAAGTCTAATAACGTGAGGATGTCTTGTAACCTCTGTTATGATCTTTGAGAATAAAAAAAACAACAACATATTGAACAGTTTTAAAGGGTTCTGTTGCTCTGTTCTCCTTCCTCCTGGTTCCTTCTCCCATGGTTTGCTGGCTGGTAATGGTTATTATTGTGGAAGACTTTATGAAACGAGTATTGTGATCTTCGTGTACTTAAATAATTAAGATTTATATTACTTTAGAATAGTTTACCATGGGTAGGACCAGTCTGGCTGTAACAGCAGTCAGTGTAAACAGCGGGCCGGTTAGACAGTATTAAGCGATTTACCCATAACGTTTAATTTAACGTTAATTTGTTGTTCCAAAATAATACAATAATATGAGTAATTTTTACTTCTTTTCCGTGCTTCTTTAAATTAATGCAAAGTGAAAATACAAAGAAGTCTTAGCTATTTTAAGTTCTGCATACGATTGTTCCTTAATATAAGTCTTGACCTCCCCTCACCCCAAGGGACCGTTCTGACTCCTTCCCTTTTCACGTGAACTTTCCGGAACTCGTTCATCAACAAAACTAAGATATAAGAAGCTTTTGCTTTTTCTTAGAAAGTAGTACAAATGTGTATAAAGGATATTTATTAAAACCTTCACATAATTAATTATCACATTTAAAAGTAAATGAAAAAGAAATGTTCGCATGACGCTTTAATCCGCAGGTCATGTTTGAGTGAGCACCGAGGTTAGACATGACTAGACGTGCGAATAATACGAGCGTGAGTTGGGTCTAATATCACGATTTTGTGATTTAAACGCTGGATACACCGAACATAAACAATTATTAGTTACTTTACAAGAGTTCGTTTGTTTGTTTTTGAATTTCGCGCAAAGCTACTCGAGGGTTGTCTGTGCTAGCCGTCCCTAATTTAGCAGTCTAAGAGTAGAAGGAAGGCAGCTAGTCATCACCACCCACCGCCGATTCTTGGGCTACTGTTTTACCAGCTAATAGTGGGATTGACCGTTACATTATAACGCCACCACGGCTGAAAGGACGAGCGTGTTTGGTGCGAAGGGAATTCGAACCCTCGACCCTCAGGTTACGAATCGTACGCCTTATATATATATATAAAACAAACAAGGCTAGTACCGCGTTGATTACCTTCGTAAATATTGTGATATCCTAAATGTCTATCGAAATAAAGTTATACTTCATTGACACTCATAAAGATTTAAGAACGTTGCCGTCTACTTTTGTACATATTAATAATAAGAATGCATGGAATTTTTGTCAATGAGCTCACGTGCTGTGTATGAGGAACTGCCACAACCATCAGACAGTAAAGACAAGGGTGAGCTCGCAGCAGGAACTTATTTCACAACCGATTCTTTTGACCTTCTCACTTGGAACGCTAGTGTATTGCTCGGTGTGCGAAAGATGACGATCACTGCTGTGTGTAGCAACTGCCACCTAGCGTGGCCCGATCCTGCCCCCTAGTAGAAGGAACCACGTGAGGACCTTATGGGGTCCGTGGTTGTCATCCGCTAGTATTTTTTTGTTTTCCTGCCTTGTAGTTTACGACTTTCAATATGAAGAATAGGTTAAGGAAAAGGGCATATAAAACATATCCACATATTAAATAGTACGCATGACATAACTGCATGGGCCTAAAACCAGCTTTAATAAATTTAAAAATGGTCTATTTTGTCACGATTCTAAACCCGAGCTCCACGAGAAACTTACTTGACAGCATTTGGCCATTGCACATAAAAGGTAATTTTATTTATTTATTCTTCAGAAGCTCACCCTTACTCATAGCTGAAGACAAATACTTGAAATTAATATTTTCGGCATTTTAGTAACAACACACACACACACGAACATTAAATGAATTTTGCGTGTTAAAGCCTCTTGGCAGAACTCAAGACTTTTATCAAAGTTTATTCTTGCTAACCTATCAAAGTGGCTCACAAAGTGTGTCTTTTGAGTATCCTGTAGGTGGTCCGCGGGCTGGTGTGTGCGTGTGTGTTTCCTTATACTAAAGCCACATCGGGTTATCTGCTGAGTCCACCGACATGAATCGAACCCCTGATTTTAGCAATGTAAATTCATAGACTTACCACTGTACCAGCGGGGGGGACCCGTTGGCTGGTCCAGAATAGAAATTACTGAAGCGCAATGTCACAGCCAAGGCCATGCGAGAGAACAAAATATGTTGGGTAGGATCAGTAGGTGGTCAGTAGACGAAACAGTTTGAAAATCACTGGCCTGTGGAATCGCGTATTGGAACTGTGCCCCCCCCCCTTTTGACACCATAGTTTAAGTAATATAACAAAACTTACGTACATTATAGTAAGATGTGCTATAAATGTCAACGCGTTTCGAAATAAGAATCTACCTTATATATAGCTTTTCAAATCAAAGTAATAAATATATTTATAAAATAAAATTATAAATAAATGAAATTATATATAATCACATCTGTCATGTTTGAGCCTTCAGTCTGAAACCTGTTATGATTTAAAACATATACGTAAATATGCTATAAATAAAAGTGGTATTAATTAGTAAAAAACAACTAGATTTCATATTAAACGTAACATTTGCTTTATCGTTTATTTGGGTTATACGTAGACGCACACTTTTGTTATTTACAGTTCATTTTACAAAAGGTATTTTTAAAGCCATCTTGTTTAAATGAATCTAGCCAGGTGGATTAAGGCGTTCGACTCGTAATTCGAGGGCGGGGTTCGAATCCCCGTCGCAGCAAACATGCTCGCCTTTTCAGCCGTGGGGGCGTTATAATGTGACGGTCAATCTCACTATTCTTTGGTAAAAGAGTTGTCCAAGAGTGGGCGGTGGGTGGTGATGACTACTGCCTTCCCTCTAGTCTCACACTGCTAAATTAGCAGATAGCCCTTGAGTAGCTTTGCGCGAAATTCAAAACAAATAAGTCAATCCAATATTTTTATGTAGAAGTTCAAGTTCAATTTTGATAAAAATTACAACGTTAAAACAGTAAAGGCAAAAATATAATTAAAATTATTTGTAAAGTTGATTTTTGCAAATGCGATACAGCATTTCTTTGGAAGAGATTCGTACTTGTAAAAGATGTATTTTGAAGAGCGATTACAAAGAAGTATTATTTGATTTGTCCATCTTCTTACACAATATCTAACCATTATCGAGCGGTGTTGATTACGTAGGTTTAAAAATCGTTTGATTTATGAATGCATGCCAATGTATAGAGGTCTAAGTCCACCACCTCTTCGCATTACTTAACATAGATTATTTCGAGGTTGAAAATAATCCCCAACTATTCTACTTTTGTTCTTCGTGCCGTATTTTTCAAGAGGTTCTCGTGTATACATCCGCTTTTGTTTTTCCTTCCCTGCTCTTCCCAAAACTTCTTGATGTTACTTCACAATTTTTTAGTTAACTAAATGTATTGATAAACTTATAAAACAGTAAAAACCACACGAGTCGTATTTCAACTGTCACATTGTTAACGTGTTCTGGTAACATAAGTATTTTCTTGGCCATGGAATTCATCCAATGTTGTATTAATTAGTGTTTTACCCCCATTAAATGTGAAAAGAAAAAAAACAGGTAGAAATTCACTGACAGAAAGTCAGTTTGCTCCTGAAAAAGAAAGGTCCACCTTATAAAAGCGCTCGGGTTACAGGGTTTTTATTTCCTGACTGAAAGGTTATTTAGAATCGTCACATTATCAGAGAGTTTAGGGGAAATAAGACGATAAACAGCGTGTGTGATTGTCTCTAATATGCGAATTCAATGACCACAAAGCCAATAAATAAGGTAACGAACTTTTATAATTGGTTTTACGCGGTAAATCTATAATCCATTTATCAATCAAACAGCTAGAACGTTGCTTCAAAATATTTTATTAAACACATTTTGTATATAAATCTACGTTTTTGTAGTTTTTTTAGTTTTCGAACTCTGAAACTTAACGGTTACTATAGATTTAACGAAAACTTTTGAAGAATGTTAAAGTTTACATTAAGCAGAATATCACTCAACATGTAAGATAGCCTCTTTATTACACACAAAAATCCAAGCAAATAATAGGAAAAATCACGTTAATAAAAATGGTTATAGTCTAAAAATATTCATATTCTACTTACAGTCCGATTGCTAAAGGTATATAGTTTTTGCTATGTGATGCTTGTAGCGGTAAGACATGCATTCCACAAATATTTCGTTTTTCATGAATCTTTTGTTCAGAGTTAGTAAAACTTTACGAAGCGTTTAACCTTATTTACATATGGTTGATGGAGGTCAGGTCGGACAAGCATTTCTTCTGTCCTCTGAGTTGTTAGACTCCTTTAGGAAGAATCATTGAATATTGCTAACTCAGTTTCAGTTGCGTGACTGCTGAGATTCTTTCTTAGAAGTATCTAATTAATTGATTTGCTTAACATTTTAACTTGATCCTGCACTTGAGACCCATCCCGTCACGTTTTCAGATTTTGTTTTGTTATCCCTTGAGTTCAGTTCTGGCAGATTTACCATACTACACGATTCGACATCATCTTCTTCAGAACTACTCTCAGTGTCGACCAACGTTTTTGACACTACTTCTTTCTCTGGCCGCTCCGTAGATTTGGCGCTACTAGTGCCATTAATGCTTCCACTTTGGTTTAGTCTAGCAAGCTCTTCTCGACCTTCTTTAGAATGTCTCCATTTCATTCGTCGATTTTGGAACCAAACTTTGACCTGCGTGAAATCAAGATATAACTTATCCATTGTGTACGGACGTCTACATGATAAAGTGGAGGCACGGGTTTAACGAACAAACAAGAACAAAGGATTTTCTTTGACTTCAAATAAAACTTTAGAAAGAGGAGAATTTTTATGAACAGAAACAGAAATACAAAGGGTTTCAATACGCAAACTTGTAACAAATCAACGACAAAAACTCATTCGCTGATTTGCTGTATTTTAGAGCTTCTATGTGTATTCATCATTAGTTTTGATTATTATAAATAAGAAATGTTTTTATCCACGACCAACAAGTGCCCTAAGTTCTTAATAAAATGGAAGTTCAAGCCATCATAACTACGTGCGGGCTCTAACTAAGCTAACTTAAAAAAAAAACCCAAAAAAACACAAAGCAACTACATTGTATAATAATAATAATAAACTTTTATACTGATTTAATTTTGATAATGAAAAGCAATAATAATTTTCAGGTTATCTTGATATGTAGTGTTGATGTTTTCACAAAATGATATCGCGTGCACAGATATTGGTTACAGCTGTTATTTCATTGAGTTTGAAGATCGGTTACGTTATATTATATATATATATACATAGTTGAAACTTTCCCTTAAAAAGTCTTAGTAGTAGCACCATTTAAATAATTTTAAGTGCTCCTAGAATATAAGATACGACCTTGATAAAACAGATTTATTCTAAACTTAAAAGTCTAAAACGTTTGGAACATCTCAGCAATGTTAGCGTGTAAAACGTTGGCGGTCACACCGTGGTACACTTAAACGCGTAAAAGCTTTCGAAACGTGCTTTCCTCACGTGAGCTCGTGACTCGAACGAAAGCAGGCGCAAGTTGAGGTTAAGTATCGCTCGCTGTGTGTATCGAGAAAGCTTTGCGAATAGCATCGATGTCGAAAATGGGCCAAACCTATCACCTTCCCTCACGCGCAGGACTTTGTATCTACCGTAGCGTGAAAGTGGTGACACTATCTACGTTCTACCATCGTCAGCAGAAATCCGCTATTCATATCCCGATGGGGAGCACGGGGCAGGGGGCTGTTCCGCGTCAGTCATGCCACTGCTAATTCAATCGGTCTGTTTTTTGAACCTTAACCCTAAGTTAATCAACTTTCAACATCAGGACTTCGGGGTGGATGGAGGTCTATTTGATCATTTTAGTAGTTTTTTTTTATAAGTTTGAAGTTAAAGTTTTCAAAAACAGAGGGTTAACCCTACTTCTTTGAAGTTACGAATTATTTTGTATAAACTTGAAGCATTTTGAGAAAGCTATATCTCGCAGAATGTATATTATAATAAAGTCCCGCTAACTAAGGATGGTAACATGACAATGTTTTATGCGACTACTGAATGAGCAGATAACATAAAAAAAGTTCAAAGGACAAGAAAGAGTGTAAAAATAAACAAAATAAACAGAACAATGTGACTAACTAAATCAACTAGGTTTTGAAGCGCTAACACGCAGTCTCACAGATTACAGAAAGTTTGAGTAAAGCGAGACGTAAACAGTGCATTTTTAGCACTGAGAATTCTAGTTCAGGTTTGTTACTAATTACTTTAATAAACAGGCAATAATTATACCATTCTAAGAATGTGCACAAAATTATAATAGTTATTTTCATACAAATTTGTACTTAATATAAACATCCATCACTAAACGATTTAAGTCTGTTTGTTGTTAAGCACATAGCTACACAAACGGTTGTTTGTGATGTGCTCACCACAGGTATGGAAACCTGGTTTTTAGCGAACGATTTGAGGTGTGCTGGTACCATAACTTACAATAGTCGTATTGTTGGCTCAAGGGTCCTCCGGTAACGATAAACCTTAAATCCTATTACTCTAACTTTCAGGATTTGATTTCCGAGGTGAACAGCTTTGAACTAAAACAAACACTTTAAAATAGTTTGTTGTTGTTTTGTATAAAACAAATGCTTTTCTGAATTTTATTGATGAAACTTTCTTTCATTTACTCACCTGAGCATCTGTTAGGCCTAATGTGGCGGCGAGCTGTCTTCGATCAGGCTTAGTGATGTATTTTTGAATAATAAAACGTTTTTCCAGACCTTTTCGTTGGAGATTTGAAAAAACAGCTCTTGACCATGAACGTTTTCTCTTTCCTGAGGATATCTGGTTGTTTAAAACAGATGAGTGTGTGGTTGAATCTATATGTGAGGTCAGCGCTCTGCCTTGAGAGTACACTGTAACAAAAATTACTAGAACTTATAGCAAAATATATGTAAAAACAACAACAACAAAAAACGATGAGTTAAAATGAAAGATGTTTACATAATAATGGTATCAAATGATGGGTTACTGAATGAAAAATTTCAGAATATATAACACTATTTGCTCAAAAACTAATCCACTTTTAGACAATTTTCTCAGCATCCACTACGTAAAAAGTTGAATTTAACTGTCACAATTATCCATAACAATTATAAGGGTCGTTTTTTTAGCTAAAATTTATGAAGCTGAATCCGTTTTTGTTTTCTTGAAGTAGCAACACAGATAAATATGTTGCAGAATGATGCAACACTTAAATAAACTTACTGAATTTACGGCAATACGCATACACACACATGTAGATTGAATAAAATACTATAAATAATAAATTTAAATATTTTGAAGATTCTTAAGATACGAGACGCAGGTCGGCTTTGTACTTCAGACCTCGCCATACTAGTTGTGGGTGCGTTATAAGAAGAACAGTCAAGCGGCGTTGATTATGCTGATTAATTCCCTTACTTGTCCCTTGTCCGTATTTCAAAATTAAGAGTCTCAGAAGATTATTTAAGAAGATGCACTTCAGGCCAGACAATAAAAATAATGTAAGAGCATTGAAAGCAGTAATAATATTTCTTTCTTATGTATTACAACGATTACCAGCCTTGGATTCATTTCAATTATTTCCCATAATGATGCAAATATACGATCATAACTTCTAAAAAACAAATAAACAAATTTATATTCTCACAGCCACCTAGCGCTAAATGAAAGATTTTTCGCAGTGCACATGAGAGAAATTACAATTAATACAAAACAAAAATTTAATTTTGAGAGCAACAATTACAAGACTTAAAAATCCTCGAGATTAAGTGGAACGAAAACATAATGTATGCAAGCAGGCGTGGACCTGACTATACACAAAATCGAGAATTTTCCGGAGCAACTTATGAAATAGAAGAATTTGTTTTCGGAAAGAAACAGAAGAAAAAAACGCTCACCGAGGATCCAGAGGGTTCCAGAAATTTGAGCTCTGTGTTTTTCTCTAAAGGTTTAGCAACTCAAACTAGTCTTGCAAAGTCTTCTGAGCTACCATCCTTTAATTTTAGTAACACATTCACAACACACACACGCACGCGTCAAGTGCAAGATCAGAACGAAACAGAGATATTTCAACCTGAGGAGGTAGCGTGGATTTTGTAAACACCAATTTTGCCATCTTAATCAAAGGAGTGCCACGAAACCCCCAGATGTGTCTCCTAGTCCAGTAATGTCAGTAGTTTGACAATAATAATAAAGAAAAAAAAAATACGCTCAAGTTTCTGTAATCAATGACATTAGCTTGATGTCAGACTAATCGAAACCTCGGTAAGTGATTTTGAAACTGTAAGTGCTGTTGTTTGTGATGTACCAAAGTGCTTCGATGATACAAGGGTGAAAGTGATCTTAGCCAAACCAACAAATGTGTCCTCTAGGGTTGCGGACAGTAATGTCAAGAACACATTTGCACGGCCAAAAAGCCTAATACATCTTTCAAGTCAATTCGCGTTTTATCCTGTACAGCCCATTCACAGTGTACCCTTTTCAAATCCGATAAGTCAGCATATGACAGTAAATAAATTTGGTTTTTCTGTTCCGACGTTAAAAAGTCAACTTCTGTACGATATACTTGGCGCAGACAAGTTATTAAATGAACGACTAGAAATACGTTTACGTTAGGATTCATTAACAGAGAGAAAAAGACGCAATGAAACTGTGGTGACGCAGGAGGAGCTGGGATAATAAGGCTTGATGTCGTTTCAGTTCCGTTTCATGTTTTGCTAAGGAGAAAATAAGACAAAAGTAATAAAAGAGCAACAGGGGATCATAGAACGTCAAAACCAGAAATAAATTATGGAAAATTAGGCTTAAATGAAGGAGCATGTACGTTAGACAATAAGGGATCAAACTTCCAAGGAAGTAAGACAAGTGGAAATCTATACTGTGAAAATAGATTGCATGCAAGACTTAATAGCAATGGAACATTCAGTGTTCGGTTAGAGTCCAATATGGAGTCGTACAGGAAAGGGTTTTGTTGGTTCATAACCAGGTAAAGGTAAACAGTTGTTTCACTTGTTGCAATGACATTTGAAAAGCACAACAATGATGTGGAAAACTGTATATCAGCACTGATGTTTGCAGCAAATATGGTACGTCGGATGTACTGCTTAGCTTAAAATAGTCTCGTTAGGACATATTCATGAGCATACACATGTTTTATATCTGGTGTTAGAGGGCACGAGGTACACTAATAGAGAACTGCTCGATTTATTTGATAATCTAGATGTTTGAGCAAAGTTGTTCGGAGAAATATACGATACTGCTAACCTGGATTTAATAAATGGACTCTAAGCGAGAAACGAAACATCTTTACAACTGTCGTAAACAGGAAGCTGCAGACGGTGGACAAGAGACCGTGCTTTTCGCATATTCGTTGGTGTTAAACCTGGATGTATTTCAAGTCTTCTGTATGTTAACCTAATTGTGGCATTGCAGTTAATTTCAAAATATCAGCAAATGTAACTACCACGTTTTGCTGCAAGTAGACATATTTGCACTTTATCTAGTTATGACTGTTTATTATTGGGTTGGGGAATAATTCGTGAGCGTTTTTTCAAGTTAAAAAATATATTCAGAAATGAAACGCTTTCGCAAAATATTTCATGTCATTTGGTAGATAAATTTTTGCTCTAATAGATGGTGTGTTTGATTTTCATATGTCTTTAATTTTTGCTTTCATTTTCAGCTCATTAAATGGAATGTCAAGTGGACAAAATCGAGCATTTTCGACACCATCTGCTTTTCGCATTTAATTTCTTGCAATTTCGTTTAAAACAATGCATACTATATACCTAGGTATTACATGAAATAAAGTATCATAATAAATGTTTTGGGTGTAATGTGTTCATGCATTGAAGTATTGTATAGTCTTGCATGTAATGCTTGAATGAAATTATTTAAAAACGCTCACGAATTATTCCTCAACCTAATACTTTAGGATTTACGTATTGGTTATCAGTAGATCTTACTTAGACAGCTAAATGGTTAAAGCTTACTTTTTTGTGATGTAAAAATTACTTGAGATAAAAAGAAATAAACTAAAATTGTTGAAACAATTTTATCCCAAATTTTCTACATGGTTGATAGTGGGATATTTGAGGAAGCTCTAAACATATTTATTAGTGAGTTTTAAAACTAACGTTGCATAATGGTGAGTGAAACTGGAAATAAACAAACTAATAGGATAGTTAGGACAGCTAAGAGATTGGTAATAGAAGATTTAAAGTATTAAATGTTAACTAATAGCTGAAATACAATTCTATATATTTATACTTAAACAAAATTAATGCTTTGAAGGATTTATTTGAATTGGGAGACTACGAATTACTAAAATTTATTAGATTTAGAAAAAAAATAACAATAGGAATTATTTTCAAATTTCGAGCTATAAGTTATCTAATAATTTGGTTATGGATATGATTCATAGACGTTTTACTATCTACTATTCGGAGCTCGCAAAAGTATTTACTGACTCATACTCCCCCTCCAGTGGCACAGTGGTATGTCATCGGACTCACAACCCTAGAAACCGGGTTTCGATACTCGTGGTGGGCAGAGCACAGATAGCCCATTGTGTAGCTTTGTGATTAATTCCAAACACCCACACTGATTCATATATCTCTATTAGATCTAAAAAAGATCATTTTAAACCGCAAAGCTTGTGGATGTAGAAAACTCGTCAACAATCAATCTTCTCGTTGAACATGATTTGCCGATTCCTAAACTTGAATCAGACAAACAAGATGTGTTTTTTTCTTGCTCACGATTCAGGAGAAATCTCACTGAACAACATAACTTTCTTTTTACTCCTGATGAGTATGAGGAATAGGATCCATTTCCGAAAACAGAAAACAAACAAGATAAACAGAAGAACAAAGAAGGACTGTGTTATATCCCGAGTCACAACCATCTGCACAAACAACTATGGATTTTGTGGTGGTGGCAGAGAAGGTGTTGCCCACTGCTTCTAGTGATTAAGATTAAGTTTAAAACAAGTCCACTAATACAAGAATGCTTGAGAATTTAATAAGCTGGAAAATAAGTGAGTTATTGGCAAAGTCCGCAACAGAAGCAATGAGCTTGGGAAACTGCTTTTACTTTGATTATTAATTGTAACATATTTGAATTCAGAGAGCTTTATTTACTCCTTTCAAAGGGGCCCCGGCATGGTTAGGTGGTTAAGGCACTCGACTCGTAATCCGAGGGTAGCGGGTTGGATTCTTCGTCACATCAAACATGCTCATCCTTTCAGCCGTGGGGGCGTTATAGTGTTACGATCAATCCCACTATTCGTTGGTAAAAAAGTAGCCCAAAAGTTGACGGTGGGTGGAGATGACTAGCTGCCTTTTCTCTAGTCTTACGCTGCTAAATTATGAACAACTAGGACAGATAACCCTCGTGTAGCTTTGCACGAAATTCAAAACAAACCAATCCTTTCAAAGTTTCGTTTATATTTTTGTCTGTTTTCGTTTTCGAGATTTGTCAAGTGGCAAACCTTTAAATATGCTTACTTATGTGAACTTGTAGCATTAAATTATAACATTCATTTTGTCACCCTGTAAACTAAGTTCTCGGGTTCTTTTTTTGAAGCCAGTTGGAGGCTCACAAAGCTAAAAACTAGATTTCGATACTGGTTGAGCACAGCACAGACAGCCCGTTGTGCTAAACAAGCAACCAGCAAACAAACGAAGCCAATCCGTCATTGTATATGCAAAATAAATTGGCTAGTAGAACAGAGACAATCAGTTCTAGTTAGGAAGAATGCACACTATGCACAAATCTACGGTACCAGTACCTTAGGTGTTGTACTACACTTAAAAGAAATATAATTCCCAAATACATGGTGTTCGTGGGACTTAACATTTTATCCATATTCAATATAAAACAAAATCGCCCAGTATGTCTTGTAAATATCTGAACTTTGTTTCCACAAACGTTTCTATCCAAAAATCTGCTTTTAATTAGGGTAAAGAAAAATTTTATATTTATTAATTAGGGTAAAGAAAAATTTTATGTTTATTAATTAGGGTAAAGAAATATTTTCGATATTTTGGAAATCGTCATTTTTTAAAATATTTTTCGCTTTTAATCAACATTAATTTATTTTAAAAAGCCGCAACAAGGTTATTTAAATCAGTTCTTTTCGCGCACGCTTATATATATATATATGCATGTGTTTGTTCATGCGTATATAGATAGATAGATGAATAAATGGACAGATATTAGTCTTAAAACCTTCTGTCTCTTGAATCCATCTAACACCAAACAGAGTTCTTTGTATTGGGCTAAATATCTGTGGTGGATTCTTAAACTCGGTATATTCACGACTGTAACGCCTTAATATTGAACGATGGATGAGCCATTAGCGGTTAAGAATGAAAACACTATTCGGTTTATTAAACGATAAACAAGTAGCTGCGCAAGCGTTCTTTATGAAGTGAGCTTTTAAGTTTAAGAGCGATAGTATTTCAACACGAAATCAACTGAAAGCCGAAATGTGTTTTATGTACCTTGGGCTCAGTTTAAATTTAACAAAGACCTCTGTTACATCAAAAACACTTTGAAGTCATTTAGATGTTTTAGCTATGCGCGCCCATTCGATTTTTACCATACACAAACAATCACAAGCCGCCCTAAACAATGGAACAAATAGTTATAACAGCTGCTCTTCTGTCTTTATATACATAACTTCTTTGGTGTCGGTAGATATATATCCATTTCGGTTAGCCGGCAGCGCGGACAGCTCAGACCACCCGTGCTCCACGCGCGCTGAGCTTAGTTACGGCTATAAGCTAGATCATTCGGTCTCACTGTAAACCAAGTCATACTATGACAGTAATATTCTGAAAGAGTTCGTTCATTAGTCCCTCACCGACAAAGGGGTCGAAAAATGAACACAAAATAACGGCTCTCTTTTGTCCGAGAGCGTAAGTTTACAATATCCACTGATTAAATCGCCACACGTCCACACACGGAGGCCTAGATATGTTATTTTAGGTCTAAATGCTTCTCGGGTGCTCGGCGCGTGCACAGCATCGATAATGTTCAGGCTTTACCAGCTTGGAGATCAGATCAACTTGCTCAACTGACTTCTGAGTGGGTTCCGCTTTTTTAAGGAGCTTTTAAATTTAAATATTTATTGATAAAAATAATCAGGATATGACAAACTACTTGGAATTTTACTAAATTAAAAGACAAAAAGATATAAATTGGTAGCACTGAAATAATAAATAAGATGTTAGTATACTAACATAACGCCCAATTTTTTTTCTTCTTTTCTCTTTTTACGACAGGACTAAACAAAATACGTGTTATTCTTATTCAAATCGAAATCGTAGTGATCGCTTCTAGAAAATGACCAAAAACACTTCATATTACATTTAACTACAGTTAGTGTTACTCCATGTAATTCATTCTGTTACAGTAACAATCAGCTTTAGAATACTTTGTTTAAAATTGCACTGCAAGATGAAACGAACTGAGCTAACGCTTCCTAAACAGAAGTGTAATGGGTGTATTGACAGAAAACCACAGTTAAAGGTAACTTAGACATTGATTTCTGTCTAGTAAACTTAATATAATTCCATATAAACTCCATCAAAATGTACGTCTGTGTTACATATCTATAATGTCACACAAACGCGTATCTATGTTACATACCTTTAATTCCACTAAAACGCGTGTCTGTTAATTATCTATAACTCCGCACAAACGTGTATGTGTTACTTATCAGCTATCTCTACAGAAAAGTGTCTTTATTATAAATCTATAATTGCATACAAACGTGTTTCTGTGTTGCTTATCATGTAATTCTACAAAGATATATGTCTGGGTTACTTATCTCTCTCCACAGAGAAATAAATGTCCTCGCAGACATTTGTTCGCTTCAATTATCCACTTCTAAATACAGATGTGGACTGTTACAAACCCTTGATCGTAATTCCAAAGATAGGTGGGGACTGTTACAAACCCTTGATCGTAGTTCCAAAGATAGGTGGGTACTGTTACAAACCCTTGATCGTAGTTCCAAAGATAGGTGGGTACTGTTACAAACCCTTGATCGTAGTTCCAAAGATAGGTGGGCATTGTTACAAACCCTTGATCGTAGTTCCAAAGATAGGTGGGGACTGTTGCAAACCCTTGCCCGTAGTTCCAAAGATAGATGGGGACTGTTACAAACCCTTGATCGTAGTTCCAAAGATAGGTGGGGACTGTTGCAAACCCTTGCCCGTAGTTCCAAAGATAGATGGGGACTGTTACAAACCCTTGATCGTAATTCCAAAGATAGGTGGGGACTGCTACAAACCCTTGATCGTAATTCCAAAGATAGGTGGGGACTGTTACAAACCCTTGATCGTAATTCCAAAGATAGGTGGGGACTGTTACAAACCCTTGATCGTAGTTCCAAAGATAGGTGGGTACTGTTACAAACCCTTGATCGTAGTTCCAAAGATGGGTGGGCATTGTTACAAACCCTTGATCGTAGTTCCAAAGATAGGTGGGGACTGCTACAAACCCTTGATCGTAATTCCAAAGATAGGTGGGGACTGTTACAAACCCTTGATCGTAGTTCCAAAGATAGGTGGGGACTGTTACAAACCCTTGATCGTAGTTCCAAAGATAGGTGGGTACTGTTACAAACCCTTGATCGTAGTTCCAAAGATGGGTGGGCATTGTTACAAACCCTTGCCCGTAGTTCCAAAGATAGGTGGGGACTGCTACAAACCCTTGATCGTAATTCCAAAGATAGGTGGGGACTGCTACAAACCCTTGATCGTAATTCCAAAGATAGGTGGGGACTGTTACAAACCCTTGATCGTAGTTCCAAAGATAGGTGGGGACTGTTACAAACCCTTGATCGTAGTTCCAAAGATAGGTGGGTACTGTTACAAACCCTTGATCGTAGTTCCAAAGATGGGTGGGCATTGTTACAAACCCTTGATCGTAGTTCCAAAGATAGGTGGGGACTGTTGCAAACCCTTGCCCGTAGTTCCAAAGATAGATGGGGACTGTTACAAACCCTTGATCGTAATTCCAAAGATAGGTGGGGACTGCTACAAACCCTTGATCGTAATTCCAAAGATAGGTGGGGACTGTTACAAACCCTTGATCGTAGTTCCAAAGATAGGTGGGTACTGTTACAAACCCTTGATCGTAGTTCCAAAGATGGGTGGGCATTGTTACAAACCCTTGATCGCAGTTCCAAAGATAGATGGGGACTGTTACAAACCCTTGATCGTAGTTCCAAAGATAGGTGGGGACTGTTGCAAACCCTTGCCCGTAGTTCCAAAGATAGATGGGGACTGTTACAAACCCTTGATCGTAGTTCCAATGATAGATGGGGACTGTTACAAACCCTTGATCGTAGTTCCAATGATAAGTGGGGACTGCTACAAACCCTTTCCCGTACTTCCAAAGATAAGCAGGAACTGTTACAAACCCTTGCCCATAGTTCTAAAAATAAGTGTAGACTGCTACAAACCCTTGCCCGTAGTTCCAAAGATAGGTGTGCCCTTTTCTGGCTTACCTAAGATGTGCGTCTAATTAGCGCTATTTTTGCCGGTTCCACCTGTTAATTACATGCACGAATTAGATTCATTGAATAAGTATTTCTCATATAATATTGAACAACCCCACCTAGTCAACTCAATAATGATATAATGTATGTGAAAAGACAACAATTAGCAACAAAGCGTACTGCGTTAGAATTAAAGCAAAATGCAACCACTGATCAAAAAATTGTTGTAATTTGTCATTACGTGGTTTTAAGTGTTTGGATAATTATTTTATGTACGATGCGAAAACTTTCCTTGGCATATTATAGGATTGTAGGTTATAAATGATCAAATGGAAATTGTATTTCATGATCCACCGTTTATAGTCGTTAAAGTAATACAATCCCATAGAAAGTAAAGGCTTTATCCACTTACATTTTTCTTATGAGCTACAGTAAGTGAGAAGTGTTCAACGTTTGGAAATACAGATTTCACTAATTTTAGAAATCAAATTCATATACATTAAAGAATGAATTCAACAAAAGTTAGATAAACGTATAAAATCACTAAGATATTTTACATCACTGGCACTACAATATATCATTCGAGTTTGTTCTCTCTCTCTGTTTTTTTTTTCTTGACTGACAGAAATATCTTTGTAATATTCGGTTTGTTTTGTTTTGAATTTCGCGCAAGGCTACAATAGAACTCTCCGCGCTAACCGTCCCAAATTTAGCAGTGTAAGACAAGAGGGAAAGCAGCTAGTCATCACCACTCACCATCAACTCTTGGGCTACTCTTTTACCAACGAATAGTGGGATTGATCGTAACATTATAACGCCCCCACGGGTGGGAGGGCAAGCATAATTGGTGTGATAGGAATTCGAATCCGCGACCCTAGAATTACGAGTCGAGTGCCTTAACCACCCGGCCATCCCCTTCAGATATTCGGAAAGGCTTAGTCTGCACTATAGCAACACATTGACGTTCTCTTTTTGTTTTAAAATAAATCATGACTGTGTTTAACTTACAATTTTATTTAAAAAACGTAACTTATCAAACGATTCAATCAGTTAGTAAGAATTAAGTGCACTGATAAGATAACGTGAATAATTTTTAACTTTTCCTGACAAAGCGTTTTTTTATGTTTTCAAGCTTCCCTTTTATGTAAAGCGAAATAATTCTAAAGACATTCATTGTATAACCCTAGTACAACGCCCTAAGCGTTATATCTTTTTTTAACAGACGTAAATTCCTCATTTCTCGTGCATGTATTACAAGTATGTTGTCTTACTCGGGTAGAGTAAAATGCTTATAAACGTTAAATCTCGGCTGTAAACAGTTTATAAGTTTACACTCATTTCTGCACTCGTGAGGAAAGAGTCTGACCATAACCTTAATGGTTGCTTTCTGACTGGTTGTAGTGTGAAAGATATTCATCAAAACGGTGATTTGGTGGGCTATGGCAGATATGTTATAACTGAAAGACATAGCACGTATGGTATGTTGTGCAGCTTTGCGCTTAAGAGATATATATATATATAAATCATCGAAGAACCATAATATAAAGCAACCGATGCTTGATGCAGTAAAATCGAATATGCTTATTAATTACATCTATGTACCTTATTCATATGGGTGTAAATGAAATAGAACGTTTCGTTCAGTTTCAAATTTTAATCGAGATTTCGACCTCTGTAACCTCACAGCTTTCAATGGCCACTGTGACAACTGATGTAGAGGCTCCATATTTCATTCTGTTCAATTACTCAGATGCAATGAGCTTGCCAAACAAAACAAATATAACCTTAGACCCCAATGTCGGAACAACAATAACCACACAGCACTCCTACCTGAAACCGGATAGCAAGACTCTAGAATGATACTATATTTTCAACACAACATTATAATAAATAAAAACTTTGAGGTAATAGATTGGATTTGATTGTTGTTAAGCGTAAAACTACACAATGGGCTCTCTTGTACTTGGTTATCCTTTGGTTTCGAAACCTAGTTTTAGCGTCGTAAGTCTGCAGACACACCGTTGAGTCACTGGAGGGCAACCGATAAGAAAGAACGTTTGTTTGCAAGACGGAAGGCAACCCACCAGCAGCACCCACCGCCAACTCGTGGGCTACTTTTTTGCCAACGATTAATGGAATTGACTGTCATGTTATAACGCTCAGTGACTGAAATGACGAGCATTTATAGTATCAGTGGAGAGAAAGAACGATAAGACATTGATCTTACGCTCCACTAATATTATAGTTTCCTCCCCCCGCAGTGTCACAATGGTATGTTTGCGAACTTTTACTACTATAAATCAGGTTTCGATACTCGTGGTGGACAGAATAGATATAGCTCCAATGTATATACTAACAAACAAACATAATATAGTTTTACTGATTGATTCACATTGTTTCAGATTCGGTTAACGCTCTAGTTTGGTATAAAAATGTTTGAAAAGACGACGAGAAAACAGAAAAGGATAAACAACTCGTGTGATATTAAACAAGAAGTAGTTTTATAGCCAAAAGAAACTAAACAACATAACCTGGCGATTAGGTCATTTCACTCCCAACTTGCTGCTCTTGTTGGAATCCCGTTATTGAATATCCCTGGGGACGTTATAACGTCACAGTCAATCTCGCTTTTCCTTGGCTAAGGAATACTTTAAGAGTTGGGAGGGAGTGGTGTTTATTAGCTTCTTTCCCTCTTGTTTATTATTTCAAAACTAGAGACGGCTAGTGCAGATTGCCATCAAGTAGTCTTGCATAATATTCAATAAACAAAAAACTTTTCTGATTACACAGCTTGATTAATGTGCATACCTATTACACATCTACAAAATTAAAAATGGAAAATGTTTTGCTAAGTCCTGAAAAAAAATGGACCTGTAGAACAGGCCTGCGTATTTTCGTTCGATAGTTTTGGCTATATTTGATTCAAGAACCACGTGAATTTTTCCAGAAAATTTGTAAAATTTCAGCACTTCTTATCTTTGTTGAGAAATAATAGAAAACTGATTGAAGTGTTCTTTTTCTTGGTGTTATGAATGTGAAAGGGAAACTACGGTGTTTACCGAAGGTCGAAACGTTGTTCGCTCTGCTACGTAAAATATTTTCTGAACCCAAACGAGCCGTTTTTGCATATATATTTCTCTACAAGTGGGGTTTCTCGACATCACTAAGAGTGCCATCTGGTGTCACTGTTACTTGCAGCTCTTTCTCAAAGAAAACTTTAAAACTTACATAAGTTTGTTTTTTCACTCAAGCATGCTTGGATGGAAACATTTGATTTGTTTACTCTCCTTTTTAACTCATATCCCAATCTCTTCACCGATTTGAGATCTAACTGTAGCTGAGGATTCCCTCTTGCTTGGAATAATATGTAATGTAAGTATAGCATAACTGGGCGACAAATTGAAATATTCAAAATACAGTATTATCCACTATGGCCTTTCTGTAATACATAAAATAAGTTACACCAAACATTGAAAACCTAGATAATAAAACATATTAATACAAACTGGTCTTTCCGTAATACCTTGAGATAAGTGACAACAAAACTTTGAAACATTAACCCGGGTGATAAAACGTATAACTTACGTGTGTAGCCAGGCAGAGTGGTGAAGTAGGGTACAGGGTAAGTCGGAACGCCGCCGGTGGGCATATGATAGACGCCGTCACACTCTCGGCTATCTCCCTGGCATGTGGGGAAAGTACAGTATCTTGCCAGCGATGACGGAGTAGTACGAATACACAGGTCACAAGGTGAGGACTTGGTGATAGGGGACAAACCTATGAAAACATAAACAATTATCCAAACGACATTCATTCTACCTTGTAATAGTATTTTTCACTCGAATATGTATCTCATATCCGAATGATTGAAACTCTATACAACTAAAGATTCTTTCTCAAGGGTTTTGTTCGAACACATTGCGATAAAGAAACAATTTCAGTTCACCTGTTTATTACCGGAACATTCTTCCTATTGGTTTCAATACAACTTTGACATATAATATATAGCACTTGTCTACCGATTTATTGATTTTGTATGTTCATGATGTTAGAAAAACACATAGGTTCAATGAGTCTTGGCATAAAATGATAATAGCCCTATAACGCGAGCCATTTCGAAAGGTTGACTTTTCGAAATGGCTCGGGTTATAGGGTTTTTATCGTTTGATATCGCACAGTAAGGGAGTATCATTTTTCTTTTTTTTTTCACAGTGGGTATATATTTTATTAGTGTATGATATCTGAAATATATTGTAGTCTGTAATTAATATAATTATGCGAGTTTTTTCTTTTTAGTTATAAAACTTGCTAACCTCTCAGAAACAATCGTTGGACAAGCTTTTTAACGCACGTTGAAATAGTTTCCCAAACGGTGTGATTAGGAAATCAAAGGTATGATATAATATCTATATTTGTATAGATGTGTTGAAATATTGTGTAGTGGGGTGGTTCGCTGGCAGTGGTCAGAACTGTGTAACATGAGCCTTGAAAAGACAAGAACAAAGTAAAAAGAAGAAATAGCAGAATACAATATCAGCATTATATACAGAATCAACTAGGTTTGGAGGGAGGCTGGTCAGCTGACTAAATCTCCATTTATAACAGAAGATATCAGTGTGAAGTTAAGCAAGAGTTTCCGCTCGGCGAGATAAAAGGTATTATTGTGACCCACCGACGAGAAGGACACGAGACTCGAAGTGCGCTAACAGTTTTTATTGCATTGGATATATGTCGACTTAGCACGTGCCGCGCTCGTTTGTCTTTCTATATAAGGTATGTCGAGGCTGAAAAAAGAAAGAAAAAAGGCTTCAATGCTTGAAATTAGATAATATCCACACTTCCATTACACTGCTTTTCTTTGTTGGTAATACGTACATAAAATCACTGCGCAGATCGTGTTTCAACAATGCCACGTTGTTTGGCGGGAATTTACTGAAGTCATATAATCATTATTTATTATCCTATGTCTAACAGTAGTACAATTACATTCGAGTCTGATTTACCATTCAGTTTTATGTAACTACATAACTTGCAGAAGAAGGAAAGGTATAATAGTCTATTCGTTTGTTCCTGTTATCGTGTTTGTTTTTCCATGCTGAAAGTTTCTATTTGCTGGGATGGGTAGTAATAACAAAATACTGCTTGTGATATTTGACCTTTAACATCGATTTTGTTTTTGTACTTTTAGGTAAAAAGGTTGCACGTATTAAACCATTTTAAGATACCACGTACTGTCAATCTGTTTCTGACTCTGATTTTTTTTTTTTTTTTTTATAAAGGAATTAGCTGGCGTTGGCCCAAAACTAAAAGTTTGGAAACTGATCAGTTTCATTTATTATTGTTTCAAAAATATTTGATTTTGATTATTAATGTTTAATTTTAGAAGACGTTACAAAAACGTATACTGAGGTGAGTGATGGTGAATTTTAAGAGAACTACATTAGTTAGTTAATTAGTTATCACCATTAGATTCCATCTAGGAACATAGGGCCGCAATCGCTTGCGGATTCTTCAACAAGTATTTAAGTGAGTAGGTTATTAGCCCACTGCACCGAGCCGTCCCTAATTTAGTAGTGTAAGACTAGAGGGAAGGCAGCTAGTCATCACCACCCACCGCCAACTCTTGGGTTACTCTTTTACCAACGAAATAGTAGCATTGACCGTCACATTATAACGTACCCACGGCTGGGAGGGCGAGCATGTTTTGGCGCGACGCGGGCGCGAACTCGCGACCCTCGGATTACGAGTCGCACGCCTTACGCGCTAGGCCATGCCAGGCCCGAACTACATTAAGATTACTGGAAATTGTGGTTTGATAAGCAAGGGAAAGTTTTAAAATCATTAAAATAACCTTACAAGTTGGAAGGTAAAATATTAGAAGTTACTTGAACTTGTGCAACACGTACCTTACCCTTTGTAAGATTACTTATTTTCTGAGACTAATGTCTATATATATATATATATCGATAGCCTGTTCTATCTATAGTATCTAAACATTATCAGAATACAATATTTGTACTGTGTATAGATTATCAGACTATTCTATTTGTAGTATATATATAAAAAAAAATAATAGATAAAGGTATCTCCACTGAATATAGATTATCAGACTGTTTTATCTATAGTATATATAAAAATTAATAAATAAAGATATCTCCACTGAATATGGATTATCAGATTGTTTTATCTGTAGTATATATAAAAATTAATAAATAAAGATATTTCCACTGAATATGGATTATCAGACTGTTTTATCTGTAGTATATATAAAAATTAATAAATAAAGATATCTCCACTGAATATGGATTATCAGACTGTTTTATCTGTAGTATATATAAAAATTAATAAATAAAGATATCTCCACTGAATATGGATTATCAGACTGTTTTATCTGTAGTATATATAAAAATTAATAAATAAAGATATCTCCACTGAATATGGATTATCAGACAGTTTTATCCTCTGTATAGTAATGATTATACAACAACATGAGACTGAGATATATTTACTTTGATTACATTAATAGATTGTAATTTATATGGTGATTATAGACTATCCAGATTGTAAATAGATCATCAGACTATCTCACATATGAGACTGGACCATTTACACCTAAAGTGTCAGAGGCCGCCCCATGCTCTTTGTAGTATTAACCTGCATATTACCTATTAATTTTATATTATTAGATAATAACAATATCAGACTGTGACACATTTATTCTACAGATTCAACATCAGTAACGTAAGTAATTATCCAAACGTCACGTTTCTGTATACAGATTATCAGAATGTATCGTCTATTCTGTACATATTTTGAGACTAACGTTTACGCTCTACGTATATTATCAGACTACGATGAATATACAGTATATATTTTAATATACTTTGACATCTAAAATGTTATTATGGTCTGTATTTATTATCAATGCATAACGTTTTCAACATTTCTAAAATGTTTGCATTTTTTTCTTCAGAATTAGGTGATGGTCAGTTTTCATAAAAACACGTTGAACATTTTTTAAAATTAAAGTATTTCTCATTAGACAACGTGTTAGTCCATTAGTTCTAAACAGGATGGGAAGATACATTAGTACAGATATTTTCAATAGTGATGGTCAAATCCCACTATTCAATCAGCGAAGCCCAAGAATTGGTGATGAGTGGTGTTGACCAGCCTTCTTGCCTCAAATCTTTCAGCTCTTACTGAGGAACAACTAGTGTAGATAGTCCTCGTATAGTTTTTCGCGAATCTTTAGAACAAACTGAAATCCCACTATTTGATTAGAGCCGCTCAAAAGTTGGTGATGGGTGTTTTTAAGTAGCTGCCGTGCGTCAAGTTTTAAATTAGACATGGTTTGTGTAGCTCTTCGTGAATACTCAGAACAAACCAAACCAAAGCGTGTATAAAGTTTGGTCACGATACTTCAACCCTTTCGCTAACCATCTTTATTTAGTATTATTATACTTTATCGACTGAAAAAAATGTCATCAGTGTTCGAGAGTAAATTTATTTATCTTTCTCAAAAAGTGTTAATCGTCAGATTTTAAATCATCAACTTTTATTTCGATATTAAAAAAAGTTATTTTCATTCTTCAGAATTCGGAAGGACAGACGTAAGATTCACAACATCTACCTATAATAATGATTTAGGCCTAGCGCTTCGCATAAATTAGCCCTTACTTCTCGTGATATACACTTTGTAAGGTCAAATGAACGAACTGCTTCACTTATCTTTTTCAAGTGGGTCGATGACATATGTTCTATTTTAAATTAATAAGGTACAATAATCTGGTCATTTCAATAATGAAATAATGAAAGGACAGACGTAAGATTCACAACATCTACCTATAATAATGATTTAGGCCTAGCGCTTGCATAAATTAGCCCTTACTTCTCGTGATATACACTTTGTAAGGCCAAATGAACGAACTGCTTCACTTATCTTTTTCAAGTGGGTCGATGACATATGTTCTATTTTAAATTAATAAGGTAAAATAATCTGGTCATTTCAATAACGAAACGCATTAAGCTGCCATTTGTAAAAAATTTCGTTTATTCTGTTTGACAACATTAAAGGGTATGGCAACTTTTATTAAATATTGCGCGCATTAATTAAAGTCGTGGAAGTAAAAGACTGAATAGATAATCTTAATAGTGTGCAAAACTGTGCATCTTTCCATCTGACACCTAGTACTGTATTACACGTCTTGTTAGGATTTCCCAGATGGTGCGACAGATCCTTGCAGGTGACATCATTATGGAAAGCATAGGTTTGTAGATTCCGAAACGAAACACTTAAAACTTTAAAAATCATTTATATAAGTGGGAAAAATATGTACAAATTAAATAGAAAAAAATTAAACTTTTACGTTAAATGACATTTGAGTTAAATTGGGAGAATGTATTATTTACTTGGGAGTTTTCGAGCATTTTAAAATAATGACCTGTCTACTGGTTTGTTTACGAAGGAGAAAAAGCTCTTGATGGAGTTTTTGGCGACTCCACATTAAGGTCAAAGTTCAAGAGAAATCCACCATTAGTTTTAGATTCAAAGAATTTGAGAGTTAACCAGAGGTCGGAGAGAAAGCAGTTTGTTGTATGCTTTCATTGGTTTTTACGTGCTTGTGTCAGGCGGAATCTTCATTAGTTGATAGTCGTGGAATCCACATTTAGAAGCAGGGATAAATGTTGATCCTGACCTGAGGCTAAAGCTGACGAATTTAACCGAAAATTACAGAACGTTAAGTAATTATATTTGTTATAAGGCATTAGTAATAAACCTATCGTATTTTCTATCTAATCTCTTAGTGGCTTTTAAGAATCATAAGAGAGTAGAGCAATGGTACACCAGCCACACCAAGTTCGCCATATCTATTGAAAATGACGCGTTTTGCTCAATCCAGAGCTCATTAGATCGGCTAGGGCACAATTAATACAATAATGTTTGAAAAAATAATTATATAAGCTGTTTATTGCAAAAACAATTGTTATGACAAGAACGCCTTTTCCAAACTGCTAATTATCACAAGACAGTAGTGTAAGGCCTGTTATATTATTTTATTACTGTGTTGAACAATACAAAAGACATAATACTAATGCCTTATGACGAGTATGTAGTCAGTATTAATATTATTTATAATTTTTACCAGCTTGTTTTGTTTCGCTAAGTTGTAATCATATTGGGTGGTCCGGGGCCTGGCATGGCCTAGCGCGTTAAGGCGTGCGCTTCGTAATCTGAGTCGCGCCCGAGTCGCAAAACATGCTCGCCCTCCCAGCCGTGGGGGCGTTATAATGTGACGGTCAATCCAACTATTCGTTGGTAAAAGAGTAGCCCAAGAGTTGGCGGTGGGTGGTGATGACTAACTGCCTTCCCTCTAGTCTTACACTGCTAAATTAGGGACGGCTGGCACAGATAGCCCTCGAATTGCTTTGTGCGAAATTCCAAAACAATCAAACAAAACAAAATGCGTGGTCCGCCGATCGAATCTACGTCAAAAAAACAACAAAAATACTTATGTGGTCTGTGAACAAGGTAAGTAATCACTGCATCCTGTGGTGAAGATAACTTACAGCGCTAGAGGACAAACAGCATGCAGTAATATACAAACTGTAATTCCATAATACGTTTTAAGCGATGTATTACTCGCACTAACATTTTCAGATGCGTTTTTTTATCAGTTTGTGGGGGGTACCCGCTTCCCCCATGAATGGCTTGGCAGTAGGCCCGAGAACTTATAAAACTGATTATGAGTCTGTGATGGAAACAACACAGACAGGTCATTGTACAATTTTGCGTTTTATTAAAATCTGGTTGATTGTATCAAAACGAATAGTGACTCAGCCAACTCTTTGACATCTTTTCTTCTTCTCTTTTTATTCCCGTCGCGCCAAACATGCTCGCCCTTTCAGCCGTGGGGGCATTATAATGTGACGGTCAATCCCACTATTCGTTGATAAAAGAGTAGCCCAAGAGTTGGCGGTGGGTGGTGATGACTAGCTGCCTTCCCTATTGTCATACACTGCTAAATTAGGGACGGCTAGCGCAGATAGCCCTCGAGTAGCTTTGCGCGAAATTCAAAACAAACAAACTCTTTTCTTTCTTTGTTATCCTGACAACGGTGGTTGATAATTAGGGCACAGTATTAATTTAGTTGTAATGATAACACAGGCAAGGAAAGACCTTATCTTTACTCAGTTCTTCTTAGTGCAGAATTTGCCAAAAAAGAATTCACTAACTTGTGGTCAGCGTAGTGTATTTTGGTAGTAAGAGACTGTTGTATTACTTATAACGTTGAGTAAGTTGTTACTTTCTCAGTGCAAAGCTACACAGTGGACTAATTTCATGTTGTTCACTGCGGGTTTGCTTGCTGTTGAGCACAAAGCTACACAATGGGTTATTTGTATTGTGCCTATTACGAATATAGAATCTTGTTTTTAGTGGTTTTAGCCCTCAGGCTTACCGAAGAGCTCGACCACCGGGAGATTAATGGTACCTTCATGCACGCGTGGGCGTTTGTTTATCTTCCACTGAATATGATTTAAATTATTGACTGGTTAAATTACATAATTTCAAAAATTTGCACGTGCACAGCTAAACTCGTGCTCAAATCACATACATTTTGTTTGTTTGTATGTTGTTATTGTTTTAACTTTGCGTAAAACTACACGAGGGCTATTTGCGTTAGCCGTCCATAAATTAGCAGTGTAAGACTGGAGTTAAAGCAGCTAGTCATCACCACCCACCGCCAACTTATGGGTTACTCTTTCACCAACAAATAGTGGAATTGACTGTAACAAAATAACGCCCCACGACTGAAAGGGTGAGCATGTCTGGTGTGACGTGGATTCGAGTCTGCGATTATCAGATGGTGAGTCCAGCGCCCTAACCACCTAGTCATGCAGGGCCAAGTCACATAAATTAAACCGTTTATTGTAATCGTTGTATTGTTTGTGACCAACAAACATTAAAAATGACAATTTGGTTTTAAGTAATTTTATACCGAAATTAATTCTGTTCAAGCAATTATTTTAATATTAACAGCATTTCAGCCATTACTATGTTTGTCGTAACCTAGTTGGTTTGAGGAGTCCTGGTATTATACGAAAGATCTCATCGGTACTCGACATATTCATATAGTGTAGTTGAAATATTATTATTAACTTCCTTAATTTCACTCGACATGTCTTAAGATAGTTGTTAAATTTTGTATAAGTTATATAGAAATTTTAATATTTTGGTTTTTACTGTACATGTAAAAGAGCCACCCAGTGGCACAGTAGTATGTCTGTGGACTTACCACAGAAGTTTTACTTCTAGAAACCGAATTTCCATACCCATGGTGGACAGAGCACAGATAGCCCTTTAAACAGCTTTGCAAAACAAACAAATTTGTAAAATAAATATCCATAAACTTTTTAATAATACAAAGCATCATTTTGTGATAAAAAAATTGTTTGAATAGGTGATGTAAGTTGTCATGAGCCATAACGTAACTTCAGTGTCTCTGGGTTAGGACATAACTCTAATTTTCAGATATGGTTATGACGTAGTTAAGACGGACTAAAGATTCACAGATTTCCATAGTTAATACCTTTAAGGTTCCTTCTGGTGGGTCAGCGGTACATTTACGGACTTACAACGCAAAATACCGGGTTTGAATACTAGTGGTGGACAGAACACAGATATCCCATTGTGTAGCTTTGTGCTTAACTTTAAACAAACAAATGCCCGCGGTAGACACAGCAGACAGCTCAATGTGGCTTTGCTCTAAGCGCAAACAAAGATGGTATTCATTCGTGGCTGAAAACAAAACAAAAAACAACGACATTGTAATGGGCAACTCATTAATCGCTGATTAGTAAATTAACAGGAACATTTTTCTCGTTTGTTTTTCTATGAAGACTTTTAAAAGGCGTTCCATGGTTCTCTTCAACTTATACTTCTAATTATACTACATTTAACTGCTGAGATAGAGAACATTTGTTTATGCTGATACAGCATCGCTACCAAGGTTGAAATATTGAACACCTATGTTTTATTTAGTTCGTGCCAAATTCCTTATTACTGGAACGTGCAGCACCACCAGTTTGACTTATGTCTTGAGATATGTGTTATGGCTTTTTTCAAAGGCCGTAACAAATGTAAAGTGATATTGTTAAGCGATATACAGCCAAGCTTCAAAATAAAGTGATATTGTTAAGCGATGTACAGCCAAGCTTCAAAGAAGAGGAGCCTTCTATTGTTTGTTATCTGTGAAAGCGACGAAACTCACACAACAGAGCGTTTAAGACAGCAACAGCTTCGAAACTACACCACAAGTCAACAGGAGCTAATGCTCTCGTCCTCAAAGTGAAGTCATTTTAAACTAAGTAAATATATATGTCTATTGCTACGGTAAATAAATATTTGAAAAAAAAACAAAACAACAATTATCAATGAAGACAAAAACTCACAACTTTCTGTACAAACTTCTAAATCAACTGGTGTTTTAATGAGAAAGATGATGCTCATTGAAACTGATCTCCCAGATTCCCATTGGGCCATATTCCTATTAAGTCCTTCAACTGAGATTCGATGGATTTCGATGGCCTTTGTTTTGTTTAAACGTGGTCCTGGTAACAGATACGAACGAACAGTGTAGTATCTGAAGAAATTTTTCAAGAGATGTAGCATGAGATTGACCTTTCCTTATGAACATAAGCTCTTCTTACAATGACAATTGCAGTGTGGAGGCAATAATGTATAGAAATAGTAATTAGAATGAGTATTAACAATGGTAGAAGTAGTTCCATGAAGGACACAAGACTTGTTTTATAAATAGCCATGTGTAGTAGAGCTACTTGAAGTTCTTGCTGAGTACTTATTAAGTTATAGAACTTTGAAAACTGATGCCAATTATCTTTGTTAGCGGTAAAAACTATTGCACAATATGTTGTATTTCGACGACAAAACAAAACAGCATGTTATCTAGTTCTGAAGAACGAAAGTTCTTAAACAAAACACAATAGTATGGTTTGTTTTCTACTCTTTGTTCTGGAATGTATTAAACAACGACATATCTCTTAAATGACTGCATTATAGTACCAGCTTGTTTACTTTGACTAGAAAATTGAGACCAACAAATTAAGTTTGTTCTTAAGTTGACAAAGATGTCTCTGTTCTTAAGTTGAAAAATAGTTCTGTGTTCTTAAGTTGAGAAAGAGGTCTATGTTCTTAAGTTGAGAAAGAGATCTATGTTCTTAAGTTGAGAGAGAGGTCTATGTTTTAAGTTCAGAAAGAAGTCTGTTTTCTTAAGTTGAGAAGGAGGTATGTGTCCTTAAGTTGTGAAAGAAGTCTCTGTTCTTAGTCTCCTGGTAAAACTTATCAGTATTCATTCACCTCAGTTGTTTGCAAAGAGTCCTTAAAACGCTCACCTATAAAATTTCACGAAAAACGACACTTACGATCTCATGTCCTACCTTAGATACAGATTTATTTATTTTTTAAATACAACTTTAAAATGATTATATGTTCAAACATACTTGCTATAAAGAAACCACATTTCAGCACTGGGACATACTGGGAATTATACGTTTTATTAAGTTTTTTTTTTTTACATGAAGGATATTTCCTAAACTGTCATGAAAAATGTTCAACGTACCAACAATTTTCGATCATCGTACCACGGTTATTCTAAAATGAAACCACTACAATCATCATCTGTCTTGTAATATCCTGCGCACTTGCATTTTATTCAAATCACCGGTTTCGTGTGGCTGAGAGAGAAAGAAGCAAAGTGAAAGAAAAAGGTTTGGGAATGTAGCACTATATGGTTTTCTGAAACATTTTGAACCATGTACAAATTTTCCTAAACGATAATTTACGACACGCACTGCTCCTTTTGTGAAATGTTATTTCCCTTGAACAAAATAGTTTTTAAAATATAATAGTTTAATTCTTTTCTTACCACAAGAACAAACTTGGTATTACTTCTATTTATGGTCCCAACCAACTAGCATAAGGGTATATCTGCGGGCTTACACTGTTAGAAACTGGGTTTCGACACTCGTGGCGGGCAGAGCACAGATAGCCCATTGTGCAGAGATGTGCTTAACTACAAACAATCAGTCAATAGAGCAAATTCTTAGGGGTAATAAGGAATTTTCACGTTGAATACAGTGAGATATGATTTGCAATAACAAATAAAATACAAATATTTTGAAATTTCGTTATATTTTCCCTTGTTCCTGGGAATACAAAATGTCTAGTCTCGGAAAAAGTTAACTGAAGAATTGTCTTCATAATGACACGGTAATGATAGCTGGAAAAACGTAGTAAGATATATAACTTCACTTGTTTATCAGGATTATAACAGACAACAACTTTGACTGGCACACAAAATGTTTTAGAGACCTTACGTACAACTATTAAAGTTCATTTTCTGGTTCTTCCTTCACATTTTAACCAATAAAATTGTGGCAGCAGTGCGCTCATCTTCTTGTCAAGAACTGGTTTTCTTAGGTTAACCATTCGTTTGTGGCTTGCGCAAAGAATCACGAATTTTTGCGGCGGGCCATTCAAAATGCTGCGCGCATAATGTTTGTATCATATAATGTCAACCGCAGTCGCTTACCCTACCCTATCATCATATGATGACGGCTGCAGTTGAAAGGTTAATACTACTGTTTAAACAAGTGTGATGTCATGCTTACCTACAGATTCTTACCCCTTACTTTCCATTTCAGGGAAACCTTACTCGGAATGCTCGAATCTCTTTGCCATTAACCGCTCTAAACCATAGAGAAAGCCACTACATCTTAAGATGTAAGGAAAGAACAGATCACGTGATTTTATCGTTAGGTAAAAACAAAAAAGCTAAAAACACTTAAAATTCAAAATATTTCATAATTCAAAAAGCAACAACTATAGCAACAATTTGACAAACAGGTGGTTGTTGATATAAGTTTGACGAGGATTTACACTATGTAACAAAATTTTTACTTTTTTTTTGTTCCAGGGCAAAGAGTGTTATTTCCCAATTGCTTATACCTAAAGTAAATAGAAAAGACCTATTTTTCTCTTCAAACTTTGCTTTTGCGACCTGGGAGCGTAAACATGATGGGAGACTACATTTGGGGGCTAATACGTGAAAGTGATTTACATTACGGCCACAAATCTTGAAAAACTACTCACTTCTAAACATTTTTGTTCATTTTTGTGTTACCTTAGTATAAATACATGTAAATATTGATTCATATGTTGTTTTATTTAAACTTTATGTAAATTAAAATGTGCAAATTTGCCAGTTTTTACATAGAAAATAGGTTAATTTATAAATTTCATTATCCAGGTCACAAAAGCAAAGTTTAAAGGGAATAATGGCCATTTTCTGTACTTTTACAACATAAGCAATTACGAAATAACACATACTATCCAGGAACAAAATTTGTGTTACTTAGTGCTATTATTCGCTCAAAATGTGTGTGTGGCTGTGTCTGTTTGTTCGAGGTTAAGCACAAAGCTACATGGTGGGCTATCTGTGCTCTGCCCATATCATGGTATGGTATCGAAACCCGGTAGTGACGTTGTAAGTCTGCAGACATGCCGCTGTGCCATTGCGGAATGTATGATTGTGAAAACATTTACCGAACACTGCTTGATAAATTGAAGTAAAGTTTAAGTGAAAAACTGAGTGTGTCGCTAGGTGGCCATTGAATTTCAATTTTCTAAGCTTCTATATTTTTCCTTTTTCACCAGCGTTTTCCCTTCACAACAGAATTAATATCTATATATACATATATCATACACGTTGAAATACCCGACAACTGACTGAATGTTCCAATTAAGTTTAACATCAAGCATACATCAAGTGGTTAAGGCACTCGACTCGTAATCTGAGGGTCGCGGGTACGAATCCCCATCACACCAAACATGCTCGCCCTTTTAGCCGTGGGGGCGTTATAATGTGACAGTCAATTCCCCTATTCATTGGCAAAAGAGTAGCCCGAGAGTTGGTGGTGGGTGATGATGACTAGCTGCCTTCCCTCTAGTCTTACACTGCTAAATTAGAGACGGTTAGCGCAGACAGCCCTCGTGTGGCTATGCGCGAAATTCAAAACAAACCAAACCATTTACCAACAAATAAATATTTTAGGTGATCCCACCCTTGAACACCCCACATCTCACTGACTATGAGAAAAACATGGTTGTTTGAGAAACAATCCAGCAATTTTCATATTTTGACCTTGAATCCCTTTATATTAGGAATATTCAGCATTGAATCAATTGGCTGGGAGTAATTAACCAACAGGATTTACAAAATAGAAATAATGTTGAGCTCAATTTTGACCCCCTTAGGACATTTCCCATAATTCATAGTGTTTACACATAAATTTTTGTTGTGATTTGCCCAGTAGGCTCGAAGGAGTTAAGGTTCAAACACACATTTCGTATATATATAAAAAAAGATAAATGCAGCCACCAACCGCTGCTCCTTATCCACCACGATACAATAACTGGACTTATAATGATGTTTTTAATATATTTTTTTATTTCTGTGGGTAAGTGGCCAAACAAGTTCACAGGTATGAAATGCACAACAGCTACTGAATATATAATTAGTATTAATCAATAATATGTTTGATCTTTATTGTAACATTCACAAAGCCCATGCATTAAAAATTAGAAGCACCATGCATTAAACTTAATAAAACAGTCGACCGATCTGATTGTATCTCATCGTTTAAGTTTATGAAACTCTTTCCAGCCAAGGCCCGGCATGGCCAAGCGTGTTAAGGCGTGCGACTCGTAATCTGAGAGTCGCGGGTTCGCATCCCCTTCGCGCCAAACATGCTCGGCCTTTCAAACATGTTAAATATATGCCTTAAGTTCAGTTTCTTATTTACTCTTTACAGGACAGAATGTTGATACTTCACAGTAATGATTTACTTTATGGCATGGCCAGGTGGGTTACGACATTGGACTCGTAAAGAGGGGTCGGGGGTTCGAATTTCCCGTCAATATAGACATGCTCGTCCTTTCAGCCGTGGGGGCGTTATAATGTTACGGTCAATCCCACTATTCGGTGGTAAAAGAGTAGTCCAAGAGGTGGCGGTGGGTGGTGATGACTAGCTGCCTTCCCTCTAGTCTTACACTGCTAAATTATGGACGGCTAGCGCAGATAGCCCTCGAGTAGCTTTGCGCGAAATTCAAAACAAACAAACTTTCCAGCCCCTTACAGTGAAAATAAGAAACTTGTTACCAAAAACCGTATTGAGCTGAGAAATGTTACATGAGCAACTGTAAAACATATTTAGAACACTCAAAAGTAAGCGTAAAAAAAAAGATCGAACTAATCAATTAATGTTTGTTTTTTTTGTTTTTGCATATGAATTAATTATAGCCAAAACAACAGAGTTAGTCAAATAACCAATGAACATGCATTTACAAAACAGCGAGCAGAATTAGTTCATAATACAAAAAAACAAAACAAAGTTTTTTTCCTAAAAAGGAAAAAAACATAACAAAACACAACAACAACGAAATCAGACAAGTTTTGCACTAATAAGTAATTTAGCTTAATGTCTTCCGCTAATTTAAAGCAGGGGTTCGATTTCCTCCTTCGATGTGTTCAGCTTTGCTATAAGAAAACACACAGCAGGCCTTGAATACTACATCTTAAACTTATTGCATAAAAATATGGAGCTTAAATTAATTTTCTATGAATCTTAAAAATAAAGGTGGGTGTATTCTTCTTGTGACAGTAACACTGATTGTGTGTTCCGTAAACGATATGAAAAAAAAAATCCCCACATTCTCCATAATATCACAAAATAGGAAGTTTTTACATCGAATTGTTTGTTTGTTTGTTTAGAATTAGGCACAAAGCTACACGATGGGCTATCTGTGCTGCACCCACCACGAGTATCGAAACTCGGTTTTTAGCGGTGTGAGTCCGTTGACATACCGCTGTACCACTGGTGGGCTTTTACATAGAAAAATACAAATTTGTTTAACTATAAAGAAAAATATTGAGAAAGCAAGTCTGTCATATAATTTAAATCTTCGAAATGCAAACCGGGAGATGTAAGCAAAACTTAAAATATCTTCCATATGCTTTTAAGTGTGTTATACCCTGTTATAAAAATATGTGTTTTAAGCCTAAAAGCCGATATGGCTTAGCTATCTTAGGCATTTGACATTTAAACAGAATATTTAAAAAGTTCTGACGAAATATTATGTGCATCTGAAAGTCCATATTGTTCTTTCATCTCATACATTCTTACATCTTAATGTTAAACATAAAATTCTGATAAACATGATTTGAAAACTAACTTGCCAGTTTAGGCTTAACTCAAAAAACTTGGTAGGCGGATTCGAAATAGTGCGAGGGGTGTCGTTTTCTATAATAATATGATGGGGATGGGGTTGAAACGTGCTCAGTAGATCACCCAAGCAAAATGGGGAGGGGTCTAGGGGTATTTTTCCATGGCCGCTAACCCAAAATTTAACGTCGGATTTGTTGTTCCTGCCTTTTGATCAGGAATGCGCCATATTTCAGATTAAACATATCCCCCATTCACACGCTCGTGATGTAAAATTTGGCACAAATACTCAGATGCCGCAGGTGAGTGTCATAACGAGGTTTGTTTTCGGGTATGAAACCAGCTTGGGGTATAGCAGAGGGACTTGAGTAGCACGATGAATCTCTGTCAAACATTGGGGGATCTTTGAAACTTAGGCCCGACATGGCCAGGTGGTTAGGGCACTGATCTCACAGTTTAAGGTTCGCGTGTTCGAAACCCCGTTCATGTCATTAATACATACATATTTGGGGTTACACTCAGTTTGCGAGTCGAATGCCTTAACCACCTGGCTGTGTCAAACCTAGTTTCACTTGAGTTAAATTCATTCCAACATGAAGTTATATAGGTTACACATTAGAGTTAATGCATAAGTACAGGTAATTCATAATATTCATAGCAGTCTGTCGACTTATACATCGGGATTCGATACCCATGGGGGGAACAGTACAGATAGCCGATTGTATAGCTTTGTGTTTTACAAGAAAGAAAATTATGGCAACTTTGACCAGAAAGAACAAAATCTCTTTAGAACACGGTAAGCTAGTGTTACAGATGCGAATAAGTAAGAGCTTTCGAAGTAACCGGAACGCACATTGTGAACCAAAGTTTCGTTGTTGTTAAAGCTAGACACGTTCATCAGGTGTAACCGTATTTTTGTAACTATACTTATGACATTTCATTTATTTTTTCTTGCCTCGTTAGAAATTTACCATTATGTTGTTGGACAGACGTAGCCTAGTGGTTAGCGCACCAAACTGCTGAACACATTTATAATAAGCTCCAACTCGCGACGTGTCGCTGAACACGATCCACCCTTTTTACAGTTTGCACATCAGTCAGTCCCATTCTTCGCTAGTATCCGTGTAAACAGGTTGTGGGTGCTACTAAATGACTACCTCCTGTTGGTCAGCAGTTCTAAATTAGAGATGAATGTGACTGAACTTTCCAGTCTCTTGCCTGGCTGTTTAGCCTGTGTATTGCAAGGGATGCAGTTCAAGTTAAAAATACACAGGTGTCTGACTTTCTTCAGCACTTATCAATATCATATAGATTCGTTAAGCCTATAAAATAGAAGTGTCGTGTAAAAGTGAAAGAAAAATATTTGAAACATTGACTCTTAAATAATCAAACCTTATCAAACCATTATATCAAACTCATACGTTGCTTATAAAGAACGTTATAATTAAAAGTTATTACAATTTTTAAATTAATTTAACACAAAAAACAATAGAATGAGACTGCCTAAGTTACAATTGTTTAGAGTTAAGCGCTGTTAAAAACACTAACAAAAATCTGAAAAAAGGCCTAACTTCCATGAAGATTTAAAACTTTATATTGTTCACCAAATTTAAGGCAGTATTGTTTCCCTTTTGACAGTTAAACATAATAGCAATATATTATAAGAACTGTAATAATATTCAAAAGAAGTGCTCAAACAAAAGAGGACAAAACGAAACAAAACCGAGCGAGGTTTAAAAGAAACTTCATAACATTACAGAATAGTTACATCAGAGTTTTACTAAATCTTTAGTAAATGCTATTTTACTTATTCGTGGATTTATCTAGGCCTTTTATAAAGGAGACAAATTGATCAAATGGACGCAGAAACAGTAAGCAAAAAGCAAATAAACTTTAATGAATATCAGATAAGAAACCTTTTCACGCACCGAGGCAGGTTGTCAAATTACAAATATTGCTGAATCGTGACATAACACAGAGACTACAGACTGACGTGAAACATTCACTAGAGCTGACATTTTAATGACGGGAAAACCAGACGTGAATAGACAGCAGGCTAATAGTATAGACATTACACAGTAGTAAACATAAACATTTGATTGAATAATTTACTTCGGAAGAAAAAAATAGAAGAAAAGAAATCTTTTAAACATATCAATGTTCTCCAGAAAACAGGCAGAACTGGAAATGTCATCTTTTAAAGACATCAATGATTTCCGGAAAAAGGACAGAACTGGAAATGTCATCTTCTAAAGACTTTATTGTTCTCCAGAAAACACACAGAACTCCAGATGTTTCCGTGCTCATGGTTTCGAATCAGGACATCTTACTCATAGTCACTTTTGCCTCATTCGCTTTAATAATTTCTCACAAAATACTTAAGAAATCGTTATTTGTTTGTTTTGGAATTTTCGCACAAGGCTACACAAAGACCTATCTACGCATAACCGTCTCTAATATTGAACTGATCGGGAGAGTGGCTACTTAAAAACACCCTTCGCCACTCCTCCATTCTTATGGTGCAACCTCTTCACCAATGTGTGGAGGTCTTTAGCTTCTGCAGCGAAACGCAAACCCTGGATCCCCAGCACACGTTCTGAACTTGCTAACTGTGAGGCCAAGCCCGGGCCTGGCATGGCCAAACGCGTAAGGCGTGCGACTCGTAATCCGAGGGTCGCGGGTTCGCGCCCGCGTCGCGCTAAACATGCTCGCCCTCTCAGCCGTGGGGGTGTATAATGTGACGGTCAATCCCACTATTCGTTGGTAAAAAAGTAGCCCAAGAGTTGGCGGTGGGTGGTGATGACTAGCTGCCTTCCCTCTAGTCTTACACTGCTAAATTAGGGACGGCTAGCACAGATAGCCCTCGAGTAGCTTTGTGCGAAATTCCAAAACAAACAAACAAACAAGCAAGCCAAGCCCGGCCCAATACGAACTAATTAATACTGTAGGTATTTCAAGGTTAATATATTTTAGCGGCGCTGAGCAGTGGACAAAGATTTTATTTCAGAAGAATCGTGCGATTTCGTTTGTGATGCTTAGACTACAAAGATAGTAATAGCCTTCACTTCCTTCTTCCGCGATTTTTGCTTTATATTTGCATATTTTGCGTTCACATATTTTTCACTCAAATTATTTGAGAAAAAACTCATTTTTACAGGCTAATGGAGATAGAGTCATGGACGTAGTGGGTGTTTAATGTGGGACAGTGAATTGAGATTAAAAAAAACATGAAACAAAAACTATCTACTCTTTAATTAAATTAGTTACATAAAAAAGTCATAAAATGTTATTTATCATTAAAACTAAAACTTGTTATAATTTGTCTAGTTAAACATATATATAGTCAGTAAATTTGGAGGATAAATCTGAACTATTATCCAAATGTTGTAACTTGATCCTGTATCACCCGCTTTTTCTCAGTGTAAACATTAGATATTACCAGACTTCACAAGCGGAAATAAAGGACTCGCGCTTAAAATAAACAGTGTAATTCCCATTTTTCAGTGATAGTGATGTTGTTTATGCACAGTTAAGCCTAATATATTGAATCGAGGAGACTGTTTAATATAATATGAGCACTCGAACTCTGCGAAGTATTATCTTTTTGTTTCTAGATGTTGCAAAATATTTGTTACGTAAACTGTTTATTTCCAAATCTGAAAGATACAAAAGCAGTTTTATTTTAACAAATCTATCACGTTTTGATATGATGCTTTTGATAACAAGCTGTCATTTTAGGGTTAATAAATTGCTGTTTCACACAAAATATGACTAACTACGAAAGAGAATTGATATTAGGGAATAGTGTATATTATTACGCCTTCAACTTGCTCTTAAAAAGGAAAGATTTCTACATATCAGTATTATTTTACTTCATTTTATGTATTGGTTGTCGTCAAACTTGTATATTACAAGTTATCATGCGACAGGGAGCCTAATGGGAGGGATCAGGTTTGACGTATTGCCTTTTAGTACATAATTAATTTAATATTATGAATCATGTGATTTATGTTAACGATACTGCATGTAAGAAAAGAACATTTTCAAGGCTTTCATGTTATCTGGTTTGTTTGTTTTTTTGGTGATATAACCTTCAGAATAAAGCATTTTCGACATTTTACTAATCTAGTTTTTCAAATAAATATTTCGAGTGTAAAAATTACCTTTTATTTCTAAAGAAAGGGTTGCAACACTAAACGGTAACGCTGTTTAGAGATTTTTATCTTTCAAATGCCGAGCAAAAACTAAAAACTTCCTGTCGATTTATGATATCGGCAGGTTAAAAAGCTATCCACAGGTTGTAAGTTAAGAATGTTCTATGTTTCCTGACATAAAATACATAAATGTAGTACAGTCAGTTGTGAACATATCTCACGGTGTACGGTGTACCACCTTTTCATGTAGAACCTTTTTCGTGCACTGTTCAAATTGAGATGTTAATAAATATAAAAATTAACGAAACTCAGTACCATCTTCCAAAAAACAAATAGTACCTCACTTGGAATTCCAAAGGGTTCCGATAATAAATGCGTTTTAATAATCTCGATCAAAATTTGTTTTTTTTGTTGTTTTTTTTAGGATTGGGTGCGATTTCAAAATTACAATAAAAGATTGCAGTTTGCCTGTTAACTACCAGGAAAATAGAATTTTAATGTGAAGAAAATGAGGGAGCCATATGCCAAAAAAATTAGTAAGTCAGGTTTCTAAGATAGTCACCAAACAGTTTATTTGTGGTAACAGATAATAATACTGTTCTGGTAATAAACAACACGTTTCAATGAGTATAATGCACTCTCTGTTACATTAACGTTCAAACAAACCTTTTGCATTTTAATTACGGTCCGGCATGGCCAGGTGGTTAAGGCACTTGACTCGTAATCTGAGGTTCGCGGGTTCGAATTCCCGTCACACCAAACATGCTCGCTCTTTCAGCCGTGGGGACGTTATAAGTTATGGTCAATCCACTATTCGTTGGTAAAAGAGTAGCCCAAGAATTGGCGGTGGGTGGTGATGACTAGTTGCCTTCCCTGTAGCCTTACACTGATAAATTAGGGACGGCTAGCGCAGTTAGCCCTCGTGTAGCTTTGCGCGAAGTTCAAACCACTTGAATTAATATGAAGGTCTACGTTAATACATGGCGAACAACAAAATGTCTAAATGAATCGAACAACGTGACAGATAACGTACTCTCCCAGATTTTGTAATTTTTATGTGTGTGTGTCGTGAAATTTGCTTGTTAAAGACAATGATGCGTCGTTTCTTTTCATCTATGCACCTGTAAATCATATCTGAGTTTTAAACAGGTCAACACACTATAAAACACACTGTTGTGCGTGTGTGTGTGAGAGAGAGATCACGTGATTCAAGGGTGATCTTCTGTCTCTGTTGATGGTATTCTTGAAATACACAAATATGTTTATCAACGTAGTGCCTAATCTATGACTTTGTTCTCTTGCTTATAACGTGTTTCTAACTAAAACCCCATTAAAGTTGTAGAAGCTTTGATAGCAGACATAAATCTGTGTATTATTATTATTAGATAGGTGGAGAACGCCTCTTTTTAACAGACATTCGAACTGAGTGTCTACATCACTATCTTTAGTCCATACCTTTTTCTTCTTTGAAACTTGAATCATCTGCCAAAATCCTGTCCACGCCAAACTTGAGGTCACGACTTGACACCGAAGGAGACACCGGCTGGGGAGATGATGGGGACGAAGTACGTGACAGGACGACACAGGTAGCTTTCCGCGGGACTGTGGGAACTGTAGTCCGGGAAGCTTGTCGATCTCCCACGGGTGAGATTCCGCTGTAAGACTGCGTTGTTTTTTTATCCTCGTCGACAGCGATGTCTGATCCCGTTCCTCCGTAGCAGGGCCAACCGTAGGGTCCCGCAAGAGTGGTCGGCAGAAGGGACGAATATGACGGGGCTGAATGATACAGCATATAACTGCCAGAAATGAACATAATACCGATGATAGGTGACGATCCCGACTGTAGACGATCAGCTATCGCTCTAGAAGTAGTCCAAAGATGCTACGGGAATTAGTGACAGTGCTTAAATTAAGTTTAGAGGATCGACCAGTGTAACTCTTATGACATGCTCACACACTTCCTCACGCTGTCTGCTGACTTCTCTTTATATCTGTACGGCTTCTTGGCGGGTGTTGAAACAACTGATACCGCGTGCAGTCTAGTCTTTCGCACGTGCCTCATGTGGGGCGGCCCGTTTATGGATAAGGGCAGCAACGCGAATTCGTCATGGACAAACTAGGGATTGATTGGCCGAGTAGCCGCACCTTCCTGTTACATGACCGAGACGAAACTGGTCAAGATGACACCATCCATATGATGTGCGTGTGTCGACGTTTAGAAACTGTAAATATTAGAAAAATGTTCGATGTGCTACACGCGGTATTAATTATCAATTGTGGCGTAATTCCATGCTTTTATTTTTATCGAAAACGATTGATTAGCTATATAGAGTAAAGAGAAAGACTTATAAGCAATGATGCAAAAGATATTTGTCATCAGTTATTTGCTATAGCTACTTTTAACAGGCGCTCACCATAGACCAGCAGTTTGATCTGTCTGTTTGTTTTGAATTTCGCACAAAGCTACTCGAGGGCTATATGCGCTTGCCGTCCCTAATTTAGCAGTGTAAGACTAGAGGGAAGGCCGCTAGTCATCACCGCCCACCGCCAACTCTTGAGCTACTCTTTTACCAACGAATAGTGGGATTGACCGTCACATTATAACGCCCCCACGGCTGGGAGGGCAAGCATGTTTGGTGTGACGGGGATTCGAACCCGTGACCCTAGGATTACGAGTCGAAAGCATTAACACGCTTGGCCATGCCGGGCCCAAAGGGCGAGCATCTTTGGTGTGACGGGGATTCGAACCCGCGACCTTCGGATTACGAGTCGAGTGCCTTAACCACCTGGCCATTCCGGGCCTTGATCTGTCTTGTTATAAAACAATCTACTTAGGGTGAGACGGACAGTCCAGACTGCCTTACAATTGCTTTAAACGTTGTGAAAACAAATGAGTTCTATGATCCAACAACTAAAATTAAAAACAAAGTTTCACATTAAGAAAAAATAAAACTATTTCATACTTACGTGTAAATGTTGTACACTCTTAAATCAGCCTTTTAAATCTGGTAATAATAAATAACCACACAAGACTTTTGTTCTTATAAAGCCTGTTGGTATATACTGACACTAGTTTCTAAGCCCACATTAAGTATATCCTTAAACCATCTTTTTTGAGCTTGCTTACAGAGAAATCATTGCACTGCTTTTAATATCCTTACACTAAAGTTTCGAGCTTTCGTGTAATTGTATTCTTAGATGTATTTTTGTTTTTCTCCATTTTTAACACTCATATAAATAAATCCTCACATTACTGTTTAACTCTAACACGGAATTTGGCCCAGCATGTCTAGGTGGTTAGTGGGCTCGATTCGTAATCCGAGGGTCTGGTCACACCAAACATGCTCGCCCTTTCAGTTGTGGGTATGTTATAACGTGACGGTCAATCCCACTATTCGTTAGTAAAAGGGTAACCCAAGAGTTGGTGGTGGGTGGTGATGATTAACTGCCTTCATTCTAGTCTTACACTACTAAATTAGGGACGGCTAGTGCAGATAGCTCTCGTGTAGCTTTGCGCGAAATTCAAATAAACAAACAAACACACGGAATTTCAAGTGAGCTCTTTGATATCATTTCACGACTCGAGGGAAGAAGATATGTTGATGAGTTCACGAGTCCAGTGAAATGCAACTGTACAGTACATTTATACACGCTGTGTTAGATCCAGTCTGAGCACTTCTTGGTTTAAACCTCAGTCACTTTAGTAATTCTGTCTCACTTGATGATTTACCCGTTATAAAGTAGGCTTGTTTAGCACTCAGTGCGGAAATCAGTTTAACCTGAGGCATAGCAGTGCTTTTGGTTTAATTACCATATTTTTCGGTGTATCAGACGCACTTTTTTTTCCCAAAAAAAGGGATTTCAAAACCCCCCTGCGTCCTGTACACCAAAGGTCCAAATGTTTATGCCTCTACTACTTTTGAAGTATTCTAAAGAATAATAAAAAATTATGCTGATGTTGAATAAATAAATAAATAAATGATAACTGTGAAAAATATTTTTTCCCTGAAGATAACCTTGAAAATAGGGGTGCGTCGTATACACCGAAAAATACGGTGTGTTTGTTAACGTCATATCTGATATATATACGCATTGTTTTGGTGCAATTCTATTTCTTATTCGTTTTGAATTTCTTTGTTCTCTGGCTTCCCGTTTTATAACTTTATTTAATTTTGATGACGAAATAGTTTTAATACTATTCCTTTATGAATTTCAGCTCATGTATTGTAGTGTTTATTTTCACCATTAATGATTAATTACACTTTTCATAGGATATTATGATAGGCCTATTATATTTCTATAACACTGCATTCTTAATCTAGAATTAGAAAAGTGCACAATAACCGTATTTCAACTACGCTATATCCATCAGGTCTATCACTTAAAGAGCTAGACTGAAAACGTTGTGTAACAAGAACATAATTGGCTCAGCATAATGTCTTATGACAAGCATAATAAATAAGAATCGTAGTGAGCCAGCTTGTAAAAGGCATTCGCACCATAATCATTATTGATGGTTTTCACTATATCTTGAGCTTTATTACTGAGTTGATGTTTATTTTATGCTGTAAAAGTTTATTTTTAGTTTTGACACTACACTGGGTTTTAAAAGTATCATGTTGGTTTTCCAGGTTTCTATATATGTATATAATGTTTATGTTCATTGTTTTCTTGCGTTTTTTTTACTTATTTATTTATTACGGTGATTTCTATTTTCGTTTTTGACTTCTAACTTATTTTGATTTAAGTCCTATATTTTCAGTGTTTGGGTTATTTATGGATATCATGTTTAAGTTCATCACTGTGTTGTTTCAGGTCTAGGCTTATGAAGCTAAATACAGGGTTTAGATACCCGTTGTGATCACATCAGCGACAACGTACTGTGTAATTAATTACAGACAAACAAAAAATATATTTTTTTTTATTTTGAGATTGTTTAGTTTCTTATTTTTAACATTTTAAATCTTATGTTCCTTTACTTACATGTCAAATCATGTCACAAATTTTGAACTATAAACTTAAACGGCTCGGCAAGGCATTCGACTCGTAATCCGAAGGTCGCGGGTTCGAACTCCTGTCGCACCAAACATGCTCGCCCTTTCAACCGTGGGAGCGTTATAATGTTACGGTCAATCCCACTATTCGTTGGTAAAAGAGTAGCCCAAGAGTTGGCGGTGGATGGTGATGACGAGCTGTCTTCCCATTAGTCTTACACTGCAACATTAGAAACGGCTAGCGCAGATAGTCCTCCTGTAGTTTTGCGAGAAATTCCAAACGATTAAACTTAAATTTGATTTGTGTTATTTGGCTAATTCCTGAGTTATGTATTTACTTATTGGTGTAATGTTTTTTCTCTCTATACAATATTATGTATTTATTTAGTGACGTAAGATGTAATTTTTATACAGTGTTATGTTAATACTTTTTCCATCTGTATTAGATTTTATTCATTATTCTGAGGTAACAAATTACAATATTGTAACCTTACGTTTCATATTTGTTTTTATAGCCTCGGTTGATGATTATTACTATTTCAGTTTTGTGAACCCCAAATTATAGTGTTAAAAGTCCATAAACTTACCGCTGACCCACCGGGGACTTTAGTCCAGTAATTTCCAATTTTATTAAGCATTTTGAGCTTCCCAGTATTATGACAAATTTAAGTTTAGTTTTTTAAAGATTTAAGATGTCTTTTTTAATTACTGAGTCTTTCTATCATAAGTATTAAATATTTCTGTCGTTTGTATGACGTGCAAGATAATATCTTTCTCTTTGTTAGTCCAAGGGAGACTTGATTCAGTTTACACATAATCCTTTCCCAAGTGATTAGTATAAGCTTGATTCAGTTTACATACAAGCCTTTCCCAAATGATCAGTATGAATTTGATTCAGTTGACACACAGGCATTTCCCAAGAGATCAGTCTGAGCTTGAATGTGAACGAACTGTGATCTTCATTTTGGACAACTCAGAATATTGATATAAGAGTCAAGGCAGTGTTTTTCGAGGTCTTCCAGGTCTTGTTTTGTGAAGAGTGACCATCATTTGTTCTATAGTCAGTGAGAGCTAAAGAGGCTGGGCAGTTTGAAACAAAATAAAAGTTCATTCATTATGAATTATTAAACCAGAAACTTACGAACGTCTTATTGTATGTCGTATGTTTACACTACTTAATCCACTTATTTGTGTTTGATTTATTCGCTACAAAGTACTTAATTTCGACTCTCTTTTTACATGTAAAACTTATAGCCTGGTTGTCATCTATCAGTGTGCCCGAACATCACACCTACAACAAAGTAATATACATTTCCACAACAGGTATAAGTTATTATTTGCTTTTTTTTGTTTTTTCTTCGAAGTTATTGTGATACTAATTGTGGTCGAACTTCATATTTTTACGAAAATAGATTTTTATCTAAAAAGGCATTTTATTGCGAAAGTATTTTAGTTTTTATTCGAAGAAATATCCCAGTTTCCCACAAATATACAAAAGTTTTTTATTGTTGTAGTTTGATCATTATGAATAATTAATTACTTGCAGTCTCCTAGCGACTTCTGAATATTTGGCTTTAGTTAAATAGCATCAAGAGTTCCCAGCTTGTGTAATCGCTCCATTTTCTAATAATATTTTGTAATTTTGGATTTTATGATAATTTCGTATATGATTTAAAAAGAGTAAAGAGAATGTGGAAGTTAGGCCAAGTTTCAGGTGTTTTCTATGTAAAAAAGTTTCATGTTTTCTGTGTAACAAAGTTTCATGTTTTCTATGTAACATTTTAAAACACGTGCTTGAGCTTCTGTATCAAATAGTGTCATTTATGCATTTAATATTGTATACTACGTGAAACTGCCTTTGGCGGAATCTTCATCAGGGTTCTACGGGTGGAACAGGAGCTGTGTGAGATAATTGTTTAACCTAGGACTTGCAAACCTGTTTGCCCTGTGTACTTTCACGACACGTTCAAGAGCACTTCCTTACAATGTTAAATTCCCATTTCAACCATTATGTTCCTACAACAAACTTAAGGTATTGTATGTCTTGTTACGTTTGGACATGTAATGTGATTGCTGTTTGTCACAATTGTATCCTATCATTGAGACTACGATACGTGAATTTGTTTTTAGTTGTTTATCATTCCCAAACATTTGATACAAACCTTTCTACAATTTTCTCAAGCAATAATTACTTGGTAAACTTTTCACACGGATATTCTGTTTTATTTATCATTACCCAAAAACTTATGGTGAGTTCCTAAGTAGAGAGAGCGAGCTATCTTTGAGTTTTGTCAACAAGGTTATGTTTGTATGTTCATTAATTTATTTTATCATGTCGTATCATCACCATTCAATTGAAAGATTACCAATCTCACTATCTGCTAACTTCATGAATTATTTGTACAATCAACCAATAAAACAATCTATTTCGCATACATTTCGAAGTCCACAGTTATTAGATTTTGTGTTTCTCATGTTATTATGGGTATTTGACTACCTATAAGCATAACAATCCAGTATACATTGTCACAATCCATTCAACACCAGTTACATTTGAAGACGTAACCTTAACACTAAGTTTCAGCAACATAAGCGATATACAGCATCCATTTGCATTATCTGTCTTTCTTTTTTGTATTTTTAATGTAAGCAGAAAGAACTGCTTCTCTTTATCGAGAAGAAAGAAAATATAGCTGGGGTAAATAGACACGTACTGGAACTAGGCTAAGATAGGGTAATAGGCATAGAGTGAAAAGTAGCCAAATTGTAGATCTGGAGTGCAGCTCTGTACTCTACCAAGTGCTTCAGTCGAGTGTCAAGTGCTTTAGACTTTCTACTGTGATTACTAATTCACTACCTGACTCATTTAGAGTCACTGATTATGTTAGCTAGCCCAGACCATTTTGGTGTGTAGGATATTACGTAAAAATTAATGAGCCAGAATGCACCCTGGTCTTGTGGAAGTTCCTCATCTTCAAGTCCACAAATTACTGATTTCTTAATAATGAACTCAAGCTTCAGCAACACCTAATAGAGAAACACATTTGGTAGATGCAGAATAAACAATCGACATATCCTCTATGGTGAGTGGAGTAACATTAAAGTTAAATAAGTTTGGATATTGGAGAGTCAAAATTAGATGGGATTACCTTCAAAGAGGTACAGAAGCCGAAAAAGAAACACAATCAGTAATTAATTCACCTGATATTACATGGGTGCCACGTGTTCAAATAAATACACGTTACAGATTATGGCGAAGTTGTAGTCATCGCTGTTGTTTCACTAGGAACTCAGTTAGGATATACAGTTTGTTTGTTTGTTTTGAATTTCGCGCAAAGCTACTCGAGGGCTATCTACGCTAGCTGTCCCTAATTTAGCAGTGTAAGACTAGAGGGAAGGCAGCTAGTCATCACCACCCACCGCCAACTCTTGGACTACTCTTTTACCAACGAATAGTGGGATTGAACGTCTCATTATAATGCCCCCACGGCTGAAAGAGCGAGCATGTTTGGTGCGATCGGGAAGGATATACAGTAGCTTTCCATCAAAAGTTGTGAAAAGCAGTGAGGCAATATAGATAACTCTGTGTAACATTTGAATAACAAACAATCTAACCATTTAGAATTTATTGTTAACCACGATGGGGGCTACTGAACATTAGAGCCACTTGTATAACAGATACTTAATGCGGAAAATCTGTAACAAGTTTTATAAGGTGAAAAGGTCAAATAGGTAAAAGTTCAAAACAAAATATCTAAGAGAATCTAAATAACTTTTTTGCATCACTTACATGAAAAAGCATATTAGAGTATGATAGAAACTGATTAAAACTATACCTCGTACAAACTTTTACAAAAACAAACTTTTAAACATTAGGGACGTTCTAAGAATAATAAGAGCTGAGGCAGTGGTGATGAGATTTAAAACTGTAAATTTTGAGTGCAATAATCCATTATCACCTATCATTGTGGCTTCAGCTACTATAACATAGCCTTCAGAAACACCTGCATATCTAGAGTTTTGGAGAAACTATTTGCGGTCTTCAGTAAAACAGGTATTATGATCAATATTTTGAGGGAACCAGGGCGTTTACTGTTGTCGTGGATAGCACACTTGGAACAAAACTGTCCATATCTAACTTAATTATGAATTTGTAATAGCTCACACTTTGCCCCACTATTAAGTAACAATGAGAGGGATATTGCCGAGTTTCAGAAGCTTTTGTGAGATTTAATGAGATATCTGTGTCAGAAAGGATGGCTGTTTATTTACTTAAACTGATTTGTGCCTTTAGTCAGACATATCTGAAAGGGTGATTTGTGCCTGTAGTCAGACATATCTGAAAGAGTGATTTGTGCCTGTAGTTATACATATCTGAAAGGGTAATTTGTGCCTGTAGTCAGACATATCTGAAAGGGTGACTCGTGTCTGTAATTAGACATATCTGAATTCTGAGTTAACGTTGGAGCAGTCATAATTTTATTCTTTTTGGCATCATTGCAGGCATTTTCAGAAAAGCAAAGCTCAGGCCATTGAACATTAACTTCATTCTAGCTAACAGACTTAATTTAGAATTGGGCAAAGGTTTTTGACTATGGATTACAATCAACGCTACTTTTCACAAATTTAATATACTGGTAATTGGCAAATAAATCTCAGAGACAGACCTGCTGTATAATCCGTGGAACACGTGAGCTGCAGCTGACAAAATAATGACTGAAAACAGTGGATTACAAGTTTGCGTTAAAAACGAGAACTCAGTACATTACTTGCTAAATTTACTAACGCGTCTGTAGGTTTTGGGACAAAATCATAGGTCATCGTCATACTGATGATGAACATCTTGTCATAAAAGTGCAGCACAAGCTTCTCTGGAGCACTTGGGATATAACCACTGCTGAAAGAGATTGGATGTTGAAGGATGGGATAATGCAGTCATCAGTGTATGAACATTATATGTGCTGATAGCGAAAAAGAAGGAAGACACGCCTAGGACCTGTCACTGGACTTTAGATGGGAGACTACACTAGTTTTGCTCAACAGATTTCCACTCTCTCGGACAGATGAATGCCTAAAACACTTCAGTACTTTAGAGAATGTTTTCAGCTGCTGAATGGTGAAACTAGATTATTGAAATAGGCCTAAGGCTGCTTCAAACTTTAAGAAATATTTATGCGAATTTAATGTGATCCTGTTTTGATTGTGTAATATACTTTCAAGAGGCTGATGTAACTCGTACTGTGAGGACTGTATACTTGATATATACATGTTTGGATGCACATTTAACACCACTACTGAATACGTAACAGTGTTGTTTTTTCAGACAATACGAAAGTTACAAGAAAATGAGGGACTATACATAAACAAATAGAACGTTTCGGACATGTGGCTGGCAAAGAAGTCATCTCTAGTAATTCTGCTGAAATATAGGAAATCAGAGGCTGGATTCATCTTTAATGAGGATTTCGTTCTTTTATATTACATTATTGTTACTTTATATTAACCTTTTCTAAGACAGTGGCATCACTAAGATGTGATTCATATTTGGATTGAGGATTGTTCACAATTATACCAGTCATTAAAGTGTTGTTTAATTAACGTACCAATGCTAGCTTTTCCAAAGTATCCATTTATACTGAAAACAGATGCTTTTGATAGTGGAATTGTAGCGCTTATGTTACAGGTGTAATATGGTACGTCTGGTGCTATTGAAAGTTATTTCTGCACAAAAAAGCGAAATGATTGCTTGAAGTTGTAGTATTAGTTCGAATTCTGCAAACGCCGTGTGGATAGTAACTCGCAATAAGAATGGTCTATATATCAGTGAAGATTCTTATGAAGTTTAACTAACTGTAAGAATTGATAGTATATTAAATAACGAGTGCACTGTTACTGTACTACATTACTAAGATGAGTAACTGGAAACGCTGATGGGTTCTCGAACGAGTCAGCGAGGCTTGATACTACTTGAAAGTTGCCATGAAATGCATAAGCAACCTGACAGAAAAGTACTGGAGATTTATGATTACTAAGAGCAAATAATAAAAGGTTGTGGAAAGGTCAGCTAATTAACTCAGACATGCTTTGGAGTTTTTGCTGTAGAACAGGTAGAAGCGTAATCTTAGCTGTGTAAAGAAGTTTCCATAGAAGAATACAAATGTATGAATAAATAACGAACTCCATAGTTATGATTTATAGAAAAACAGTACACATAGTGGTATCCAATTTGTGGTTCCTTTATCTTTAAGGCATGAGGTTTCTCTTATGGTATATAATATGATAATTGGAGGACGACAAGAAGGCACACACACACTATGACCAGTCTTGTGGATATGATTTTACTGTCTATATTCCTGTGTGGTATACTTGTATACCACATTGTCTACCTTCTTATTCCAATATAATATTTTAAGAAATTAATCTATTACTCTGTTGTGGTATTTTCACATAACAAACGGTCGGAAAATTCATTAAGGGGCTCTCATTCTAACTTCTTTTGTTTGTCGTCTCCCTCTTAAGGTTAAACCTAATCTGCCTTTGGGAAATATAACTTTATTGCTATATCTTGTGTCAATAACAGTGGTAGGTCGCCTTTGAAGTAAGTAACTTCAGGTTTAATAAGTATAGTACACGATTTTGACTGATACATTCTGGGTATAAAACAGCTTACTATGCAATAAAAGTGAATGTTCATCATTTTGAGCTATAAAACACATGCTGTGTTTGTGTTAGTGATTGTTCATTTGTGTGTTACCTTGTTTCTAGTCTCTTTGTTTCAACGAGTTCAAGTGTTCAGAGAAATTAAAATAATTTTTTATAAATACCTTTTCAAAGTTCCTCTTTTTTAATAGACTTATTTCATTATTTCAAAGATAAATCAGTTTAACCTAAAAGTACTCCAATTGCAAACAGGTAGATAGATGGTGTTAACTCTACTGGGTGCAAACCAGATAAAAGGCCAGCTAAACTAAGGCACTTTTTTTATGCTACAGAGAATAGCCATGGATGTATTAGACTTCAGATTGAAACAGATAATGGTAATTGATATGCGTTGTAATTAATTACACTGCACAACACAGTTTTTGCTTCTTGAACACTGTTTGGTGTTCCTTATAGATTTTTGGCTGCTGATCACGAAAATCACATCCAAATGTGCCCATCACGTACCGTTTCATCGAAATCTTCAGTTTTGCTACAATGGAAAAACGATATCAGGGAAACTGGAATCCGTCAATGCTTGCTGACTACTGTTGTACACTGCTACGTGATGCACCGGACATTGAATACAAATGAAAATCAGAAGCAAAACACTTTTAATTATGTTGAACTTTATAGCGTATTAGAAACATAAACGCAATTAAATACGTTATTGCCGGCAAACAGTTAACTGTCTATTTCTCAGAGTTTCTACGTGATGAAGCAAAACCAAAACTATATTTGTGCATACCCACCAGGTACCTGTCACAATCAGCAAAAACTTTTCAGGAAGCAAAACTTTAAAAAAAAATTGTTGTGCAGTGTTATTTTACCAAACGGGTCGAAGTTTATTCTTTTCCAATACGCCAACTTAACACGATAGTATATACTTCTTACTTCAAAGTACCTGAAGAAATACACGGCTTAAATAGTACATTTTAACAGTTGACTGTTATTGGCTTGTACCAAACATTATGTATAGTTAAGAAGTAAACTACACCTTATCACCCTCAGTCTGATAGTGTGTTTATGAACAGTACTAACCGTCAAGTGGGTACTTTCAGAATTTCTCAGTGAACTGAATGAGATAGTCAGTTCACTGATTAACTGAAACCAGAACAGCAGTCAACTCTTTGTTCTCCAAACTTTTCAGTGTTTGAAAGATAAAGTACACTTCCCATAAATGAAATGCATAATTCTCCAGCTACTGACAATATTTCTTGATTTCGAGCAAAGTCATACGAGGGCTATCTGCGCTAGCTGTCCCTAATTTAGCAGTGTAAGGCTAGAGGAAAGGCAGCTAGTCATCACCACCCACCAAAAACTCTTGGGCTACTCTTTTACCAACAAATAGTGAGATTGACCGAACATTATAACGTCCCCACGGCTAAGAGGGCGAGCATGTTTGGTTTGAAGAATGCAAGCCTTTCACTGTAACAACAACACTGTGGACGAGAATGAAACGAAGGTAATTGTGAAACAGAGAGTTCTTATTCTATTTTTAAAAACGCAAAGAAGTCTGAACTCAAATCGTGTTCTAACCACTTACACCGTTTATAGTTAATTTTAGTCACTTATCGCGATGCAGTTTTTTTTTAACCTAACGGAGTTCTTACCTACATGTATAAAATACTTATAGTGACAGACTGGATAAGTATTTGCAGTCGAAGGAACAAAACATATCGCAAAACAAATGTATATATATTAACGATAATATATCTAATTTCAATTTCAATTTTGTGTGTGTTTGTTTTTAAATTTCGCGCAAAACTACATCAGGGCTATTTGCGCTAGCCGTCCTTAATTTAGCAGTGCAAAACTAGAGGAAAGGCAGCTAGTCTTCACTACCCACCGCCAACTTTTGGGCTACTCTTTTACCAACGAATTGAGGGATTGACTGAAACCTTATAACGCCTCCACGGCTGAAAGGGCGATCATTTTGGTGTGACGGGGACTCGAACCCTCGACCTTCAGATTACAAGTGGAGTGCTCTAACCACCTGGCCATGCCAGGCCTTACTTTTTTTGTTATTCATTGCACAACATTGCACAACTCAACTGTTGTAAATACCACGTGAAACTGTACGAACACATATTCGTACATAAGTAATACTGACAAGCTTAAAATATATATAAGAAACACAAAACGGTTTCATCAAGCATGGATAAAGACATTGCCGCATCAGTGTTAATCTTACTAGACAGTGTTAATAACGGGTGTGAACGCCCTCATTCCCCCTTACAGCCCAGTTATCAATCTATTCTGTCAACTTGCTGCCGGTAAAAGTTAAGGATATTCTATAAATTGGGGCGCCAACCGTACCGTCTATAATTAACTACTGTGTAACAACCGTCTAATCATCCGCCAAACTGCTTAAATACGGCGAGAAGGGAAGACCTGCTGAGCATACGCGGTGAAGACCTAAATAGCCTCAACAGGTGCGAAATATCGTCAAATATTGATTTAAATATTATAATACATTTTTGCTGTTAGAATGAAACCCATCTGGAATCATTTGTAAACGTCAACACCTGCTGACAAATAGAACTGCATTGAAAGCTCCTTATTGATAATGAAATCAAACATTAAGGCTAAATGGGATAGTACTTCTACATTGTTCTGGTAGTCAACAAAAACATTAATTTTTTAAAATACTAACATTATTTCTTCTTGAAATGTTACGCCAGTATCTCAAGAGCAAATATCCATCAAAATAATTAATACTGTTTAAATTGCAGTTACGTTTTTTGTTTTAAAATAATGTTTCAACATTATTTTATATAAAAAATTGGGATAAACTCGTGGTACAAACAGAAAAAAAACTTTGAGTATAACGCAAGTAATTTGAGAATACATCATTTTGCCTTTAAAATAATTTTCTATTAAAAATTGAAATTTATTAAAAATGCTAAATAAAATCGATTCTAACTACTTTATTAATTGGATTGAATTTCTAGCATTGGCTTTTACGCTGAAGCAAGTGAAAGTAACCACCTAGCGGTGTAACACATGATTTTTTTCTATTCTCTTAACACTATTATTATATAATATGGCTCCATGTAATATAATATGACATAGTACTTTTTTGTTATCAAGCCTTACAAAATTAAAATAATTATTAAGATCCAAAGAGCCATTTCGGGTTTCGATTTAAAAAATATTATGGATTCCTTGGAATAGTGTGTGTGATTTTATAGTAAAGCAAGCGAAGGCTATCTACTGAGGAGAATTGAATGGCTGATTATAGAGTTGTAAATCCGTAAACTTACCGCTGTACCAGCGGGGTAACCACTGGAGAACCAATAGAAAATTAATTTCCAAATCAAATCAAACTGAAAACAAAGGTATATATTAATACGAAGTCTTATTTCACAACTGATGCTAATGGTTAAGGGAACTTGTTCTGAATTGAATGGTATCGAATTATTTAGTTTTCTGTCATTATGATAGGTTTAGTTGTTGCTTTAGTCTGTTAGAGTATAAATGTAATACAATAAAGAAATGTTTGAGGGAAAAATCAGAAAAAAACATATTTCAATAAAAATAGAACCGTTAACTTATTAACATATTTAAATAAAAATAGAACCGTTAACTTATTCTCATATTTAAATAAAAATAGAACCATTAACTTGTTAGTAATAAAGTAAAATCATACCGGTCTGATATAAATTGGTAGTGACATAACAGCCGAAGAAGCAGGCCCGGCATAGCCAGGTGGTTAAGACACTCGACTCGTAATCTGAGGGTCGCGGGTCCGAATCCCCGTCACACCAAACATGCTCGCCCTTTCAGCCGTAGGGACATTATAATGTAATGGTCAATCCCACTACTAGCCCAAGAGTTGGCGGTGGGTGGTGATGACTAGCTGCCTTTCCTCTAGTATTACACTGCTAAATTAGGGACGGATTGCGCATATAGCCTTCGTGCAGATTTGCGCGAAATTTAAAATAACAAATCGAGGAAGCAAGAGAAGCGATAACTCTCCCTAGTCTTGTGTGTAGGGAAGTTACCTTCAGGTAGAGGAGGTCTTACAGGGACCCGATAAACAACACAATTTTCATATAGATAGAGATTTCATTTTTTTTGTAAAACTTTTCAAAAAACGTATGTTCTCAGTATAATGTTGCTAGTGACACCTGATAATTTCGGTTGAAAGCAATACATACGCATGCTCAAATCATTAATTCTTAAATGAAACAATTTTTATAACACTTTTTGGAAGCTGACGTTTCATTAAAAAAAAGAAAAACCAAAATCATACTTAAACAAACATAAACATATTTAGGAAGGTTTTAGCACGCTCCTGGCATGGCCAGGTGGTTGAGGCACTCGACTTCTAATCTGCGAATCCCCATCGCACCAAACATGCTCGCTCTTTGAGCCGCGGAGGTGTTATAATGTGACGGTCAATCCCACTATTCTTTGGTAAAAGAGTATCCCAATAATCGGCAATGAGTGGTGACGGCTAGCTGCCTTCCCTCTAGTTTTACACTGCTAAATTAGGGACGGCTATCGCAGATAGCCCTCGAGTAGCTTTGCGCGAAAACCACAAACCAAACAAACAATGAATCAATGCTCGAGAAAATATCGGTTGTAGAATGTCGTCTAAAAATGTTAAAGATATAGCAATTCCAGATCCACGTTGTCACCCAAATTGTTCCACAGCGAGTCAATGGTAAGTTTACAGTCTTACAATGGTAAAATTCTATGTCTGTGTCCCCACGGTGGACAGAGTGGAGATAGCTCCTCCCCCCTCCCTTTTGTGGCTGTGCACTAAGAAAATAATACCAATACAAATTCAAAAACAAACAAACAAACACGACCTACATTCTTAAAATTATTTTATACACAATTTCATTTCACTCCATAATAAAACGATCTTTGGTTTGTTTTAATTTCGATTTTCCTAACTGTTATATTAGTACTAAATATACGCTTTGGTTGTCACAGAGCAAATATTAACATTCGATTCAAGTCTTTTTCACCCAGTAGAGGGCTAGGGAACGCCGATAAGGACTTTATGTGAAGAACATTAATTTGTTCTTTATCTCTGATTTGGATCTTTTCGACATTATGTATTGACTACGCAAGAAAGGCATAAAAGGCGACATCATTTTAGTCACGAGCTTGATCTTTGAAACTAAGGATCCTGAATCTTATCTGGCCAATGAAAAGGATGAATAAAAATGTGTAATGTAAATGTTTGCCGCTTGCACACACACACACACATAGAAATATACGTGAATGAATGCACTGATTATCCACTCATAATGTGAGAGATAAGAACACTGACGGAAAATGTGATATAATATAATAAATGACCGATTGGAAAGACTAGCAATAAAACATTCGACTAAGAACAAGTCGAGCCTATGATAACTCTTGAGCTGCTAAGTTTTGTACAGGACAAAGTGTGTTGACCTCTGGTCAACCTGACCTAATATCTTTCTGGTACATTGTTGTGCTTCTCATCTTTCCAGCAGATGTCGGGATCGTGAGATTTGTGACACGTCGTTAAACTCATCAGCATCATGTTGTTATTCTTTCAAGAAGGTTATATTGACCGTTGTATTGCCCATTACGACCTCATTTTGTAGGCTGCACGCATGCAGTTAGTCGTGCTTCAAACTAGATAAGTGAACAGACTGTCTACGTACCTCTGCCAAAGACATATGTGATTCGTATCAAATGAACTACAAATATCATTTAACTGTGCCCTAGCCTTAGTCTTGTAAACATTTTTGCGTTACAGATGTCGCATGGAAGGCGATACAGTTGTAAAAATAACATCAGAAATCATTCAATATGTGTTTGACTTCCATCTACTTATCTGTCTATATTTATTTTTGCGTATTATATTTATTTAATTATATATGTATGCTCCATTTTTAAGTTGATTAACTTATTCAAGTTTCCAAATATGTACTAAATGTATTCGTTTTACAAATATTATCTTTTATAAACCAAAATATGACCATATCCCGAGTAGGATGACCCTGAACCCTAAACAGCTTGGTTGTCATTTGATAATCTTAGAATCCTAATCGTCTGATCAAATAGTTATTTTAGATACATCGTAATTTGTTTGCTTGTTTCGTTTCAAAACTCCAGTGACACAAAGTATAAACATGTTCAATGTTAAACATTATATTTTTTTTTTTTTTACAAAATTTATCATTCGCACTCATAGCAATGGTGTGTATACACTGTAACAACTTTTGTTTTATCTTCTTAATAAACTAACTTGTCAATGGTAATTGACAATACACACACATAATATAAAGGTCACTAGTTATCTTCTAAACGATGAGTCACTTATAATGCATTTTTGAAGTGGTCAAATGTAATAGCATTCGTTCCTTGAAAATGTCTTTTGACAGAAAGTCGCTACCCTTTGAAAAAGGGGTTAAGGGTAGGCGACTCATTTTTTGTCTGTTATAATTTCTAAGAAAAACAATTAAATTAGTTTTTGTTTATAAACAGTTTGAAGGCTAACTTGAAGTAGGTTTATTTATTCTGTATTACTGATCTTGAAAGACCAGGAAGATAGTTCAGAATCAATTATCTTCCTCTCTTTTCTGGAAATGATAGGAAAACCTGATATTTGCTGAACATATGTTCAAAAGCTGGACAGCACTATGGAGCAGGAGTTCCATGGTTTACGTCCTGTTACTGTCCCAAAAATCACACTCCGTACTTTGGAACAGTAGTCCACGAGTTGGTGGTTTGGTGAGTCTATCTCTTCAGATTTAGGGACAGTTAGTGTATATACCCTCTGAGAGCTTTATGCGAAATTCGAATATTAAAAACAACGTGTCTATATGTATATATATTTACACTGCTAAATTAGGGACGACTAGCGCAGATAGCCCTCGAGTAGCTTTGCGCGAAATTTAAAACAAACAAACAAACAAACCAAACGTTCCTTTAACAATACGTTCACATTATATACGATGCTGAATTTTGTTTACATAATTTATAATTGTTTAAGGTAGTTTTAGCATAAATCATTTCCTGAACACTTTGTGGTAAGATGTTATGAATAACAGACATGAAATAATCAAAAGTGTGGATATTCAAGGTGTGTAAAATGGTAAAATAAAATATACAATATACAAAATGTGTATCAAATTAAAACACATATCGTTGTAAATCTCTTGCATAAATAAATATAAAAAATAAAGGACATTGGAACTGTAAAAGTACAAATAAAACTTCTCAATTCATTAACTATCATCCAAGTTCCAACAGGTAAAAGATAGAAACGACTACAGCGAAAAATAAACATTCATTGACGATTTAAACTATCACAAATACAGCAACAGGGAAGACAAATGAATGGGACACAATTATCATCACCAGAAACATTATGACTTCTCTATATGCTGCTGGTGGTTAAGTTCAAGTTGGACACTAAAGGGAGTTAATGTTACAAATCCCTACCATGTATGAGATATTGAAGTGACGTTCTCTCATGTCTGTCTCTCTAGATAAGGCCTCTGGGCTTAAAAGTTTATCTGTTGAGCTTTATAATCATTTTTGGTCTGTTATTAGCCCAAATGTTGTTAACTTATATCAACTGCTAATCAGTTATTAGTAATCGATGTGTTTGAAGGAAAACAAAGTTTGACAATGAAAATGATTACGACACTTATGATAAACAGTAGTTTTTATTTATATCAGAAGGGGTATAGATAAACGAAGAATACTTTAGATATACTGGAGGTGGAATCTGTAGACATCCGAAACATTTATCTTTGTACCTTTTGATGTAAATAAACAACGTTATTCTGCCATAAGTATGGTAAACCATTTACTCTTGCTAATCGGTTACTTTACTTCTTTATGACGAGTGATAACTCGTCTTTTACTTTGAGGACTTGAGATAAATTCACATATTGCTTCTTGAATCATAACCCCGTAAACATTTAGTGAGATTCTACTTAGAGTAGAAATATCCCTGATCGGTAAAATAATTTGTTACTAAAGGACGTTGTTTACATGTTTAATGACTGTATCTTCAGTGCGTGTCTCATAACTTTGACACAAAAGATAGTTGAAATTAATATTAGTGAAATGAGTATCCGAAGCATTTCTGTCCACTAACTTATACGGTTCGTCAATATTAACTTGACTCTTCAAAGTTAACCACTTCTTACTTTACACGAATTCTGAAACACGTTTTTAAGTGAAACTTTATATGCTGGCTAAATTCACAGGCCAGCTCGTACTCGTAAACTAACTCATTAAAGACATTAGGAAAAGTAAGGGCATTGGCTCTCGTTGTGGGTTGAAGATCGAAATTTGGATAAAAAGTAATATAGAAAACCCTCTTGTGGAACAATGATTCCTGCTACTCGTTGTTATTTAACTTCGGATAACTGGGTCTGGACTTGATAGCAATCCGGAAAACACTTTGGATGTGAATGTGTAACGTCAGTCTTGAAGACTGGTGGAGACAGTACCATGGTGTGCTTTGCTTTGAATGATTTGCACCTGGGAGTTAAGGGAACGGTGAATGAAATACTGTATTCTGTTGTAACGTTACGAAAAAAGAGCACTGAACATACTGATGGAGATATACGTGGAAAACACACATCTGTTTCAACACGACAATGCATCAAATAATAATAAATTTCACCAGCCATAGATTTGAAGCAAATAACGTTCGGAAGCTGATTTGGTCAACCCTAGCACTGATCTGAATCCAACTGACTCGTAATCTCATTTCACTAAGAAATATTTTGAAGAAAAATATTGATAAATGTTATCAGAGGGTAACTTGTATGCTTGTCATCAAATATATGTTCATCCTTTTTCTTTCTTTAGGTGTGCCGTCCTAGTTTATCAGAATATATATTAATGTGTGTATGTACTGTTCCATTTTCATACACAATCATATGAAACATCATTTTGTGCAAAATCTTGTCACATACATCTTGAAATTGTACAAAAATAACTAGTCATAAATGGTTTGATAGTTTTACAAGGATAACTAGCAATATATTTCTCAATAGCTTTACAAAGAAAACTGCTCATAGATCTCTTGAAAGTCTTAGGAAAAGAAGTAGTCATAGATCAGTTGCAAAGTTCACCAAAAGTGTGTTTATATATAAATAAGACTCAAAATCTTTCTGCTTGTTTATTTGCCTGCCGTGTTCACTACACAGGTCACACTTTCCTCACATGAAGATGCGCAAAATGACAATTTTTTGTTGATATACGCGTCTGTCATCTACTAACCAAACTGGTAATTTTATCATTAACATACACACGAATAATTCTACGCAGACTTGACATTTTTTGGTAGGTTTGAGTTAACATTCAGCTTAAAGTATAGCATTACAGGTATCTTTAGTTATAGGTCATTAACATTAACTATACATTTACTACTACGCCATATATTTAACCAATACACGAAAGAAATGAATGAAAAATTAGAATTTTGTGTGTGAAAAAAGCCAACAGTAGGCCTAGGCTGTAAAACAAAATTATGCTCTCTACCATAAAACAGACTATGTTAAAAGACCTTGTTTGTTTGTTCTTGAACTTCGCGCAAAGCTACACGAGCGCTATCTGCGCTAGCCGTCCATAATTTTGCAGAGTAAAACTGGAGGGATGGCAATTAGTTATCACCACATACTGCCAAGTTTCGGGCTACTGCAACGAATAATGGGATTTATCGTTACCCTATAACGCCCCCACGGCTGAAAAGGCGAGCATGTTTGGTGTGATGGGGATTCGAACCCGCGACCCTCAGATTAAGAGTCGATTGCCTTAACCACCTTGCCACGCCAGGACGGAAATAAAGTGACGCAAGATTGTAATTAATAATTTTATTTCTACCCGTTAGAAGGCGGACTTCTTGTATTTCTGGTGTTTCTTTATTCTTCTTTCCAAAGAGTAAAATTGTGAAACGCTCATTTGTGTGCTGATCACTAGACAACTTTTCAATTTTAGATTTTAGATTCTCTATTATAGTTTGGTAGGTCAAAGGTCAACTATTACAAAAGCACGTATCTTAGTCTGCAATTTTCTTATATTTCCTGTTATTCGCTGGGACAGCGGTAGGTCTTCGGATTTACAACGCTAAAATCATGGGTTTGATTCCCTTCGCTAGACATAGCAGATAGCCCAATGTGGCTTTGCTGTAAGTAAACACACTCTCTTATATTTCCATCAACCCAAACGAGACTATGACTAAAAGTACCTTACAATTCACATATACAGAAGCATACAGACTTGTACCTCTCTTTCGATTTTACGTAGGTAAAAATGTTAGCAATGTTAAGCTTATTATTCCTTTTTAATTCAACCAATTTAGATGATATTTTACCTTGCGATAGTTCACACAGACTGAAAGAGATAGGTATGAAATTCGTGTCTTTCTTTTCATCTTACAAGGGTCAAAGGTTAAAAAAAATCTGTATGTAATAGGGAGCTCTGAACATTGTCTGTATTTATATATATATATGTGTGTGTGTGTATAAACGGTACAAATGGCTCTTAACAAGAGTGTTTTAATTCACACAACGCACGAAATTGTATATATCATATCAAAGAATGGGTCTTTTTACCTAACATTTATACGTAAAACTAGTTTATCATAAGGTCAAAATTTTCTATGCTCCAATATATCTTTCTCACAAAGAAATATCAAGTTGATGCTGCATTAACCCATACATGGAGTACATGTATTGTGGTTTATGCTTCCTTAACCAGCCTGGAATACCATTCTTGAAATCGTTTATTCTTGTTGAATAAGAGTGAATGAAATGTTGTATTTCTAGTTGTATTTTTACATGCTATATTACTATATTGAAAATACCTTAAAGCATCATAAAGTTTTTATTCCATCGTAAGTTGCAAAACTTAAATATGAAAGTACTTGTCCATGGACGATGCGTTACTGAACATTACTTATACGTCCAGTTATTTACTCTATCTCTCGTAATACTAAACTCACTAATAGTTAATGAAGATATGAGTCAGTTTTTGTAGGCCCCGCAAGGAGAAGTGGTTAGAGCACTCGGCTCGTAACATGCTCGCTCTTTCAGCTGTGGTAGCGTTATAAAGTTACGGCCAATCCTACTATTCGTTGGTTAAAATAGTAGCCCAAGAGTTGGCGGTGGGTGGTGATGACAAGCTGCCTTCCCTCTAGTTTTACACTACTAAATTAGGGACGCGTAGCGCAGGTAGCCCTCGTGTAGCTTTGCGCGAAATTCTAACCAAACAAGTTTTTTGTAAACCACTAGAACTTTTATTGAGAACTTTGGGCTTAGACCTCAAACATATTCCACATCAATAGGTCCCATGTTGTCATCATGTGCTATATTCCGCATCAGCTGATGCTCAAATCTATCTTCTTTCTATTCATTATTGTCATCACAAGATATACTCCACATCAACTGGCCCTCAAGTCTGTCTTTCTTCGGTTTCCAATATACATTAATAAATAGTTTGAAAAGCTGAAGATGTTTCAATAAAAAATAAATTATGTTTAAACCACGTACCTACAAATTATACTCAGAAAGAATAACTTTAGCAACAGCTTTCCATGCAGTTCTTAATGGAGTGCGATGAAATCTGTCAGCTTTAGCGTGTACAATGTTCTCAGATATTATACTAATTAGGTAGAAAAAAAAAACAACAAAAAAAAGGTATACGGTTTTTATCAAAAAAAAAGCTATCTGAATTTCATTTTTATTCGAATTTTTCATGTATCATAGAAAGTAGGTAGCTTGTAATTATTGTTACACTTATCAGTTATATTTATCGCTGACTTGGGACGTTTAGCAAGAAAAATTACCTTTCTGGCATCAAGCTTCGATTACTGGAAGAGTGAAATTTCACACCCACTTTATTTTCCCGCCTAACAAACATTCATGAAACCTAAGATTGGTACGGTTGTTTAAGACCCATGAATAGAAAAATACGATGTTTTTACACTACTAGAAGCAAATAATTATATTGCAAAAACGTAACAGAAAACGTGGAACCAAGTATAACACACCCAGTCTTGTGACTTTTTACTATAACAATAAATTTATCACCAGTAATCACTTAGTCACTTAAATAAGCAGATAATCCATATGGTTGATAACTACTATCTCGTTGCTCTTTTCTAGAGTATTCCCAAAGCGTGATTAAATTATTGCAAAAAACTAAATAAAAACTGCTTTAATCACTTAGAGGACAATGGATAATTTTTCCAGAGAACATATTTGAACGTTATACATTTATTATCTCTTTATTGTCCAGTGTTTTGTATGAGATGGAATTATTATATCATGCTTTAACACCTTTGATGACACTTTTTTAACATGAATTATATCATATTTGAAATTGTAATATACGTGCGAAGTAACAATGGGTTTTTTCACTATACGTGCGAAGTAACAATGGGGTTTTTCTCTATCCGTGCGAAGTAACAATGGGGTTTTTCACTATACGTGCGAAGTAACAATGGGGTTTTTCCGTCTTTTTAAGACTCGGAAAATAATTTAAGATGATTACAGAAATTTTACATGTTATATTTACTTTAACAGTAAACACGATTAAACATATAAAACACCTTTCATGTTTAATAGAATGTCCTCCGTAAAGCACGACAAATTTCAAAATAATACTTTTGAGAAACAAATATCATTGATTAACTAGGTTTCAGAAGTGTAGTAGTAACAAATGAATCGTAAAATGTAACTACAAAACATTTCGCTGTCGTACTGTATTATAGTAAATTAGCAAACAATAATTTATAAGCACGTCGAAACTCTTCTTCGTTTAGAACGTATTGGATATTTCTTTCAAAACATGTAGTACGTTCCACAAAATAAAACTATTTCATTATAATTGTAAATCGTTTATTATCAATTTACTAGTATAATATGCTTCCAAACCTGCGTTGTACTGTATTGTAGCCCCATCTGGTGTTAAATAAATCCTTTTAATGCATTTGTAAAATCTGTCTAAAAGTGTAGAATTAATCAATTGATATGTATAGTTTCAACTTCGCTTAAACAAATAGAAACCTGTGTAAATCTTTCAAAATATTGATTTTTTTTAAATCCACATATCGTGTACTTTGTTTTTTTAACATTTGGTTTAATACAGTTACCTATCAGAAACAGTATAGTGTATAACCTAAAACATTTTCATGTATCAATAACTCAGGCCTGCGAATTTAAACGTCTTAGAAGTTGTTTTGATTTTAATAACGGATTTTCCGTAATCCAGCTGCATAGATTTCGAAAGTTGGTTGGTGTTTCATGGCGCAAAGCAACTGGGCTATCTGCGAAAATATTTTTTTTCTGTTTGTTTATTTGTTTTGAATTTCGCGCAAAGCTACTCGAGAGCTATCTGCGCTAGCCGTCCATAATTTAGCAGTGTAGGACTAGAGGGAAGGCAGCTAATCATCACCACTCACCGCCAACTCTCTAGCTACTCTTTTTACCAAGGAATAGTGGGACTGAGCGCCACATTATAATGCCCCCACGGCTAGGAGGGCGAGCATGTTTGGCGCGACGCGGATGCGAACCCGCGACCCTCAGATTACGAGTCGCACGCCTTAACGCGCTTGGCCATGCCGGGCCAAAATATCTGATATAATGTGTGTTTTTCTTATAGCAAAGCCACATCGGACTATCTGCTCAGCCCACCGAGGGGAATCGAACCCCTGATTTTAGCGTTTTAAATCTTGATGAAAATTCCTACTCAGATCAAATTATTATTTCATTTACCACAATGAAGATTTTATTATTCTTATGTTTGTTAACATAAATACAAACAAACAGAAGAAAAGGGAAGAGCATTGAAGTAAAATCGTGAAGAAAACAATTCTTACTTAGATCATAGTATTTCTCCGTTTACCATAATGAACATTTTTATGATTATGTTTTAAACAAATACAAATAAACTGAGAAACGAGAAGAGCACGAATATACATCCTCATTCATCACGATTTGTGTAAAACCTCTGTCGTTTAGTCTCAAAACTGAGTGTTGTCGTCTTTATGTGTTGTGTCTGCTGATGTAACACCTTCCCTGATACCGCCTCTCAATTTCCCTGATGTCTTGATGAAGCCCTTCCCCTTGTTCTTTGCTGACGCGATCCGGCATGGCCAGATGGTTAATCGGAGGGTCGCAGATTCGAATTCCCATCGCAACAAACATGCTTGCCCTTTCAGCCGTTGGGGCGTTATAATGTGACGGTCAATCCCACTATTCGTTGGTAAAAGAGTAGCCCAGGAGTTGGCGGTGGGTGGTGATGACTAGCTGCCTTCCATCTTGTCTTACACTGCTAAATTAGGGACGGCTAACACAGATAGCCCTCGTGTAGCTTTGCGTGAAATTAAACAAAAAAGAAACTTTGCTGACGCCATCCAGATATTCAGGAAAAATAATCAATACGTGAGGGTAAAAAATGAAACTTTCACGTTCATGTTACAACTCAACTCTTTGAATTTATCGAGCATGTTATTCGCAATATTTCCTAATTTGGAACTTTGTTGTTTCCTAAGGATTTCTTGATAACATCTTTAAAGGTGATCCACGTTTCTTTTTTTTAACTTTCCTCATTTTCCTTTTGAACTGTTCATCCAAAATCAATTAACTAATCCGAGACCAAACAAATATATCCACTCTTAAAGTTTCGCTTCTGAAAGATCTGGAAATTGCTCACATAGATACTTGAAACAGTTGCTATTTTTGTCTAATTTAATTACAAACTGATTCGTCAAGTCCAGTTTTATGTAAAGTGGAGGTAAATGACTTTCGTTCCGTTAACCAAACTTTTATGTTCAATGCTTTTCGATCCTGGTACCAAGCAGTCTCTGCGTGGCTATTGTTTCTTTATACAACATATTTTCCACAAAATACAACAGAATATGTTTGAATCATTTACAAATCCTTTTGATACCATAGCGACGAATAAAGAACATTGAAAAAATAATAATGTCAAAGTGCACGCACAAACACTATCCAAAAATGACAAGTCACGTGGCCTTTTAACTGTTTACGTGCTAAAGGTGTGTTTCTCGTGGGTTGCAGAACAATCGGTGAAACTTTCACGTCGCGGTTGATCTCGGGAAATCTATAACCATGATTGTTAAAACTTTACGCATAACAAAATGTGACCTAATTTCAGTGAAAAGGTTTCACTATGTAAAAGTACATATGAAGTTGTGAAATATCTATACATGATGGAGAAAAATGGATATAATGTTCGAATTCCGTGTACAGGAATTACTATAGAACATGTAAAAATTTCAAAAAAATAAAACCATCAAAGTCCTATGTAATTACACGAATATTTACATATAATAAACGGAATATAGTATTAAAAAAAAAGGTCGTACCTCTTTAGTCCCAAGTCTTTGAGAAAGGCTTGGAAGATAAGTGAGGTTTTAAAGCGTAGAGCTCCGTTCAATAATGCAAACAAATTTTACATAAAACAAGAAAGTAAACAAAACCACGACCTATTTCTCAGTATTTCGCTATTACAGCTTCGATAGGAGCTATGGATATCCTACACGTTCATTAATACAGTTAATTCTAAATTGTAACATTCATTCATAAATCACCCACCCCAGTGGTTCAACGGTATGTTTGCGGACCTACAATGCTAAAAACCGGGTTTCGATACCCGTGGTGGGCAGCGCACAGATAGCCCATTGTGTAGCTTTGGGCTTAATTCAAAAAACAACAACAAGATTCGTAAAATCGAGCATTGATCCACGTGTTTAGAAAGTTCATATTATATTAAAATAACATCAATCTAGAATATATAATAAGACATATCAAACCAATAATAATAAAGTACTAACATTATTGCATTTAGAATCGAGCACATTACGTAACTAAAACATTTCTTCATATTCGTACTTTTCCATCTTTTAATATCAATACATACATAAAACAATATCTGAACATATCATTCAAACCTTATAAGTGTGTATAGACTTCATATCGAACACAAAGTTCAACATTGAAATCTTCACATAAAAGTCCATTAACATTTATAAAGGCCAACCTTTGTTAAAGTTCAGTTTATTTTTCTCAATTAAAAAGAATAATTTAATTTTTCTGACAAAAATTACTGAACTAAAAAAAATTATATCCTAGAAATAGAGGTCGTGATTTTATTTACGATTATAGATATGTTTCATAATAAGCTCTATTTGGCATTAAACAAAGTTTAATCATAAGAAATGTTTATTCGTGAATAAATAGGGTTTGAAAATATACAGCAATAACTGGAAAGTTGCAAAAAATGTAGCCTTGTGAAACTTGATAATGATTCAAATTTAGATATATTTTGAAATTTTGAAGCAAATATTACAATATTGTCAAATAAGGTAGTATTATTTTGAATCCCATTGAAAAAAAGACATAGCACTAAATTTGAAATATATTCGATCTTGCCCAAAAATTAACCAATTTTGAAGCACATAGTAAGTACTGTTTGATACCTTACACACCTGTCCGTCTTTTTAAAGTTGAATTTTACAGTTTATTCTACATGATCGTAAAGATAAATTAGAAAGATTGGTATGGTTTGGTTTGTTTTGAATTTCACGCAAAGCTACACAAGGGCTATCTGCACTAGCCGTCCCTAATTTAGCAGTGTAAGACTAGCTAGGGAAGGCAGCTAGTCATTACCACTCATTGCCGATTCTTGAGCTACTCTTTGACCAACGAAAAATGGGATTGATCGTTAGATTATATCTCCCCCACTGCTAAAAGAGCATGTTTGATGTGAGGGGGATTCGATCCCGAGACCATCAGATTATGATTCTGGTGTCTTAATCACCTGGTTATGCCAGGTCTACATTACAAAGAGGTACAGGACAAAGCTTACGGCTTGGTTTTGTCCTTTTTTAATTTTGCACAGCTTTACTCGAGGGCTATCTGTGCTAGCCGTCCCTAATTTAGCAGTATAAGACTAGAGGGAAGGCAGCTAGTCATCAACACCCATCGCCAACTCTTGGGCTACTTTTTTACCAAGGAATAGTGGGATTGATAGTCACATTATAACGCCACCACGGCTGAAAGGGCGAGCACGTTTGGCGCGACGGGGATGCGAACCCGCGACCCTCAGATTACGAGTCGCACGCTTGGCCATGCCGGGCTCAAAGCTTATGTAAGACTGGTAAACATCTCACAAGTTTAATCATATTTTGTCATTATCACAGCAGACGGCGGATGTATTGTTTTCACTCCTATGTGTGGTTGTGGGTCAAAAATATAATTAAGAAACTTTTGCGCCTGATTTTTGTCAAATTTGATAAGAAGGTTGAATACCCTCCAAACACCAAATGTTCTACTTTTGGTAAAAGTAGCTCAAAGATCAAGGTTATATTAAAATCAACAATTTTCGTTACAATTGTAGCGATCTGAGATGGGAGGAATGTGTAATTAGGCACATAGCTATACAATGGGTTTCTAGCCTTGTTAGTTCGCAAATATACAGCTGTACCACTAGGGGACAGGTAAAAAAAAAAAGAGCCAAAACTGAAAAACAATTTGAGATAGAAAGAGAACCTTGGTACATTCATTTTTACGAGGACGGAGAACTGTTACATACATGTTTTTGATTTGGGTTTTGAAGGTTGCGCCCTCTGGGTTCATTTCTAGTTGCTACTTATTTTTAATAGTTTAAATTAACTAAAATACTACTTGTTATTCAGCCAGATTATAAACTTTAAAACCTCCAGTGGTCAACGAAAAGTTTATAGACATACAATACTAAAATACGAGATTCGATTCCCAGTGTTTGTTTGTTTTTAAATTTCGCGCAAGTTACTGGAGGGCTATCTACACTAGTCGTCCCTAATTTAGCAGTGTAAGAATAGAGGGAAAGGCAGCTAGTCATCACCACCCACCGCCAATTCTTGGGCTACTCTTTTACCAACGAATGGTGAGATTGACCTTCACATTATTACGCCCCCACGGCTGAAAAGGCGAGCATATTTGGTGCAACGGGGATTCGAACCCGCAACCCTCAAATTACGAATCGAACGCCTTAACCATCTGGCCGTGCCGGGTCCCCAGGATTGGGCAAAGCACTGACAATTATTGTGTAATTACGTGCTAACACAATGACAGCATAAAAACCTCAAATTAAAAAGACAGAATAAGCTGTACAAGCCGGTATTAATTAAACAAACAAAAGTATCTCAAAACCAAGTGTGTACATTCAAAATTTCCAGTTTTTTTAAACAAAAAATAAAGTATTTTAGATATTCTGCAGTTCAATACTTTTATTACTTATTTCATATTAAACGAACGTGAATAAAATCGTAAGCCAACACTTACAGACAGAATATTTCATCCTGATCTAATAACCCGTTCCATCTAACTTCACAGGAGGTGCAGAAGAGACATTAATAAGTTATGCCTTCTGAAGCTCTTATGACCAGGTGGTTAGAGCACTCGACTGACAAATTGAGGGTCGCGGATTCGAATCACAGTCACAAACATTTCCCTGTAAGCCGTGGGGGCGTTATAATGTGAAGGTCAATCCCACTATTCGTTGGTAAAAGAGTAGCCCAAGAACCAGCAGTGAGCGGTGATGACTCGCTGCCTTCTTTCTAGTCTTACATTGCTAAATTAGGGGTGGCTAGGCCTTGTGTAGTTTAGCACGAAATTCAAAAACAAATTGCAGTTCTTGCCCTATTAAACTAACAAATCTAAGGAAAGATTTAATAATTGACATAGGTGACACAGAAGGTAGCGCTTGTCCAGAGGTGTGGTAGACAGCCTAGCTTTCACAGGACTGAATTGGGTTTGATATACGACAGTAGATACACTGTTTTTAAATCAAGTTCTCGGTTGATAATAGAGTTGCTAAAACACTGATTGACCTTATGGTGCACTAAATGTTTCAAGTGAAGCCACCACTCTAGCTAACTGACACAGCTGTCACTCTGGTTTATGGTGAGGTTATATGTTACTGAAGAGACACTTCTCTGAATTCAACTTAGTTCCATCAGTCTCAAAATGAAGATAGTTATGTACAAGTTCAGTTCAGAATTTTTTTTTTTCAAGGAAATGAACCAACTACTGAGATTATTGCCAGTTACTCTTGTGCAATAAATGACCTGAAGAAGTCAGCAACACATGTAAGGTAGGGAGTTCACTGTTCCAATTTAGAGTAGACCATGCATTATTTAAATGGCTTATGAGCTTTACAAATTATATATCAAATAAAGTTTATATCCAGGAGGTCACATGTAAAGCAGCAATCACATTTAAACAAAAACACTCAAAATACAAGTACAGTTTATATACATCTTGTATATTTTGTAAACAGTTTATATCCATGGGATAACACTCTGTCAGGGGAACAACTGGGTTAGACATCACCGACTTGGTTACCAAAACAGAAATGCATAAGAACTGTGTGGTGTCAAATGATAAAGCTTGTTCATTCACTGAATATCTAAGTGCTAGTTACCATGTGGCTGTATAACCATTGTAGCAGTGTAAAGACCAGTCACTCACCATGTGCTGATAACACTAGTGCATGGACTGAACAATGTTTCAGGAGATTTGGGAAGAGCAACTGAAGGACTTAATGTCAGTGCTACTTGCCATGTAGCAAGGTAAAACTCAACTACCTCAGAAAAAGGAACGCAGTGCATATACATGCAACCATTTGCATTTTTCCAAACAGTCAGGAGTGCATTAAGATGTGCTGTGTTACTGTTATAATCTACAAAGATGTGGTTTCCAATCTATGATGCATCTAGTGGTCTGTCTCAAGAGCTCTCAGGCAGGAAATACTTCTAAATTACACTTGATTAAAAGGGTGTAGGCCACTAGGGTATTTCTCACACTTGAACTGATGTGCAAAAGTGGATTCCTCACAACAAGATATTGAGCAATGTTTATTGTGCAAACACTTTTCTATAAGTGATGCCCAGAGAAAAAATGGCTGAAACATAGTAAACTCTTGCATAAAATTGTAGATTATCCATTACAAAGAATAATCCTGGATGTAGTTGCTTCTTTCCTAAGACTGAAAGATATAACCTGTATTACTGGTCATCACTAATCAATTCACTAAATGGGCCAAAGATTATCTATTGGTTGATATGTTAGTTCAGTCTTTTGCTGATGTGTTGGATGAAAAATGGATAATACAATTTGGTGCATTTGAAGAGATTCATTCAAACCAATTTTAATAATCTGTCATTTTCAAAACAGTGAAAAATGCTCAGTTCACCATACTGTCTGCATTCTGATGGTGTATTTCTACACATAAACAAAAAATCCAGTAAATTACTGAATCCCCAAATTTAAATAGCAAGTTTCTCATGCCTCATACTTTTACAATTCTGAAGATGTGTGTCCTGAATTTAAAATACAAGTAGTTTTGCACATAAATAACAGTAAAAACCAACTTAACAATTACCAAGCCATTCAAAATTTAGTGATAGCAATATTTTAATACTATGAAATAAGCTAACAAGAAACAATCAGGGTACCTATTTCTACAACAATCCACTGACTATATTTGGTATCAAAAATGAAAATACTAAAGAAAAACAAAAAAAAACTCTCTACATGGCATGTTTTAAATTATCTTTATTAGGAAGTGTGAGAATACAATACGATTGGTTAATGTACATCTATACAATATGATTGGTTATTCTGTAAATTTTTCAATAGTAGTTGCTTATGGAAACAACAATAGAACTGAAAATAGATAAAAACCTTGGTCTATTCTCCCAAATAGTTTTTCTATCAAATTGTTTAATTGACAAAGCAATGAATGAAAGCTTATGACCTGATATTTTTTCCCTCTTGTAATAGCCACGGTGTTTCAAAATTAATCCCTAGCTTCAAGTCACAAGTGTTAATGTTTAGTGCACATTAAAATATGGGGGTGAGACTAGATTTCAAAATAAACAAGCAATTTGTTTTTAAATGAAATTTTAGAATAAAAACAATACCTAAGTTTTGAGCAATATACCATGATAAAAGTAAAATTTCATTAAAACAATAATAGCAACAAAAACATAAAAAGAAACAAAATCAGTTATTGGTGTAGTTGTTTCAAAAATACATAATATTACAAACAAACTGATTAATCATTTGAAAAATGGTTCCTGTATTTTACAGTAGAATGCTTTAAACATTAGAGACAAATGTTGCTAAGAGAACTCTTTATCTTTAGAAACACTCTGGGTGTTCTAGAATGTATCTTGACATGTTTGCAGTATCAAAATCAACAAAGGATAAATCTACATAACATAAATAATTAGCTCTTTCACTGTCATTAGTACAAATACTGGACACATCTTTTCTTTTGGACTTGAAACCTGTAATATAAACCTCATTTGAGATTTCAATTTCCCATCATCATGAAGAAAGGTTATTTCCCTTCATACTTCCCAAAGTTTAAGTCTAAAGTTACAGATAAGTAACACAATAAAATTATTTTTCTGCTTTTCACTGCGTATCTAACATAAACCTTGCACTGAATTTTGGTTTTTGTTTTGTTTTGTGCAAAACTTCCCGAGGGCTATATGCACTAGCTGTCCCTTATTTGGCAGCGTAAAATTAGAAGGAAGACAGCTCATCATCACCGCCCAATGCCAACTCTTGAGCTACTCTTTTACCAATGAAGTGGGATTGACTAACATTTTAATGACCCCACAGTTGAAACGGTGAGCATGTTTGGTGCAAAGAGGCCTTGCACTGGGAGAGTTGTATATCTATAAATGTGGAAGTGAAAGAGTTAAACCATTCATTATTTACAAATGTTTCATTTTTGAAAAAAAAATCCTGTTAATTATTCTTAATCTATTTCATGAAATAATTTCAGTTGAAATATTTATATTTTTGTTTTAATAAACTTTTTTTTTCTTTTTTTGGAAATAAGTCAGATATTTTCTTACATAGTTTTCTGAATTTTAACAAAATGTGAAGTGCCTGGTAACTTAAAATTTATCATTGAAATATATGATGTATAGAATTTTTATATGTACTGTATTATGTAAAAAACAACTTTTCATTCCATCTTTCCTAAATGTTGATGTTTCTATTTTAAAAATTACAGGAAGTTTTGATAGAGATAAATGCTATTGTATCTAAATTTTGCAAATTAATTTTGTTTCTGTAGTAGAAGTAGGGAAGCAGCTGGACCTTAGTTTAGTAATTAAAAGAGCCCATAAAATTGGTAATGTGTTTTATGTTATTGAAGACAACCATTTTAACTTGAAACAAGATTCTAGAATTTTAATTAAAGTTTGTGTGCTTTCAAAGAAAAAGTGCTACACCAAACTGTTTAATTAATAATCACAGACTGCAAGTTATTTTCTGACTCCCAACTTCTCATTCTCATGAAAATATATTAATATGAATCCCTTTCAATCTCAATATTTAGTTAATTGTTTACTCTTAACTGTAACTGGTTTTGATTCTGTAAATAAATGAACAACAACAACAAAAAGTCTTTTTTCACTTTTTCTTTCGTATTGCAATTCTTCTTTCAATATCCAAACTGAAGCTTCATCAAAATGTATGAAAACTAACAAATATCAGGTGAGACAACATAAACTAAAATGTGAACTATTCTTCTGTTATTTTGTGTGTGTGTCTGATCTTACTGTTACTTCATACTGCAACCTGATATAAAATGTTTACTAAATGAATCAGACAACAGAAGCTACATGTTAACTGTATACTTCACACTATGACCCAATATATACTGTTTACAAGATAAATACAATAGAAGTTGTATGTTAACTGCATACTTCATACTGTGACCTGGATATAAACTGTTTGCAAGATAAATGAGCCAACAGAAGCAACATATAAACTGTATACTTCACCATGTGGCCTGACAAACTGTTTACAAGATAAATGAGACAACAGAAGCTACATATAAACTGTATATTTCTGACTGAAATACTGTTTACATGATAAATACATATAAACTGTATACTTCACCATGTGGCCTGACAAACTGTTTACAAGATAAATGAGATAACAGAAGCTACATATAAACTGTATATTTCATGCTGTGACCTGAAATACTGTTTACATGATAAATGAGACAACAGAAGCAACATATAAACTGTATACTTCATCATGTGGCCTGACAAACTGTTTACAAGATAAATGAGATAACAGAAGCTACATATAAACTGTATATTTCATTCTGTGACCTGAAATACTGTTTACATGATAAATGAAACAGCAGAAAATACATATAAACTGTATATTTCATACTGTGACCTGAAATAAACTGTTACAAGATAAATGAAACAGCAGAAGATACATATAAACTGTACACTTTAAACTGTGACCTGATATAAACTCTTTGCAAGATAAATGAAACAGAAGCTACATATAAACTGTATACTTCATACTGTGACGATATAAACTGTTTACAAGATAAATGAAACAGAAGGTACATTTTAACTGTACACTTCAAACTGTAAACCGATATAAACTCTTTACAATATAAATACAATAGAAGTTGCATGTTAACTGCATACTTCATACTGTGACCTGATATAAACTGTTTGCAAGATAAATGAGATAACAGAAGCTACATGTTAATTGTATACTTCGCATTGTGATCTGGATATAAACTATTTACAAAATAAATGAGTCAACAGATTCTACATATAAATTATACTTCTAGTATTCTGTATAAATGCAACTCTTACTTCATACTGTGACCTTCTGTTTCTGAAATATATAAAATCTGCACAACACACCCATGATTTGCATGTTTTCTTTAGTATAATGTTTGGATTTCCTTTCATTCAGTGTTGGAGTGACTCTACTATCATACTTCATACATTAGTTTCAGGTGAAAGCCAGACATCCCAACCTTTTGATCTATATAGTAATCATCTCATTGTCCAGGCGCTTAATTATACTCTGGCCAACTTGTGTTAATAGCTAACATGAAATGTTAAGAGATAAGATATAAGTACTAGTTTAACGGGACACATATGGTGACATTATTACCAGTTACAAAACAGCTATATGTACTTCCAATCATGATAAACTTAGATGGAAAGTACCAAAAGTAGGCTTAAATGATTTCTTTTAAGCTATCAGTTTCAGTACAAGTGCTAAAGTTAATGTATTGTCTAATAGCAAAACTTGGAAATCTTGAAAGCTTTCTAATTATATGAAAAATGACTAGCTAAAAGATAATATTCATGTGCTTTCTCTAATCACAAACACCCATACTGTCTTGCTTCTATCATATTTTTGTTTTTCAAAATTATGACATGGTTTTACTTTGTATAAAAGGTTCAACCTCCTTTCCTCATGGTTTTTGATAAAATCTGATAAGATAGATAGATTATACATCTTTCTCTTTGGTGTCATGTCAGCAAATATGTCAGAAAAGAAAAAAAGAGGAAGACATGTTATTTCATGAAATATTACCTAAAAAATGAGAAAGATATAAATACATACAATATCTGGCTCATGTTTTAGATCAACAGTGACTACTGCATTCTGCCACTATCAATTAAAAACTGCACTTAAACAGCCACACAAACAACCAGTATTAAGTAAAAACAATGCACAGTATATGCATTTTATGAAAAAATTGATGAATTTTAGAACACTTGAAGCATAAACAGGCTAACAGGTGTCATTTATCACCAAAATATGAGGGCATGTGAAAATACAGGTTATCAAAACGAAGCCAAAACCCAATGTTTCACTGTGCTATATATTTGATTAAAATTTAAGGTTACAAAATCTTAAAGAATAATGCTATCATTTCTCACACAATAAGCTGAGAAAAAAAACAAGAAGAAATAATGAACATAGCAAATGTTGTGGAAAATATATCCACGAATAATATTTAGTCACCATATCTAAAACAGTTTGTTACAAGCAGGTCTGGAATGATCTAAGATACAATGCTCTTGTGGAAGCTAAAAATTACAGTTACCAAATAAAATAACACCAGAACAAGAGTTCTTGTCTTAACATGGATGAAATTTGCAGTTTTAGAAAGTTTGTTTTAATGTTACATTTTATTGCAATGAGATAAACATACTCCTCACAGGAGTAAATGTTTATTCCACTTAAATATGAAATGAAAGCATGCTTATCTGACTTATTTTTTTATGTCTGTTACTTAATAAAAAGATTTATTTAACAAAATTATAAACTTGCTTTTTTTTTTCTTTATAGTCACCATAAAAATTAGCAATTATCAACAGTCCCTTCATACATTTCAGAACAAAATAACTTTTTCCATATAAATGAATTCCATAAAATATATTGACTGATTATCTTTTCTAATACTAGCTACAAAATATTTGTTTCAGAAGACTGACTCCAAGAACTTTGTGTAGAGTTGAAGACTGTGCTTTTACATTTTAAACCTGGTGTGATGTATAATAAATTAAGCAGTGTTTAAAATGTAACACTGCTATAAAACATGAGGTGTATTGCACCTTTAACATGCTAAAACCAAGTTTATCTTGGTTTGGCTTGTTTTGAATTTCTCACAAAGCTACTCAAGGACTATCTGCACTAGTCGTCCCTAATTTATCAGTGTAAGACTAGAGGGAAGGCAGCTAGTTATCACCACCCACTGCCAACTCTTGGGCTACTCTTACCAACAAACAGTGGGATTAACTGTCATATTATAATGGCTGAAAGGGCAAGTATGTTTGATGTGACAGGGAAGTTTATGTTGATTAGCAACTAAATTACTTAAATAACATTAATAATTTTTGTTGTTATTGCTGTAGAGCCCAAGTATGACTGTACTTTCAAATGTTCATATAAATGTTGCCATGTATAGTGACCACCCATATATAATATATATAGAATAGGTACAGAATGAATGAAGTTTGTAGTTAAAGGAACCCTTACCAAGCTCACACTCGTGACATTTGTAGTTTCACATAATGTGTCTGTTCTGAAGTCATTAGCAGTTTTATTGTTAACATTCATGAGATGTTACAGCATTTTTATTGTATGAACAACATTTATTTTGCACACAGAGGCCTAATAAAAATGACTGTTTGATCTCTCACTTCCTTCAACCATATTTAAAAGTTTAATACTATAAAAACATGCATCTCAAATTCTCATTACCCTTCAAACAAGTGGGGGTGCATGATAGTTATAATGTCAGTGTTTTTATTATTAATCTATATTTCTAGAACATTAAAAGGCCCATAATTTTCATGTTGTCACACATAAAAATGTATGTTTGCAGAAACAGAAAGAAGTGTGTATAATGAATGTTGAACAGGCTACCACAAATTCTAGATGAGTATTCATAATGGCCTAGTTTGAAAGGTAGCTGATGTAACCCCCAAGTGAGGAAATACAATAAAAAGTTCCTAGTATCTAGTTTTTAATTATATAAGTAGATGTTTAGGTATTAGTTTTTTATGTTAAGCCAACCTTTAATTATCAGCATTTCTCAATCCAGCATCCATTATTCTATGGTTAAAATAGTACAGAAGTTCTGTAAAAAAAAAAACAACAACAACAACAACATAAAATAAAACTTTCATTGGAATACCAAGTGTGCTACCTTTATTGACATATTTCAATGCACTGAATGTAAATAACTGTCCATGTAAATTCTTTCAGGTGCTTGACTGTTCTACAAGTTAATTTATCCAAAATTCTTCTGGCTAATAGACAGGACAATTACCAAAAAGCAAAGAAGCTATAATTTTGTCTAAAATACTGAATGCATATTGTTTAGTAACTCTGCACAGTTGCAGATAATATACTCAATATCAATAAGAGCATTGTAGATTACATTACTTTGGATTAAAATCATATTTACAATTTAGCTTCAAATTACATCTATTTGTTGGTTTACTCTTGCACGTTAAACATGGACACATTTTCAAGTACACAAATGCTTATTATTTGAGAAATTTAGAAGTTCCTATCTATGTATTTCTTACTTTGATATTAATTTAGTCTAGACTTAGAGATCTGTTAATTTTTGTCAGTTTAATAGGAAAAAAACGGTTAATTAAAGTTGATAATTAATTGCATGACTGCCATCATCCTTCTGAAAACATGTATACCCATTTTTACAAGTAGGCTGCATTCTGTTAAAATTAAACTCTTAATATTAAATATACTTTATAATCACAATACATTTGAAGGACAAACTAAATTGTCAGCAATTATTTTTATATTTGTTAGAAAACTAAGAAATTTATTTTGTACATGATCATACCATGAAATGAAATTTTTACATTGAATGTGATTAATTAAATTTAATACTAGATAATTAATATTGTTAGCCTGAATGAGATAAAAGCTACTGGATTAATTATAATTTCTATTGTATTGTATTTGTAATAAATCTGTTATAAGTAAGGAATAAAAATTAATTTAAAGATAATGAACACAAACATCATTTAATCAGTAGGTAAATTTCTAGCACTTGAATAAAGATACTTTTAGTTATTAAATTATTAAAAAAATATATATCCTTTTATAATCACACTTGTCTGTCTTTCAAAATACAGTGGAACCCCACCTCTGAAGCAGCCACCTTCGGAACTGAGACAAACTGGCCTGATTAGAGGGGTTCCACTGTACATAATGAGGGGATTATGTAAAGAAAAAAAGGGACTGTGATTAAATGGCCGCTTTCAAGGGGTGACTGAATCTGAGGGGTGGCCACTTAGAGTAGTTCCACTGTATACTGTATTTTCAGCAATTACTTTTAAATTTTAAAATAACTAAATTTCTTTTATAAATGATCACACACCATGAAACGAATATCTGCACGACAAAGCCAAAAGTGAAAGTTGGAACATATTATGCTGAACTGTTTTTTTTTCGTTAATCCATTAAACATTGTGCTCGTATAGTTCCACAGTCTAGGTACTACAGTTTTTTTAAAAACTTCACCTAAAAGAATTAGCTTTTAAATGAATTATTTTATTTACAAAATGTTTGATTTTTTTTTCATTAAACAAAATAAATGGATAATTAATTAGAGAAATGATGCAATAAAAAATCAGTAATGGTTTAATTTATATGTTTGCCTAATTAGCACATTTGTATGATAAATATGAAAATTATCTTTTTTGAAACCAAGCTGAATAACACCAGTTCTCAAATTTTTATTGAAGTTATAAATTAAATCAGAAAACTGTAAATATTTTGTACCTTCAACTCTGCATTTAACTTCAACAGTTTAATGTAGTTCACAAAACAAACAGTTTGCCAATTAAAGTCCTCAATTCTTACAAGTTATAAATCTTATTTATTGATGAAACTTCTCCTAGTTACTAATATCAAGAAGTTGATAGTTTTGTCAATAGATTTTTTTCTTGATTGTATTATTCACATATTTTAAAAAACAATGATTAAACAGAAATGACTGCAAACAAACAAGCTTCTACTTATATGAACTTAAATATATTTTAAGACATTAACAATTTTGCAACTGAAACAATTTAATGTATTAAAAAAGTGCTCTCTTCTGTTTTCATCGTGAACGATGATTTAACTGCAAATTCTAACATGCAAATGTAAAAAACCTTTTTCACAAGAATACACAGTAAGTTCACAGAAACCACAACTAATGAACATAATTTACAAGATAAGACAATAATTAAGGCAGATTTTTGTAAACAAAATGTTAAAGAACCTTATAAAATATAAGGTAGTTAGATCATATCAATGATTCTCTGCTTCCAAGCTTAAAGCCAAGGCAGCTTGCAGCTGCGCTGCCTCACTAGCTTGACTAGAGTCCAGACTCATCTGTAATGCTGCTTGCAAAGCAGTATCTTCATCATCATCACACTGATATTCTTGGGAAGAGCCAAAAACACTAGAATGTTGGGCAGTTTCCCTACCTTTTGCCTGTTGACTCTTTTTAGATGCTTGTGATAAAAGACAAGGTTTCTGAATCTGGACAGCAGGCATCACACTTAACACTTTATCTGCCTCGCAGGATGGAAATATCCCAACCACAACAAATATAGAATAACCTTTAAAAATAAAAGCAATAAACTTCTAATTTAATAACTTTCAAGATACTTGTTTACATAAGTCTGTAATAATAAACATTTTCATTTAGCTTGTGATTATTACATTTGTATACACAAGCATAAAAGGAACGTATATTTAACTTCAATATCTTAGAATAAACAAAAAATATTTTTAATACTGCATGTCTTTTCAAGTATTACAGAGAAAATGAGAGATTTTTGCAGAATATATTAGGTTTGAAACAACAGTTGTTACTTTACATTGGTATACTAAGTAATCACTGTAGAGACTTAGTTTTAATTGTTATTTGTATGGGTCACACACTAACGTTATTATGTCCTACTAAACTTACTATGTTGATTAATATAGAAAACAGGCAGAAAATTGTTTCAAAAAATAAAACAAGTAATTTGCTTCAAGATGTTTTGTTCACCTATACTTCAAATATAATCTCAAACATAATTGAGGACTGATTTGGACTAAAGTAATAACAACTTTGAGATAATTATACATAATAATTTCTCCTTTTAAAAGCACTTTGTGGACTATGTAAAAGACAGTTAAACATATGCATGAACATAAGAGAAAGAACCATATTAATTCTTAATAATTGTAGTCATCATCATCACATTTTTTCTTTGAAGTAATGGCAGAATATTACATTGCATTCAGTTTTTACAGAGATTTGTTTTATATACTTATCAACATATTAGGTTGTGTGTGTGTGTGGGGGGGGTGTTTTTCTTACAGCAAAGCCACATCGGGCTATCTGATGAGCCCACCGAGGGGAATCAAACCCCTGATTTTTGCATTATAAATCTGTTGACCTACAGCTGTACTAGCAAGGGACATGATAGGTTGTAAAATGACAAGTACAAAGATGATAAAACAAAGAGAGGGAAGAGTATGATTTTCATTTTTATTTACAGTTACATATTAAAACTATATGATCTAGTTCCATGTCTTAGCTACATAAAATGGCATAAAAAATATTTTCATTAAATTTTGAAACAAAATAAGTGTCGTGTTGATTAAGCAGAAATATTAACAACCAAATAAACACAAAGCACATTTTTGTTAACACATAAACAAATAGGTTTTCACAGAAATCTTAACTGAATTTAATGTTTACAAATTCATTATTTTTTTTTATCTGAAAAACAAATTAAAATTTATTACAAAAAATTAATAATAATGCATTTCCAGGTCACTGTGGTTAAAAAGTTAAACACTGCCTGAGCGTTTTCCACTGTAATGTTTCATTCCAGTTCTCTATCCTAAACAACTCTAATATTCTCTTGCTAACTTATTCAAATCGACTGACAAATCCACTAAAAGAAACAATGTCAAATTGGTGACACTTTAGTGCAATGAAAAGCCATACTAACAGCCACTGGTGTGTTTAACAATTCTCTTGAGGTTAGCCATAACAGTGACATCTTAACCTTATGTGTTCAGTGAACCATCAGTGAAATTCTGCTAAAACATTTGGAGAAAACCAAGAACAGGGTAAATGTGTTCTAATATAAGGCTTCTGTGGAATGAAGTTTACCACAGAAACAAATGTAGAGAAAAGAGTTATATAAAATTACATCTAACCAACTATTGTCAGGTTAATAACTACCATGTTTTTACCTTCTTGTCTAAGCTGAGCAAGAAAGAGTCCTAAATATGTCTCGGAAATCAATTCTGGGTACGTCAGTAATGAGTTGAGGTTGAACCACTGTTGTCCAAACTTTCTTACAGCAAACCAGTGTTCTCGATAGTTACAAATGTATGCCTTTTGCAAGCTATAACAAACAAATTTACCCATGACAAATAAGTGATCCAAAACATGTTTGTATTTTAAATCTTTAGGAGATTCAAAGCTACAGTTGTACCAATTAATATGATTTATGCCACAAAAATGAAATTCTTATATTCAAAACTACAAACTATGTTTTAACTGTAAAATCTGAAACTTTACAAAACAACAAAAGATTATTAAAGTTATAATATTCAATAATCACAATTTATAATTAGAATGACCATATAAGATTTTGTTTTGAAATTTCGCACAAAGCTACTCGAGGGCTATCTGCGCTAGCCGTCCCTAATTTAGCAGTGTAAGACTAGAGGGAAGGCAGCTAGTCATCACCACCCACTGCCAACTTTTGGGCTACTCTTTTACCAACGAATAGTGGGATTGACCGTCACATTATAATGCCCCCACGGCTGGGAGGGCGAGCATGTTTTAGCGCGAACCCGCGACCCTCGGATTACGAGTCGCACGCCTTACGCGCTTGGCCATGCCAGGCCCTAACCATATAAGAGAAAAACAAAGTTTAATTATTGCACCACCTATTTTAGAACAGTTGAGCCAGAGGTTATCTACAAATATTTACATATTTTTTTCTGATATATTTAGTACAGTAAACAGTTAACTAAATGATATCCAATATATCCCCACGTAATTTTCCAAATTTATTATTGCATGTTTATATATTTTTACCACTGCTGAGAGCTGTTTTAATTTAGTAACATAAAACAAACTTTATATTGTCTTTGAACATAAACATATCATTTGCTTTAGTAATGTGATCTTTGAGTTTTGTGTACTTCAGTGCTGTCTCTACATCCGAGTAATCTTTAAATCTAACCATTATATAGCCATGTATTTACAAGTATTCTATACAAGTGAAGAAAAATGACTACAAATGTACAGCAGACCAAAGGAAGTCATAAAAGACATGGACACTAACTAGCAAACAACATTAACAAATAAGGATGGGAAAAAACTTGAAAAACACGAGTTAGTTAAACATACATTCCCAGCCATTACCAAAGAAGTACGGAAACTAACAGTTATGAATACTAGCATTGGAAAAAAATTATTCTATTAGAGAAAACAATGAAAGTTTATATTAGAATCATAATTATAGGAAGAAACTTCATAAAAAACCAAATGAAAAGAGTCTTGAAGAGAATCAACAAGTGGAAGGGTGAAAGTAAAAAAAACAGTTTGTCTCTATACATTCTGAATTAATAATCCCAGACATTTACACAAATACCAATGAATAATTATATCAAGAGACAGTTCTGTACAAACCCAGAGATGCCAACTATTTCAAATGACTGAGCATAATGATTGTAGACAGAACTCTTTCAGTTTTAGTCCTTTTAGATTTGCCAGAAACAAGACAATCTGGTGAATGAAGCCTCTTTTTTTCCATCTTGTGAACGATCGCATTGGTGTTTCTATGCTGCTTAGAAAACGAGACATACCCATCTATGTGAGCGCTGATTGGCTGACAAGCACTGATGACGTAACTATGGATTCCCCCACGTACCCAGTATGGAGAAGCACTGCACTCAAACTATTGGTAGATGTCAGAGATACCAATATTTTTTATTATTTCAAGCACAAACATGATTATCGCAAGCAGCCATTTGGACCGTGTCTTTTATTTATTATCAAAATTTATTTGTATCTCACTAGAAATTTTAATTTCACTCCTTTCAAGCCCTGGGGAAACAATTTATCACTATTGTATAGACCTATATAATATATAATAATTTGGGAGTTGCAACAATAATATATAATAATAATAATAAATTTATTAAGCAATAAATTAGACACAAAAAATCAAATATCAATATAAAACCATCAACAAAGAGTTAACTCGTCCTGTGATGGTTAAACACATAATAAAGTAAAATCAAAACTTACAAAATCAATATAAAGTTCCCAGAATATTATCATCAGTATTTATATTTGTCTGTATGAGCGTATAGTCATAATGTATACATCAAAATCGTAATGATTATGCTCAAATCGTAATAGTTGGAATCTCTGCAAACCATTTAACAAATTGTTAGAGTTTTGATTTGATGAAAGCTTCCACTTGTACTAATTAAGATCAAGGAACTACTTGTAAAATTAGATCCACTGCTTTTATTGAGAACTCACAATGACACAAAAAATAGTGCATAAAACAGTGTTTTCAAATCTGGAGACATCTCTCTTCAGCCAATCCAGACCTACTAGTGGACCTGCTACACTTCAGAAGTCAGCAAGGCTGTTTTAAAAATGATTGAGAAGATGTCACACAAACTCTTTATAAACAAAATAATGTTAACTATTTATCAGTTAATATTTAATATTTTCCTTTCTTTAGATATTGTATATCATCATAGATGTATGTTCCTATACTAGATAGTAAAGGTATAGCCAAACTGCTAAGGGATATATAATGGGAGTTTCACTATTGTAGTTGTATAACAGAAACTATGACTGAAGGAATTTCTTGTGTTACTTTGATTGATACCCTATTCAATGAAATATCCATGATGATGAACATAATAGAAAGTCTGATTAATGAACATATTAATATTAAAACAAAGAGTTTGATAGTTTTGATCTTGAATTATTTCAAGATAACCTTGTAATAAGAATCTTATTTCTGTATATATGATCATCTCTGAGTAAGGTTTTTATTCCACACACAAATGCTTCAAGCTGGTAATCTGTGTGCTTAACCTATAACTGCATAACCTATATTTAAATAAATTTATTTGTAGCTTGTGTGAACTTTGATCCAAAGGCTATGTCTACTGTCCACCTGCCACACTTCTGACTTTTAATGATCAAATAATTAATATCATTGTCCTCTGTTATATATACATTGTACTGTTGTACTTTTAACATTAATTGATGTACATTCAAACTGTGTTGGCTAATATTCCAGATATAATGCATATAAGTTCATTAAAAGACAAACATTTTAATGCATATTTATAGCCTGTCTGAGGCCCAGAACTTTCCACACACTACAAGATATTATGATATAATAATAATCAATCAAAACAGCAAGAAAAACTTAGAAGGTTCTTGTAACATGATGCAAAAATACAAGCAACAAACCACAACAATGGAACTACACAATTCAACTACACAATGTGGGATTCATATACAGTCATGTAAACAAATCTGCAAACTACATGCTTCTTGTGTGTTAAATCACTTACTTTAACACTCACAGTAAATTAAAACAATCATGTATATATATATAACAAATGGACAGTCTTTTCCCATCTCATCTTCTCTGGACCTAGCACTCTGTGATTTAACTCTTACTTTTAACCCTTTCAAAGGCATTGTGCAATGCTCTAAGCAACTGTATGCAATTAGATTAATATCATATCTGTATTTTATCAAACTGAAGAAATGGAGAAGGAAATTACTGCTATTAACTATAGTAAAAAGCAGTGTTTTGTTGTCAACAAACTTATGATCACTGATACATGTTCATTGTCTCCAATCTAGTATGAAATGATTGGGATTACAGATTATTCAGAAGGTTGAGTGCATAATATTAAAATAATCTTGAATATGTGAATCAACAAGTCACATGACAACCACAGTCAATATAAAGATTGTGGAATGACATGCACCAAAACTACATTTTGACACATTTTCAAAGGTAGTGTAATGCTGGTACTACCCAAAACTGATTACATTTAAGAAAGCTATGAAGCCTTTTCCAACACAAAATATTGATACATCACTCAGATAAAAGGTATAGTTAAAACAAGAGATTTTAAACTTTAAATTGTACTTAATGGCACTGGTCAAGAAAGAAATATGGATCAACTTGAGACACCAGGACTATCCAGAGAGAGACTTGTCACATCCCAACCATAATAAGAAAATTGCAGCATCTTGCAGTAGGTGAGGTTCCACACACACACACAATTTAGTGGGAAAAAATCTGTCTTAGGCAAACAGTATGAAACCAAATCAATAAGGATCTCTGAAAAAGTGACAAGTAGCATGCATAGAATTTACATTCACATACATCAAACATCCAGAGAATGAAATGGAGATTCATGTTATTTCAAATGAAAGCATTCTAGACAAGTTAGCATTTTAAAGCCTATAAATATATGTTTGGACTGCTGGAACTGGTAATTGTTAATCATCTGTCACCCTTACAAACTAGATGGAGTACAGAAACCATGCAGGAAATTGTGTATCTTTCACAAAACAGTTTTGACAGATCCTTCTGCAACTGAAACTATTATGCAGGGCTATTACCAAGATATATAGTCAACAGACAGTGCATGACAACATATACTGTAATGAAATGGTAGGTTCTAAAACTGTTTCAATATCACATATTCAACCTCTATAAAATCACCTTTCTTTTTTGAATATCTGTTGTTATAATCTAACAATATCATGAAAGGTACGAAAATAGTGGTGATACTTATATGCTGCATTTGAAAATTGAATTATTTACATTATTAAAAACTTAGTGGTAATATATGTGGTAGAAAGTCAAGATATTTATTATGTGATTTAATAGAAAGTTGAAGACAAGCTCTTAATGAGTTATTGCTATGTGCAGATCAGCATACTGTGACAAAAATAATAAACAATTTAAACATTAAAGTATACATTGACCTACACACATGAGAACTTATAAATGACCATTCTGACATTAAACTAGAGCTTATATTTATTACTCTACAATGTACTTGGCAGGAAACTGTAGCACAGGCATACAAAATAGCCAATAAAAGTACAAACAAATATGGTCACCAGTGAGAGTCAGAATATTCTATAGTTTTTGTTTATATTTGTACATATAAAACAAATATTAACAAGTGTTTTTTTATACTTATAAAGGTTATGAAATGTTTTTTTTCAAATTATGACTGAATGCAAGCAATTTCACTTGCTGCATATATTAAGAAATATTTATTTGTGAAATGATTCATATTAGCAAGCAATGGAATGAATACTGCTACTCACTATGGGTTTGTTTGGGCTGCTTGAGCCACAGGATTTTGACTGCTGAATGGTATTAACTCCAGATCCCATACTTTCAATGCACTGGCTAGAACTTGCACAGAGAAAAAACCACTATCATCCATATTTCCCGAGGGCTGCTACTATGTTCAGGAGACAAGAAATATGATTCAGTTTCATCATCTAAGATTTGTGATTGAAAAACAGAGTGTAAAAATATTGCTCACTGCTGAAATTTTACACACTTACACAATGTAAAGATAGGCACAATATGAAATTATTATAAATAGTATACATAATAAACAACTTTTAATACTTCCTAATACATAAAATAATTGTAGGCCTTAGTACTTAAATTTAAATACTTATTTTGGATAAAAACTAGTACCATACACAAATGTTTTTGCTGGTATTCAAATGTCATCAGCTACTGCAATTTTACAAGCACGGTCACTTTCAAGTAAGTCAAAACTGTATGATATAATTACACATACATATTGCCTCAAACTAATATATGAATAGTCCTCAATGTTTTTTTTCTCAAATACAGTTCTGACTTGTTTCAGATGTGACTGTATTTATGAAATCATAGATGATGTTGGGTGAGTAGTGTAAAAAAAATTGTTTTTAACCATTCTATTTTAACTATAATTTAGTTTTGTAATAAAATAGCATACAATATCACAAGCATTTTTAAAAATTATGATGTGTAAATGAATCATACATGTAAAACTTCAAAAGTATATATCACCACATACGTGTAGAACTCTGCTAATCTATGATTCTAATGTTCTCGAGCAGTACTGTAAACTCTGCCAATCTATGATTCTAATGTTCTTGAGCAGTACCATAAACTCTGCCAATCTATGATTCTAATGTTCTCGAGCAGTACCATAAACTTTGCCAATCTATAATTCTAATGTCCTCAAGCAGTATCATAAAAAATCAAACTGGAGAAATAAATACTAAAACTTAAGAAAATATTACTGAGAAAGTTACTACAAAATCAACAATGTTCTAACAGAAACATTTAACAGATTTAATACAAGTATTTGATAAGAGCTTAGATACCACTGCACAAAGCATTACCTTGCTAATCTAACATACACAACCAAACAGTTCTACTCTATATACTAAATTTAATTTCAAAATATAAAGGAGTTGCATGTACAAATTTAGGTTTATTCAATTCTGGGAATGAAATTTGACAGTTTTTCATATCAAATAAGTATTTGTATTGGAAACATTCTATGATAAACTCTGACATGTGAAAATCTTGAGGGTTAACTATTCATTAAAATATTTCCATGCTGATTCTTAAATTGTTTACTATTTTAATCTCTGAAACATATGAGAAATACCACTGTGGGTATTTGTTGGGCAAACCTTTCACAGCTGAACATATTTTTTATGTTGCTTCTTAAACTGTTTACTATTTTAAACTGAAATATATATGAGAAATATCACTGGGTGGGTAAACCTTTCACAGTTTAACACATTATGTTGATTCTTAGATTTTATTCACTATTTAATTGTGAATTTGAATATTACAATGATATATTTTTAAGTTTCTTCAGACTAAAAATGTTAGTATTTCTTTTAATGGAAACAATAAAATATTTGTTCTAGGAAGATTTTAAAAATTATTAAAAAATGAATTATTTTTTGACAAATGGATAGCAGAATGGCAATTAACAAGGGGGTTCAATAAAAAATCACCCTAATAAAAATAAATATCTGTAAGCTTTTTATAAGTGTAACTTCTTGTTTATTAAATAAAAGTGCATATACATAAGATAATGAAAAAAATATTTACAACTCAAATCTGAGTATGCCATTAAAAGAAAACATCATTGGTGTTAGAGAGAAAGATTTTGCTTACTGAACACATACCACTAATATATATATATATATATATATAAAAGAAATGATTAAATCACAATAAAATCTGAACTAACACTCTTCAAATATTTTGTTTGTAAGCTAAAGGAAGTAGAACACCAACATCAAGTTTTCCTTGCACATTTGAAGCTAGGTTACAAGTTTGAAATAGTTATGGAGATTATAGCTCTATAAAATTGAAAACTAAACTAGTCAGTGTGTTTTCATGAAGCATTTCAATCTTGTTTGTTATCACACTTAAAGTTCCATTGTGCATGTCGATTTGTAACTTTATGGTAGTTTACAAGCATTCAAACTTTTAAAAACAATAAAGTAAGAAAAAAGTAATTTATTATTTAACTTGAACTAAACATTAAATTAATTTCACCAGAGAGTTTAAAAACAGTATAAATAAAACAAACATTATAAAATATAACAAAATTTACAGTACCTTAAAAATTTAACACCATTTGATGAGAACAATATAAAGCACAAGTAAAAGGATACCTCAATAAACTTGCGATAATCTTCATTATTAGTACCACCTTCAGCCATCCTTCTTCTTTCCTCTTCATCTATGCTGTTTGCAATGGCTGCTAATTCAACAGCTGTAAAATATTCACCTTGTAGCAAGTTGTTTAAGCAATGCTGGGCACACAGTGAACCTTCTTGCTGCATTAAAAGAAATCATATACTTGTTCATTTGTTATGAAATTGATAAATTCCAATACATCCATTATTAAATGCAACTTAAATATCCTTGAGTACAAACAACACAAGTATACATAAGTTAAAAACAAAATAAAGTCAATATTTCCTATTTGTGAATCAACTTAAAAAAATCTATAAACAAGTATTATATTTTGGACATTACTCAAGTATTCAAGAACACGAGTCCAACATACAGACCCAAATCAAACAACTGAAAGAATACATTATAATAGGCCTATATAATAACTATAAAAGGTGGTTCTTGTGTCTATATGGAATAACCTAGCATGTGTATTCAAAAATCCTCTTCTGTGCATATTTAATTTGAAGTTGTTTACTTTTCAACTTGTAACCACTATATTGTGGATATTATCATTCTGTGTTTAAACTATTAATTTTTTATAATGTTTTATCAGATACAATTTTCAGTCACAAAATGTGGTGTAGCAAAGACTACAGACTAATGACTGTTTTCCCTAATGCTCATATTATTTCCAATTTAAAATTGAAAACATGAACAAGTGACTTTTCTAAACAAGATTTCTTATCCAAGATCTATATTTCTGTGTTGTTTAACAAAAAAGGTTGAAGTAAGCACTTTTCAGGTAGTAAAATACATTTAGCACTAGTAATATTAAGTAAAATATAAAGTCAGTTTTTAAGGCCACATTTGCTTGATATACAAAAGATTGGATTTAGAAACTACATCAGGGAATATCATTGCTTAATGATGCATATTAATTTTACTTTCAATGGAACTGACTACCTCATGCTTATAGACAAACCATGAGATGATGAATTTAAGTATAATTTTAACAAGCTTCTACTAAGTTAAAGAAACTAGCCCTTAAAGATGAACTGCACACCTTTGTTTATCAATGGTAATGGTGTATTTTAAAATCTCACCAATAGTGGTAAAATACATAATGCTGGTTATGCACAAAAAAATATAGTGAATTACAGGCTACCTGGCAGAAATAAAATAAGTTAGGCAACAATAACAACAACAAAAAATCATTAAGTCTATCTGTGAAAGAACATTGAAGTGTGATATAAGGAAACTTGATACTGATTTTCTTTGTAATGTGAACCAATATGTTTCTTCTATAACAGTGTAAGATACTCAAAAACTTTTCTTGCACACCAAATCTAGTGTAATTGTAAACCAAACATATGTCCTTTAACCATGCCATATTGCAAAAGAAAAAACTATATACATGTTACAACTTAAACAAATGTAAAAGAATTAAACCACAACAAATACCATTGATAAAGCACAAAAATTTATAAGATCATTTATATTTTAACACTTGATCAAAAGAATTAAAATTCTATCCACATGCCCAGCTTCAAGAATAACAAAGACCAACTGTCACAAGTAAAAAGCACTGACAAGCTGTAAAAACATTCATAACATTGTACGTAAAACATAATACACATTTATGTATATTTAAATTTGCTATTTATGGAATCAATACAAGAATGACACTTCACAAAATGTGCTGAAAGAATGATAAACACTGTACTTATAACGTAAAGGAACTAACAAAAAACAGCCAAAAATATCCATTTGAACACTTGTGAATTTTCATTCTTTTTTTATTCTTCACATTTTGATATTCATTTGGATTTACCACTTTTTTGAAGATAATTCTTTTTTTCACTTGAACAATTTATTTTAAACTTGTTTTGCTTTAATCTTTTATACTGATTGTTTGACATTTCTTCAGTTTTAAAATAACTCAGAGAAATTATGCATCACACAAGTTATGAAAGAAGTGTCCAAAAATATCTACTAAGGCAGTGTACTGCAAGTAGTCTAAACCATGGATTCACTATTAATACACAATATTAAAATGTTATTTCACATTTTCACATATAAAAATTGAAAAAAAAACTGGCCAAAAAACAAAACAAAACATTTTTACTATTCAGTTGCCCTAAAAGTATAGACCAATTTGTCCTACTTCTAAAATATCTAAAATATTTTTATCTGATCCCAAAAATTACCCAACAGTATGTTATAAACACTGATAAAAACATGATCTCAATATAATACAAACACAAAAAATTTTATATTTTAAAGCAAACACCTTGTAATCTAATTTTCATACTAGTACACAGCCATATAAAAGTTGACTGAAAAACTCAGGCTATTAAGGTTTATATGAATAATAATAAAAAATCATGTTAATACATCATTGAAATTATTAGACTAATGCTTTGTTTGTTTGTTTTTTGAATTTCGCACAAAGCTACTCGAGGGCTATCTGTGCTAGCTGTCCCTAATTTAGCAGTGTAAGACTAGAGGGAAGGCAGCTAGTCATCATCACCCACCACCAACTCTTGGGCTACTCGTTTACCAACGAATAGTGGGATTGACCATCACATTATAACGCCCCCAAGACTAATGCTATTACAACAATTTATAAAAATGAAGTAGACAAATACAAGTGTATACGCAATTTTATTCATTTTTTACTTACTTTCACAAATAAGCAAATTTTTAGATCAATCTTAATTACATTAACTCCAATAACAAATAAAAGGTTTGTTTTTTTTCAAATTAAACAAGTTAGAGCATAAAAATTATGTTATTTCACTGTGGTTAACAAAATGATACATTTGAAATAATTTAACTACAACTGGTGAAACAAAATCGGCAAAACAAATTTAACGCTGACTAACAGAACTACAAAACAAAAATTACTTGTATCTGTAAGTTATACTGTTGTGGGCTTACCTTTTCATGAAAAATCGTCTCCATTTTCCAAAAATGGTAATATCTACTGCCTGGTTACACTGGTAGGACTAGCTTTAGAACTTCGTAATGCTTATTTTCTGTACAGAAATCTACGAACTAAACTTCACTTATGAAAAGGTGTTTTTTGGGGCTTTTTTTCAGTTTTATTAGAACTGCCTGAAGTAGGAACTAAAGGTGGAAAAGAAGAAACGAGACTGAGTTAAAGTGGGATGGTGAGACTTTAAACAACCAACTTACTTTAAATAGATCTTTCTGACACAAATCTACAGAATGGAATATTTGCAACACGATAACTACAAATAAGTAATGTCCTGTAAAATCATCATTATATAATCTATAAAAATTTAATAGCAACTTCTTTAGACGAACTATAAAACAAATTATATTAACTACCTAAACCACCATTTGAACAAGACTATGATATCCAATCGCCCTCTATTGAAAAAACACACGGGAATGGTAAATTTGATACTTTTCACATAAAAAAAACTTAATATATAATTCAGAAAATTAAAAAACGAGCACAGACTAATTACCGCTATAATGTAACGAAATGAAAAAAAAATTGTATTAATAGTTACAAAAAGAAACACTAAAAATACAATAAGATCACAGGGTAGCACAAAAATATGAAATTATTTTAAAATAATAATGCATTTGTTAATTTAGATAAATGACGATTCATGTCTTACTGAACGCACAATGAGTTCATCTTACGCAATATTAAAACCAAAGTCGAGCATTAAATCTTAATTATTAACGTAATTTTAATAACTTAAATAAAAACGACATTGAAATTACATGTTAATCAGTCAAGAACACATTATGTTTACAGAAAAACTAACAAATCTATCTTACAAAATAAGCTAGTTAGAGAATTTCAACTATAATTGAAGTCGGGGGCCTCACATTCTAATAAAGCTACATCTCAAATATAATTCTACTAAGAAGTGGTGACAAAAATTGTTTTCCTAGCTTGTGACTAAAACTGACCTTATCTCTTGAGGGTGGTACAAAGTTTAAACTCCACCATATTTACCAAAATAAATAAAGTCTAATCTAAATGAGAAAACTATGCAGGGACTCTTGAGTTACTGTAAATCTTAAGGCATTTTAGTGATATACCATTGACAAATTGAATTTTAAGCATGAACTGAAAAACTCCACAATTTACTATTAGATCTTTAAAGTTTAAGTAAAAACAAGCGCTGAAAAATAGTGATACCATTTTAATCAGAACGGCTTGTTTTCAATACTTTATTTGATTATTTAAACAGCCCCGACATGGCCAGGTTTGTTACGGCGTTCGACTCGTAACCCGAGGGTCGCAGGTTCGAATTCTCGTCGTACCAAACATGCTCGCCCTTCAGCCGTGGGGGCGTTATAATGTTACGGTCAATCACACTATTCGTTGTTAAAAGAGTAGCCCAAGAGTTGGCGGTGATGAGTAGCTGCCTTCCCTCTAGTCTTACACTGCTAAATTAGGGACGGCTAGCGCAGATAGCCCTTGTGTAGCTTTAAACAAATTGTTTAAATAAACATTTTTCTGTCTTTGAAATACAAACAAGGTATATATATCAATTTCTTTTAGCACTTTTATGACAAAACCGATAAATGTTTTACATTCCTTTTACTTGTAATAAAGTAATTACTCATTTTGTATTTTTTGACACAACTAGAAATTATGTCCACAGGCTCAAACATCGTAAGATTATCAGTTTAAGTATAAAACTGTTTGTAATTATACACAAAGCAACGCCATGGGCTACCAGTGCTCTGCCCACCACGGGTATCGAAAGTCAGTTTCTAGCATTGTACGGCCGCAGAAAAGTAAGAAACAAGCTTCTACAAAATGCAATAAAATATCCCCTTAAAATTGCTTTGCATTAAGCAGCCGGAGTGTGGAACAAAATCGATAGCAGAAGAATTAAACAATTGAAGAAGTTAAGATGACTCAAATAGTTTGTTGGTTGGCGTTTTATGACAGAAAGAAACTAGGCTATTTGCGCCAAACAGCCAGCAAAAAATAATAATAAAAGTAAAGTAAAATGATTAAAACTCGTAAAAAGGAATCAAGGTAAAACAAAGTTTAATTTTTGAACTAAAAACTTAAATAGTGTTAAATCCAATTTTTAAATCTAGCTTACAGCAGCAAGAGAGAAAGTAAAGTAACACAAGTTTTAAAATACTTCCTGTTGCATAATTTTAATTATTATAACTCTTCAGGATGACTAACGAGTAAGTAGAAACATCAGCGTCAGTCATTTGATTTGTTTTTGTTTGTTTCTTTTTGAATTTCGCGCAAAGCTACTCGAGGGTTATCTGCGCTAGTCGTCACTAACTTAGCAGTATAAGACTAGAGGGAAGGCAGCTACGTCATCACCACCCACCGCCAACTCTTCGGATACTCTTTTACCAACGAATAGTGGGATTGATAGTAACATTATAACGCCCCCACGGCTAAAAGAGCAAGTATGTTTGGCGCGACGGGGATGCGAACCTGCGACCCTCAGATTACGAGTTGCATGCCTTAACCCACCAGGCCATGCCGGGCCTATCAATCATCTGAAGTTGACCTTTGCAGTCCTGGTTTCGAGTTATTTGACGTCACGGCCATTTTTTAATTTCGTATCGAACTCATTTTACTTCAAATCGTAAAAAGAAATCATGTTGAAAAACAAAATCAAATTTTTGAATTAAAAACTTAAATAGCGTTAAAAAGGCCAATGGCTTTTAAAACTAAAAACATTTATAAGTTGGATAATGTCACTATTGCCAATGACACTGTTCAACGTTATAGATAAACCTTGGGACAAAACATGTCTAAAATGGTGCCGTCGTTACGACTCGCAACGACGGCATGACAGTAAAATGTGGGCTATTGTGACCTGAATGTCACACATTGGTGCATCAGTCTCAAATAAAAGAAAACGATGAGATAAAATCTGTGACCAATGCGTAGTTTAGTTTGAACAACTTCCTCTTTCCGATCCTTATGGAAGCAATACAGCCAAAGTCCAATATAGGGTTTTATTTGGAAAAACTTGTTTTCACATTGCTCGCTCCAAGTCGACTGTCCAATGGAACGGAGTCGAGTCTTAAAGACAGGACCATTGTCCATGTATGAAACAGGCACAGCAGTGATAGCACTAGAGTAGATAGACTTAGCTGCGGTGTCAGCGAGCTCGTTCCCGCGAATACCAACGTGGTCTGGTATCCAGAAAACTGGATAGAAGTAGATGTTAAAGAGAAATGGGTCAGTCAGTTTTGAGTATCAGCGAGAACAGGGTGAGATCTAACGTAAAGCGATTCCAGGGCCAGTAGAGAACTAAGCGAGTCAGTATAAATAGTGCATTTCGAGTACTGCTTATCTTCTATGTGGTCCAGTAAAAGAAAAATGACATAAAGTTCGATAATGAACTCAGAAATTGTAAATGGTACTCTGTGCACAACCAATGAACCACAACAAATCATGGCAGTCAACTGATTTCGAACCACCTGTATAAACGGGAATGGAGAGATGGTTCGAAAGATGTTCAGTAAATAACAGACGGTATTTCCAATCGGGAGTATTCACTTTTTTCAGCTGACTTAAAGAAAGGTCATATTTGAGGATTGGAATAATCCTCTGTGGGATGGGCTGACCAGTGGATACAGCAATGATATCCAAGGACAGACAATTCATCCAACTGCGCCTGGATATGAAAGCCAAAATGAACAATATCAGATCGTCTGTTCTGAAAAAGTATGGTACACTGAGGAAGGAAAACACATCCCCAAGTCGGATGCTGTGGTAAGGATCGAAGTTTTGAAGCATAAAGTAAAGAAAGTTGTAAACGGCGAAAGTGTAGAGGAGGTTCATGAGACTCTGTGTATAAGCTCTGAACTAGGGAAGTGTGGAAAGCCCCGGCGCAGAGCCGAAGTCCCTGATGGCAGAGCCGAAGTCCCTGATGATGAATAGTGTTCAGCATTTTCAAGGCTGAAATCCTGGCAGAGCCATAGACTAGAGACCCATGTCTAGTTTCGATCGAATAAGAGCACAATATATCTTTAGCATGGAACATCGATCTGCTTCCCAAGTGGAGGAAGAATGGACAGGAAGGATGTTCAGTGTTCTTGTATATTCGACTTGCAGCTTCTTGATGTGTGGTATAAACGTTAGTTTACAGTCAAAGATAAACCCCAAGAACTTTGTCTCAGCGATCACGGGAAGCACAACTTTACCGACACAGAGTTCAGGATCGGGATAAATACCTCATTGGCGGCAAAAATGTATGCAAATGGTTTTATAGAGAGAGAAGTTAAAAATGTTTGCTGCAGTAAACGATTGAGAGCACTTTGTAGCTGCCTCTCAATATACCTTATGTTCGACGGCTGATATAAGATGTGGAAGTCGTCGACATAAAACCCGTTTGCAACAGTGAGAGGGAGTTGTTCAGTGATGGCATTAATTTTTATAGTGAAAAGTGTGACACTCAAAACACAACCTTGAGAAACTCCAAGTTCCTGTAAGAAAGAACGAGAAAGTGTCGAACCTTCACGAACTTGAATTCGCCTGCCCATTAAAAAATATTAATAAAAAATGGGCAAATAGTCACGTGACTTATATAAGTAGAGGTCTCGCAAAATGCCATACCTCCACGTAGTATCATAAGCTTTCTCAAGGTCAAAGAATATTGATACAAGATTGTCATTAGAGAAAGGCTTCTCTGATTGACGTTTCAAGTCGAATCAGGTGGTCCATGGTGGAGCATTGTCGTCGGAACCCCCACTGGGTGGGCGGGAGGAGGTTGTTTGATTCGAGGAAACAACAAGAGGAGCATTGACTATCCTCTCTAAGGTCTTACAGAGACAGCTCGTCAAAGCAATTGGAAGGTAGTTTGAAGGAATTTTGATATCCTTCCAAGGCTTAGAGAAAGGTAGGACAATAGCCTGGCCCCAGGCATTAGAAAAACGTTCTCCTGCCAAATCCAGTTGAAAGCAATCAGAAGAATAGCAAGAGAAGCAGGAGATAGATGACGCAGAATCTTGTAATGTATATAATGAGGTCTGATCAATGTACTGCCAGACCAGTTTGAGTTCCACCATTGTAAAAAGGTGATTATAGTAATAGAGACGATTAGTCCAAAAGGAAAGAAATGGTCGCTCTGCCCGAGCCTTAATAGCTAAGAAGGTGAAGAATGAAGCAGAAGTGCTAGATACACGGCAAAAGCTTCCACCTTGAGTATCGGCGATGCTCCGTCCATTAGAGAGCAAGATCGAAAGGAGGACAGAATTATACTGCCCACTGACCTTTCAACTCTTGTCCCACATGACTTTGGAACTGGTGGTAGAAGAGATACTGTTTGTGAATTTAATCCAAGATTCTTTCTGGCTTTGGCGTCTTACCTGCCAGGTATGTGCACGGGCCTTCTGGAAAGCGAGTGGGTTCGAGAGTCTGAGATACCTACGTTTTTGAGCCTTCCGTGCCATGTGGTAGGCAGGATTTCACCACAGAAGAGGATATCGTAGAAACGTGTTGAGATTTTAGGAATACATTAAGCAGCTTCCTGTACAATACAGTCAGTCACTTCTGCCATGCGTTCGTTTATCGATGGGTTACAGACAATGGCAGGATCAAGTTCTGTGAGAGTAGTGCAAGAGGGGCAGTTGGCTTTAACCAGTTTCCACCAATGCACACCGAACGGGTAGCATCGACCACCGCCAGTCTCTCTCAAAATGATAGGAAAATGATTACCGCCTTGTGTGTTACTGTCAACCCTCCATGAAAAGTGGGAGAATAGTGAAGGGGAGCAAATTGAGAGATCAATAGCAATAAATAGCTGACTAGATACATGAACATAACTATAAGAACCAGTATTGAAGATAGAAAAGTTGTGATCTGAGAGTATACACTCTACAAAGCGATCCCTCCCATCAGTATCAGCACTTCTTCAGAGGGGATTATGTCCTTTAAATTTCACCAGAATAAAAAAGGGAGACGGAAACTGTTTAACGATCTCATCAAGGTCTGATTGATCACAGGTCTCTTCTGGAGACAGATAGAGTGAACAAACAGTGATGGTATGACCCAAGGAAACATGGATGACTACAGCCTCAGCCTCCAAGGTATGTATCGAGTGGCAAAGCACGGTGAGCACATGCTGATTGACCAACAGTACCACCCTTCCATGCACTCATCTATCGCACAACCTGTCATTTCCGTACAAAGGAAACTGCCGAAAGGTGATTGTATCGGTAGGTTTCAGAAATATTTCTTGTAAGGAAAGACGTACAGGATGGTAGGAAGTAATCAGTGCTTTGATGTCATCCGATTAGAAAGTAAACCTCGACAGTTCCATTGTATTAAAGTGGCCATTTTTATTTATGTATAGATGAATTGGGTGGAGAGCCTTCCTGTTTTCGATCACGTCTTTTTTATTTTCTTTATTCGAGGGAGATCTATCAATCTTCATGGACCCTTCCCTGAGTTGATTTGGCAAGTCTCTGTCGTGGAAAGAAGATTTTAGCGACTGAGGACGTGAATGAATGATTGTTTTGCATTTTTGGGCGGGAAAAGAAGATGTACCCGGGGAAATGCCTCTACCCGGAACTAAAGGAAGTGGATCTAGGGGTTTGCTGGAATAAATGTTAGGGACAGAAATGAGTGTCGACGTTGATTCATCAACTTTATTAACCATGGATGTCAAAAGACTTTTTATATGGTTTAAGAACGATTCTTTCGGAGGCAAGTAGAGATCCGTCTGCACACCCACAGTAGTAACGGAGAGAACTGCAGCAGCATACGTCCGATGTAAAGTAGTGGACAGTAACTTTCGAGCCTCAAAGTAAGTAATGTTTTGAATCGTTTTCAAATGCTGTAGCTCTTTTTTTATTCCAACCACTTAGGGTAAGAACGAAAGTAGAATGGGTGAGAGCAGTTACAATTAACGCAATAGGGGTCTGTTTCACACTCATAGGCATTGAGGTCCTTGTCAACTCAACGCGTACACGTCAAAAAACCAGAACATGATGTCTTCGAGTGACCGAATCACTAACACTGAAAACATCTGAGATGGTTCGGAATATATGGCTGCACCTTGCAATTAATATAACCTGCCTTGATGGTGGCAGGTGGGAGTGGTGATGTAAATGTCAAAATGAGAACATTGGTTGGCATCATAATTCCACCTTTTAGAGTGGAGATACGCCTTACTGCAGAAACTCCTTAGGTGGATAAATCAGCAAGGATCTATGGTTGGGGATGTTCTTCAAATCTCTCTCAACAGTAACTCTTTTCGACGAATTCAAAATAGCATGAGAAGTAACATCAATGGGGATGTCCCCAATCACCTTTGAATGTAAGAAGAGTTCATTGTGTATAGGAGTAGATGTTTCCACCAATATGTCATCAAAGTGAAGCTTTCTGACTGATTTATGAGAGCCAGCAATTCCCTCTTGTCCCTCCTGAATAAAAAAGGAAGCATTTGCCCTAAAGGTTTGTCTGAAAGAGAATGTGTTATAAGAAAATGAGGCACAGTTGTTACAGAGGTTGAAGATTGCTGCTCAGAGTCTTCAAGACGTGGTCGTTTACTTGTCGACTGTTTTTTCGCTATTTTATTCAAACTTTTATTTGGGGGGTCCATAATAATAAAAGAATATTTCTGTACCTATTGACCCCACCCACAGTGGAGCCCTACGAGGGAATGCACTACAATGCCAAACAAGGACACTGCAACAATGCCAGGGTTTCGTGAGCATTATACACAAACACCAGCATTAGATACAATGTCAACAACGCCCGCTGAGAACATCCAATACTGGTACTTGGTCGATCCTAATACAAGTGGACTAGCCGATTGATCATAGGGGGCCACCCTAAGGCCGCTCGTCTACAGGAATTCAAGGCCAAAGTGGCGTGTTCGGATTGAACACCTCAACCACCAAGATCCTCTTCTCCCCTCACGGTCGCCACACATGGCAGACACGTGGGTGGATGTTTAGATCCCAAAGGAGGTAAACTGAAAGAACAGAACCTTCTTTGGGAGGTTCCCTCACCATGTACAGGTATCCACACCGAGGGACTCAAATGGTAAAATTGAGCGATATTTTTTTTTACAGATCATAACCGATTTCCAATTTGTTAGACAAAGAAACAAAATCAATACTCAATTACTAACATCAAACTGACAGCCAAACGATATATTAAGTAGATAATGCCGCATGTTAAAATGAAAGGAGAAAAATTTTTAAAGCAAATGTATATACGTATTTAATAGGACTTTAGGCTATTCAAAGAGTTATTAACATATTATAAATCAGCTGTCCCTCCAATGTGTAAGTCTTAACTATATAGATAAATATTCTGCTGGGGTAAATTATGTATTGTACTTTGCATCTTAATTTCATTTATCCGTACTACATTTTCAAATCTATTTCTTACCTTCTTTTTCAAATTATGTCAAATTGCCTTTATGTTTTTAAGAAAAATATGAAAACTTTTTTTTATTATAAATCCGATTTAAACCAATTATAATTTGATTTTTTTAAAGTAGTTTGAAATTGTTCTCCTTCGATCTGCGCTAACCTGAACTATACCGGTCGAAAATTTTCTGACCTTTCTGTAAGATTCTGAGACCATCTGTAATGTAAAATGTAAAGGAAGCTATAATGATATAAAAAAAAACTTTACTGGTTACTGACTGTTTCTCTTTTAATAAAAGTGATAAGTATTAAAATGTATATTTTAGTGTATTTCATTGCACTTGTTTATTCAGATATGATAAAGGGCTTGAGCTAAAAGACCAGGTACACACATAGACGAAGTTTTTCTTAATTTAGAATTGCTTACCAAGTGGAAAATAGCAGCCTAAACCATTATTCGTAACTGGATATCCAGTTGAAGTTCGAAAATAAAATGACAAATACACAGATGGTCGATTAGCATAACTGGGCAACAAGATAGTTAAAAGTAAATACATGGAACTTCTACCTTTTGCTTGTCATGTAAGAGCTAAGTTAGTAGTTTATTATCAGGAACCCTATTCTATAAGTAAACTTGCACTAATTATATTTAATCTGTTATCAGTAATCATATCCTATAACGGAACTTACACTGTATCTCAGAACGGTTGATATGGGTACTAACACTGTTATTGATAAGCAGAGAACAACGTTTTCACCTTCCTAGGTCATCTTCAGGTTAACAAAGATAAAGTTTAAACTTACACAGATTATCTGATATCAGTAACCATATTTTATAATTGAGCTCACACTGATTATCTAATATCAGTGATCCTATTATGTAACTGAAGTTGCACTATACTTGGTTAATTCATAATCTGAATCGTTAAAGACTCAACGTTTAAATGACAGATAGTTATTATTAATGCTATCCTGTAGCTGAATTTTCACTGATTATTTCTAGTCATATTCCATGAGCTCATATAAATCATGTCTTTTTCTTCTGATTATGCAACGTTGGTCGCCTTTCTTTCTGAAATGTCGAATAAGTTCATGATCTTACAGTTTGGTCAAGTCATTTTTGACCGATACTGTTGTACCAGATCAATTTGAAACGTTTTTGATTGGGTAAAGCGAGGTCTATTTTGAATGGCTTCGACCAGTCGAAACCAACCTTTTGTGGAGTGATCCTGTTGAAACAGGTCAGGTTCGGTCTGGGTATATGGTGAAAAGCTGATTATGAGATTTTGTCTTTTCATGATGTAGACGGTTACTATTGACTTCATGATTTCTAACGTGGATGTATGCGTCAAATACATTATCAACTTTGATGGTACAGATGAAATTAAAGTTTTCTTTTATGTTATCAATAAATTACTTTTCAGTTATTTCTATAATTTTCCTAATACATATTCAAACAGTGCATCTGTCCTATGGTTTTAGAGCTTTAACTGGATATCCAGTTAAAAGTTATGGTTTAGGCTGCTAACTGTCGCGCTAAACATGCTCGCCCTCCCAGCCGTGGGGGTGTATAATGTGACGGTCAATCCCACTATTCGTTGGTAAAGAGTAGCCCAAGAGTTGGCGGTGGGTGGTGATGACTAGCTGCCTTCCCTCTAGTCTTACACTGCTAAATTAGGGACGGCTAGCACTGATAGCCCTCGAGTAGCTTTGTGCGAAATTTCCAAACAAACAAACAAACAAACAAATGCTAACTGTTGTCTTCTACTTGGTGAGCAGTTCTAAATTAAGGATAGCTTTGCCTACGTGTGGTACCTGGCTATTTTGCTTTGCCTCTTTAAAATATGTGAATAAACATGTACCAATATATGTATTAAACAATACTTTGATGAAGTCCTACTATGACTAGAAAAAAGTAACACTTTCTCTCTGATTATCCAATCAATATTTAATACTCTTCATCTTAATCGTTTTTCTTTGGTTACTGAAGTCCAAAATACGAAATTTATTACTGTATAAACTGTGAGAGTATGACTTATAAAAGTATTTGCAACACATTTTTCCATTTGATTGAAAGCTATTTTCAATTCAAAAATGTTTATTTTTTACAACTACCCTCTTTCGGTACAAAATTCAAAGTTAGCGTGTTTGTTTTTAAGCGCAAAGCTACACATGATATTATACTTTGAAAAAGCTTACTTCAGAAACGATTTAAGTTTAAAATTGAATCGATATTTTTACTTTCATAATAATTTTGTGTAACTTACTCTAAGCAAGGTGACTCTACTTTACGTGCTTACTTTAGATTTATTATACCAACATTCACTACACACACACCCTCACGGTCCCCTTGCTCTTCTGTTACTAAAATCCTAATGCGCATATAGTAATCGAACTATTTGATCTGAATAAATGCATTTTACCTTTTTTGCTCTTGCTATTTCGAGAAATCAAGCGTGACGTGTCATATACTGGCTTTCATACAGGTTTGATCAAAATATTCAAAAGTTCACTCACACCATTAGATATTTGGTTTGGTTTGAATTTCGCACAAAGCTACACGGGGTATATCTGTACTAATCGTTCCTAATTTAACAGTGTAAGACTAGAGGAAAGGTAGCTAGTCATCACCACCCATCGCCAATTTTTGGGCTACTTATTTACCAACGAGCAGTGAGATTAATTGTAACTTTATAAGGCCCCCATAGCTGAAAAGGCGAGCATGTTTGATGGGACAAGGATTCCAACAGGCGACACTTAGATTGCGAGTCAAGCGCCCTAACTACCTGGCTATGCAGGAGCTCGCATTATTACTGCATCGCCAGGAATCTGTATTTACGGAGAATAAAATGATAATCTACTTAGTGTGATTTTCAATGTATTTTCGGTTTTTCACTCGTCATTGACTTATACACAGTCGTACTCACCTAGTTCTTCGTTGTCCACTTTAAGCACCACTGGAACTGAGCTTGTCGTTTACATTGGAGATAAACAATTTTTGTAATGTCCTTCGTATGAAAGGTTGGAATAAGCTGAACTTTATTATGTTTTAATTACGTTTTCCTTTGGGCTTTCAATATAAACTATAGATTATAGCGTTCCCTAATAGCAAACGTATTCTATTTTTATCAGAACCGTTGATAGAGTCTAGGCCTACATTTTTATACTACATCAGAATCCACATCATGTCCGATTGTTAAAGGGGACTTAAAGACATGAATTTACTCTATAACAAGGAAACATACTTTGGTTCATTTTTGATGAATAGAGTAAATTCATGTCTTTAAGTGTAAGAGGTACATTAGTTTTTAACCTCGAAGAAATTGAAATTTTTTGATGCAAGTTATTTTCTTAAAAAACACTTGTTTAGAAGGTACAAAATAAAGTGATCGGAAAACACACAAGGATTGATTGAAGTAACTCAGGGATTATTAACTCTCATAGTAGCTGTATCTTATTTATTGCACCTTGATCAACCCGAAACAATCAATTCACTGCTTATGGAATTTACTGTTTGTTTTTCGAATTTCACGCAAAGCTACTCGAGGGCTGTTTGTGCTAGCCGTCCCTAACTTAACAGTGTAAGACTAGAGGGAAGGCAGTTAGTCATCACCACCCACCGCCAACTCTTGGGCTACTCTTTTACCAACGAATAATGGGATTGTCCGTCACATTATAACGTCCCCACTGCTGAAAGGGCGAGCATGTTTGGTGTGACGAGGATTCGAACCCACGACCCTCGGATTACGAGTCGACTCCCTTAACCACCTGGCCATGCCGGGCCTGGAATCTACTAAAGTGAAAATTATGCAATTTCATATTATTGTTTTGCGTATGTGTGTGACTGTAACTAAATTTAAAACAAACCTTTCACTTTCAGTTATGTTTAGGGTTTTAACAGAAACTGCAATAATAACTTTACTACCTTAATTAATTATTTTATTACAGTCTAATTGAGGTACTTGTCCTCGGGTAATGGCGTCAGCTTCCACAGTTATACTTAATAAAGAAAAAATTATTGACAAATACAATCAGCTTGTCACTAAATAATTTATTATAAAATTTTGAATTAGTTTAAATAGTAGAAAAAAAATGCATTACTGGTAATTAAGTTTTTTCTTCTAAATCACCCATAAATAAATGTCTCGTTTGTAAAAGAAAAAGAGAAAGCTATCGTGGATGGCTCGGTAAAAATACGCAACATTAATACATTGACGCCCAACAAAATAGCTCTTATCTGTTGAATGTTGCTTGAACAATATCTGAAGTGCAAGTTCCTTATAACTATACCTCTCACCAGTGGCACAATGGTAAGTAAGCCTATGGACTTAAAATGCTAAGCATCAGGTTTCGATGTCCGTGATGGATACAGTATAGATAGACCAGTATTTAGTTTTGTGGTTAACAACAAACAGGCCTAATATCTAGTTTGAATAGCAGAATTTTGTGTATCCTCAAATCATTCTTACAATAACAAAGTAATTATTCTTATCTACAAAGTATGTGAGAAAACAGCGTCATAAACACAGTTAATTAGTTCAAGTTTGTTTTTTGTTGTTGGTTTTGGAATTTCGCACAAAGCTACTCGAGGGCTATCTGTGCTAGCCGTCCCTAATTTAGCAGTGTAAGACTAGAGGGAAGGCAGCTAGTCATCACCACCCACCGCCAACTCTTTTACCAACGAATAGTGGGATTGACCGTCATATTATAACGCCCCCACGGCTGGGAGGGCGAGCATGTTTGGCACGACTCGGGCGCGAACCCGCGACCGTCAGGTTACGAAGCGCACGCCTTAACGCGCTAGGCCATGCCAGGCCCCTAATTAGTTCAAAAATAGTTATCAAAAGTTTAGTATCGAATGATACTTCAACTGAGCAGAACAAATAATTCATTGTACAGCTTTGGGCTTAACAGTATATAAACAAACAAATCTTCCATATTAACACTGCATAAGTTCAGTGTTATTTGTTTCATCGGCCACATTTTCACAAAGTGGGCCCAGGTTTTTTGTGTTTCTGGACATTGTTTACAGTTTCGCGCTAAAAAAATGCAACAAAATAAAATAGGGAAATTTACTAAATAATAGAATTATTCGAACATTGGTTTTATTTACTGTTTTGTATAAAACAGCACTAGGACCTGACGGTGCTCAGCCTAATAAACTAAATGCAGGACTACTGACTTCAGGTCAGCTGGTGAAATCGCTCATCCACCAAAGTAATGCAGTAAAGATTACAGAGCTTACTAAGTGAGATTCGTACCAAAAGAATTACGTGTAATTGAAGTATAAAAATAAAATGGAGCGGTCATAAGTGAATGCTTGCTCGTTTTAGCGACTCCTTCAGGTGCAGTAGGGTTGACGACGTGAGGTGACCGAGTTCGTCATCACGAATTGTTACTTCATTCGAAAAGTTTTGCCTCACAGGTTACCACAATCTTTATGTTTTTATTCCATCAGTAGCGTTTATTTTAAATTTCCAATTCAAATTAAAAGTAAGCAAGGATCTAGATTTTTCAGTATATAAGATGGTTTGTTTTTATTTCAACAACTCTTAAAAGTAAAACGATTATTGTAGGTAATCAAGACGCGTACAAACACCCAACATGCATCGTTTGTACAGCAAAGATGTGTTCGTGTAGTTGGACATTAAATCTGCGTGTGCACATCTGATGCAAGTGAATTTTATTTTGAGGTCTTTTTTTTTTTTTGAAAAATAGAAAGTCTTAATATTCTCACTGCTCACATTCATATAACACTGTTTATTTACTTATGCTGATGGTTCCGTCATACCGAACATGATCGTTCATTTCAGCCGTCATAATTTGACGGTTCGTCACACTATTCGTTGGTGGAGGGTATTGACAAGCTTCCATCTAGTCTATCACTGCTAAGTTAGGGAGGGCTAGTACATGCAGCCCTCAAGTAGCTTTGCGCAAATTTTAAACCAACGAGATAAAATTTACTTATTCGAATAAAGTTAATATGCGATACAGTTGTAACCTTTTCATTTGAAAAATGATTTAAAAAAAGTATCAGAATGGTCAAAATTGTTTATTACTTCTTTCTCAGTAAACTTAGTGATTTACAAATACTAATTATAAATCTCTAAGTCTCGTGTGAATTTGCCCTAAACATGCAAAATATCATCACTATTATCAGAATAAGGTAATATATATACACACACACATATATGTATCATTAATACTTCATCAATCTGGCAAAAAATTGAATTGTAACATGAAAACTAGACTTGCACTGATGTAGCAGATGCATATTAAGTGCAGTAAATGGGGGAAAAAGATAACTAGCATACATATGTAATTTCTGGTAAATTCAATTAGTTCCAAATATAGTAGTGAAACAAAACAAGCATCATATTTGTGAAAGCGCTATAACTGAGCATTTAGATATGAAAAAATGCTAAATTCTTCATGGTTATTTTAAGAATTAGATACAAAACATACTGGGCGTTTTATGTCTCTGGCGTTCTCATAAAGTGTTTCAAAACTCTCACAAGTGTATGTAGTTTTATCTATAGAACATTGTTCAAGAAAGTGGCAAAGCTCCTTTTGCTTTAAGTATCAATCGTTGTAGCTCATTCACCTACAGCATCACATGCACCTCCTCATGGATAAAGCCTTCCTAAAGTTGAATATGGTGAAGATTGACAGCAATCTCTCTCATTCATAAGTCAAATGATATTTTGAGAATACAACCTCCCATACTTTGCACTGGAAATTACCTACATTGATGTAGGTAGCATACAACCCGAGAAGAACAGAATTATCATTTTGTATGTAATGTTATATTTCATGATAACAAGAAACCCACTTGAAGTAAAAATGTACCTCAGGATGGCCAGTATAGGTATTAATACTTTTACCAAAATAAGGCAGAGTCCATAAACGTCTGGTTGAATGCAGCAGGCCAGTTGATGGTTTAGATTCAGTTTTTATTTCTGCAAGTCATTTAGTTCTTCATATTTCAAGTTTAACATTTTTTTTTTTTTTAGTAGTTTTCTGGAAATTATGGATAATGTTTGTACACTGATTAAAATTCTTGAATAATTTTATTTTCACAAAATTAGGAATTAGTTTTTCCCTTTCACCATTATTGGATGAAATAAATGCCATTTCTTCTGTTGATAATTTTTCCTTTGTTAATCTGAACATGACCTCAGATGGTCGAAACATTTTTCTCTGCTTTACTTTGGTAAAAATGTTAATACCCATACTAAACTCAGCCAAATTATTCAGATTTACTAAGTGATAAACTTCTTGATTAAACCTCCATTATTCTGCAGATCTAACCCAATTACTCTTAAGGAGATACAGTATACCTGAGACTACGACCTAAGTTCTAGAAAATAAATGCTTAAACGTGGACTTTACTCTTTGACATATATAATCAATAAAAATGTAACTTGGGTGTCAAATTTGGCCAATTTATTAACAAATTAATAAAGCTTGATAAAGTATATTTAAATGTGTCTATAAGTGTAAATTATCATTAAATGTAAAATTAAAAACTAGTCTAACTATAGTTAGTTATTTCAAAACAAAACAAAGCCAAAAACAGTTTCAATGTAATCCAATAAAGTCTACACTGAAAAAGAGAAACCACCTTAGAAACTCTGACTTTGGATATACTGTTGAAACTACCCACTTTTAATCAAAGAACCCCATGAACATTTTTTGTGTATTGGAAATTATTTTAAGCCTGCATCTGTAAATCTTACTTTGAAATATTCTTAATAAAGTCTGAAGTGAATTATAAGAGTGTAAATTTTGTTTAATTACAGCTGTATAAATATTGTTCAAAATGAGTACAAATAACAACATCCCCAATTAACATAAGGCTGAGAAATCTTCAAGCAGTCACTTTTTAACTGGATGTTTAAATTCAAGCAGTTTTAAATTTTTGTAACATCTAGGAAAAAAATAAAGTCAGATGAACTAAATGGTGAATGAAAGGAGGAATTATAAAAAAAATATTTTTTTAAGATAATGCTGGTAAACTGTATAGTTGATACAACTCTTAAATGATAATTGCAAACAATTTTATAACACTTTGTGAGTAATGACTTAAAACACATTTCTGCTGATTAGGAGTAAATTATGACCAATTATTGCATCTTTGAGCCAAAATACAAAGCTGGCTATCTTATTAAATTCAAGTGATGCCACTATTATAAACCTGCATCATTTTCTGGCACAACAGTTGATAAAATATCAGTATAACATAACTGGACCTAACTGTAGAGGAATTCCCAATATAATTCCTGGTCTGCTGTAAATAAATTATCTGGTCAACTATGAATCATAAGAGAATCTGGGCAACAAGACAGGAAAAAATATTTATTTTTTCAAATACATAAGCTGCACTGAACACAAGTTAAAACAATAAAATAGTCAATCCAAATAGACAAGATCTTAAGGTTTGTTACTACATAAAATATTTAACAGATATTTAGAAGTTCAAATCATACTTTTTAAAAACTTGTAAACTGCAAATGCCATATTTCAAATTTTTAGTTCAACTTAAGTAAATAAATTATTTTTATTTTAATGCTTACTAAAATACACAAACAGCTTCTACAAAACTTTAAAAAGATTGTAAAATGAATAAATATTTGAACTTAGCTACTTAAAAATTTTAAGTTGAATATTTAATTACTATTGATAAAAAACAACCTGGTATTCATTCAACACTTAGTGCAATGTGATTATAAAATTCATATCTTTATTTAAGTTGCAAGCATAACAATACTGTATCTTTAAAGTTATATCTACAAAACTGTAAAATACTGAAGGACCCATATTAAGCCAAACATCATTATGATAAAACAAATCTAACAATAAAACAACAATTACAATAGATCCACTGGTGTTTCAAGTTGAAACAAGGTGATTGAAATCATGCTTTTTAATTACAACAAGAGCTGACATCAAATACTGTTTGTCCAAGAAAGTTATTACTAAGTAGCAGAGGGCTCCCCCATCTGGCTTGACTATTGGCAATTGATGAAACACTAACCACAGGATGATTGAACACTTCAATAGCTGGAGAATAATTAAATCAAGCAAAAAATCAACTGATATACATATACAAATAGCTAAACACCTTAACTGTAAATTTGATGAAGTAAAATTTTTATAAGAGATACAAATTAAGAAACAACACTTAAAATGCTCAAAGTATGCTGTCCAAAACAACATATTTTAACTTTTACAGCATAGAATTTTTTAAATTTTGAAATAAAGTTTTTATACACCTTATAGTTACTTTTAAAGCTGCTCTATGTAAATGAAAAAAATGATGATGATTTCCAGAAACCAGTTCTTCTCAACTGCATGCAAGTCAGGTTTTAGGAGAGGAGGGCTGTGAACAGAATGTTAACTGCTAGTTGAGGCAGTGGCAAACTGTTTGACAGCTCAGTGTTTAGCTACCTAACTCCTGCATCCACAGCTACAGGCTGGGAGGGAATAGGTGTTTTTATACTATCACACATGGGTGGGGAGATGTATTAGTTTATGGCCATGGGCAATTTCCATACCATTAGCTTTTCTAAAATTCTTCCCTTTATATTGTGCACACAACAAACAACCACACAAAAATATTATATGAAAAGTGTTAGCAAAGGATGTGCACATATTTCACAGGTGTCAATTGTCACTCTATAACAAACAGAAACAAGAACTAACTTCAATTATGCTATTCTGAGTCAGACAAGTGCTTTGCCTTTAACAACATACCATTAATATCATGAAAACAAAAAAACAAACTACAAGTCAGGTCATTATTCAAACAAGTTGTCTCCTTTAATCATGTCCAAAGCAGCAAGGCAGTTACTAGAATGAAGAACAAAGGTGAACAAATATTGGAAAACCCAGTTACTTTTTCTTAAGTGTGAAGAAACCTTTCTTCTTGGGTTCCTCTTTCTTTTCTCCTTCAGGTTTGGCAGGAAGGGTTTGAGAGCGAGATGGCCCACCAGAACTCTCACTCTCTCCAATTGCTATATTAATTTTTTGGAGCCACTCATTCATCTCATCCTAAAACATTAAATGTGGGTAAGTTATTCCTAATACTTGATGACAGAATTTGATTTCTCATTTCATATTTTAATTCCTAACTACTACAAACATTTACTAAATTTTTTTCTGTAAATCACAGAAAACTATGTACTTTCAATTTTAGTTTCTATCAACCAAACATTTCAGTGATTTTAATTTATTTGAAAAATTAAAATTAGCTGTATAGAAAAGAGAAATTCATTACAAAAAATAACTGTTGAAATTTGATCTAGATGTAAATGTGTTATACATTTGCTTTTACTTGCATGTAAATGCAATACTCTTAAATTCTCCACAATATAATACAGGTTATGAATCTTGAGTAAGAATAAAAAAGCTTAGAAAGTTTCACAATGAATTTTATTTTCTTCTCATTAATTTCACAATAAAGATCTTAAGGCATCCCAGTTCTGAACTGTGAAGCTCTGTAACTGATTTTCAGTTAAGAAATCTATGTAAAAATGTTTGCAAAACATTTGGAAATAAGATACCATTTTGCAAAATATTCTAAAGAACCTATTACCCAACATGCAATTGTAAGTTTCAGTATATTTTGAGTTTCTTGTGAAATGTTACCATACTTTTTAAGGGATGAACATTAGAAAAAAAATTATTGTTTTAACCATTCACTATTAATTCCATCCAATTCATAAGACAGTTATAAAGTCAAAAAGTTATTTTTCCATTCAACCTGATAAAAACCAGTTTCAGACTGAACCATAATTTGTATTAAGTTTAAAGTAATGAAAAATAATGCAGGTATTTCAATGCCAACAAGTACAGACACATGGTGTGGATGAACACAAAACCATACAAAAATCCCTACACAAGTAGCCAGATCTTTCCAACAAAAACTTATCTGCAACTAAGAATTGGATTTCTTTCATTTGCTTGAATTCATGTTTAAATAACAGCATTTAAACTGGATAATGCTGTAAAATCTTACAATAGTAACTTCCCATCAGCTGTAACAATGACTCAGTGGATATATTAATGAATGCCAGTTATGAAGGGAGCAGTTTTAGCCTTGCATGATGAGTTTTTTTAACAGTCATTACGTGGTAGTGAAACTATACTTTTTCTGCACTTTCCAAATTAAAATGCAACATTTTGACATGTGAGTCACTGCAACAACTTGCAAGCATAGGTGAGTTAACTGTTCTGACACCAGAATATAAAATAATGGTTGTTACAGTACTTGTCAGTTCTGTACTTTAAGATATGTATTTTGGCTAAATTGAAAGCCTTAATAGCTTTTCAAAACCTCAAAAACCTAAGTTAGTGTTTGTGAAAGTTTCTCAGATTGTTATTAGAGATGTAAGACTAAGATAAGCAATACATAATACACAACCATTATTTTCCTGGCCCATCTCTACATACAATGTATTACCATACTTAGTGACAATAGATCAACTGCATCATAGCAATTGTATAAAAGTTGTATCCAAGGACACTTCACATTATTTAAAAAGATCAATTCTGGTCATGTTTCACCAGCATAATGCATTACATACCATAATAATTTCAATGGTCAAAAATATCTGAAGATATAAGATTAAAGATTAAATATGCTGAAAGTCAAAACTTGGAACTTTACAGAACCATGTAATACTATACTATGGAACAAACTGTAAAGTTTACATACATCATCTTTGGCCTGGTACAGGTATTCACCACCATTAGGCAACCTGTGGATAAAACAAAAATAAGTAGCAGTTACCTACAGACCAATAATAAACAGATCAAATTTTAAAACTTGAGTAATTATCATCCTTTTACGAACATTTCAACCTCGTAACAGAAGGTTAATCTATTGGACCGAGACTACATTGGAGAATTAATGTTTACTGTAAGTCCTTTAGTTACAAATTTATTTAATGTATCTATGCAAATTTCTTAAGCTTTTGGTAATCATTACAAGTATGTTGTATATAAAGAATAAGAATTTTTAATGAAGTATTTCTAATAAATATTTCTCTCTCAATTTACTTCAGTCAATTTGAGCCAGACTAGTCTGGGCATGACTATTTTTATCTTAACATGTTGCAGATGGGTCACAAGTTTACTTGTGTTTCATGCACAATGTTAAAATGGTAAATTTGAAAGGAGTTGGACATGTTTTATTTTGTTTTGGACAAGTATTATTTTTCTGATTTTTGCTTACAATACCCATGTTTTTATAGATGGCTTTTTGCAGAAAATATAACATACTGAGTGAAAATGAGATGATTACTGAACTATTTGATGATAATTTGTCAGATCTTCCAAGTGAAGGTGAATATTCTGATGTAGATATGTTTGTGGATCATTCTGACAGTATCTCCAGCTACAGTGATGTTGTTAGACCTACAAAGATATGTAAAGTTGTTGTGGTTTCAACTGATCCTGAATCAGAAAGTGATGATGATTCTACAGATCTTCCTGTTAGTGATTTTGTTTTCTTGTAGTGATAATGATAACAATATGTAACAAATTTTTACTTTTTCTTGTTCCTGGGCAGAAAGTGTTACTTCCTAATTGCGTATTTATAAAGTAAATGGAAAAGACCTATTTTTCTCTTCAAACTTTGCTTTTGTGACCTGGGAGCATATAACGGAAACATGATGGGAGACTATATTTGGAGGCTATTATGTGAAAGTGATTTAGATTACAGTTGCAAATTTCAAAAAACTACTCATTTCTAACCATTTTTGTATAACTTTAGTATAAATACATGTAAATCTTGATTCATATGTTGTTTTATTCAGACCTTATATAAATGAACACGTGCAAATTTGCTTATATTTACATAGAAAATAGGTTAATTTCTAAATTTCATTATCCAGGTCATAATGGCAAAGTTTGAAGGGAATAATGGCCATTTTATGTACTTTTACAACATAAGCAATGAAGAAATAACAGATTTTATCCAGGAACAAAATCTGTGTTACATAGTGTAATACAAAAGAAATACATATTCCACTGAACTTGGATATGTCTGAAGGAAATTCAGGGGACACTAACTTCACCCAAACCCAAAAGTACTGCTGCCAGGACAAAGTTAATGTTTGGTAATCACTTACTTCAAATGTTTTATCAGGAAGTGTATACCTACCATAATTAAACTATAAAGAAACAATACGCCATCAACAGGACCTCAGTGACACTTAGACATGAGGAAAATCCTAGGCCTTATTCTACTAATGGGACAGACAAGGAAATATAACTGGAAAGGATATTGGTCAATAAATGCTTTTTTGATTAGCCCAGTATTTTCACAGGCAAGCTGAAACAGATTTGAACAACTTTTAGCATTCTAATATTTCAATGATAATCAGAAAATGGATGAGTCTTCAGGCAGGTTCTTCAACATTCAAACAGTGCTGGATTATTTCCTCAATAAATTCAAGACACTATACAAACCAAGGCAACAGTCATCATTGGATGAGGGCAATTCCATGGAGAGGATGTCAACGATTCATGACCAGCTAGTGAGAATGATGTGTGAAAGTAACATAAGTTATATTTTCAACATGGAGATTTATACTAGTGAAGAGAAACATTGTAGGAAACTATTCTTTCAGTTCTTGTTCCCAATCTCCAATTATGGCATCAAGCATATCAGAATAGTTATTACAATAGTACTTCCATTGTAAACCTGTTCCTAGAACATTAAACAAGATTATGCAGAATAATCAGAGTTGATAGAGAATTGCTGTGAAGCCTAAAGGCGAAATTTTCATTAAACAATGGAAAAAGGTGAAACAGCTTTCCATAGAAAAAGTGATATTCTTGTTTTCCATTGGAAAGACAACAGAGAAATGAAAATAGTTTCAACATGCATGACTCGTATGTTTCTACCACAGAAAAGAAAAATAACTAAATAAATAATAATAAAAAAAACCCTGCATGTATTCTCCAATACAATGCCAACATGAAAGGTGTTAACTGTGCAAGTCAGTAACTCTCACATTACACCATTTTCAGAAAAACAGTGAAATGGGCAAAAAGGTAACATTTTATGTAATAAATTAAATCCTTTTCAATTCATGCATAATCTACAAAACCCTGAATGAAAAGAAAAAGATAAAATAAGTAGTTCCACCTCTCTGAGGCAAGAGAATGGATTACTGACAGAGAGAGCCTGTAGAGTTTGTACTGCTCATGGGAAAAAAAGTGAAATGTGATACACATGGAAATTTTGTGCAGTTCATCTCCATATTGAAAAATGTTTTACAAGATACCACACTTTAAAAATTTACTAGGTGTCTTTATGTACATACCCTGAAGTTATTACTAAATAATAAATAAATATAGTTGAGTTATGAACGAAATAAGAATGTGTCCAGTTCCTTTCAAGCTCAACGTTTTAATAAATGGCACAAAGATGTTATGCACAAAAACATGAGCATGCTCATGACCAGTCAGCAATGTGTTAAGAATAAAAAACTTCCCATCTTACAGTTTTCATATTTATTACACCTAGCCTCTAGAACCTAAATGAAAAGTAAGTTTATTTTTTTTTGGTAAAACTATATCTACCAGTTATTTTCTCTACCCTTATCTTATACATGCTTGGTCCATTAGACCAGCCTTGCAAAAGAAAAACAACAAAAATTTGAAATAAATCTAAATTACCATATTATCTTTTTAGAATGACTACAGATTGCAACAGAAAAACAGTTATTTATCCTGAACAGTCTCGGGCTCATAACAGCTTGCACCTGTTTTCAATTAATGTAGTGCTCTGTGAATCATACTAAGCTACAAAATCCTGCATGATAAAACATGAAATTACAAATGACTGCAGAGCACAACTTAAGGTAAACAAAATACTGAATTGCATAACATGTGCAATTCACATACATACCTCTGAGAAATTTTTATTCAATTTTATTTTTATCACTTCTTGTGTGTTTTTGTGGTTTTTCTTACAGCAAAGCCACATTAGGCTCTGTGCTGAGTCCACCAAGGAAAACCAAACATCTGATTTCAGTGTTCTAAATCTGAGACTTACAGAGAAATTACAAGTAGTTTTGGCTACACATGTCAGAAGTAGTTTGTGTTACATGATGACAAGAAACCCACTTCAACCAAAAGTGTATTCTCAAGATGGCTGGTATAAGTATTAAAAATTTAATTCAAATAAAGTGCAGAACAACATTTTGACCTTCTCATCAGGTTATCTTGAGGTTAATCCAAGTTAACAGAAAGTACACTTCCTATATCATTTTCAGTGATTATTCCATTTCCTTTTAAGGTTAGGTACAAAAAGTTTAGTTTGTGTATAAGCACTTTCCACCTTTTAGTATCAGACATGTCATCCTTTCATGTCATGAAACAAAGAGGCAATAAAAAACAATACAAAACTAAACATACTTCAGCCTAAAAACATGCTTTTTCTTTGTGTAATCACTTGCTGTTTCAACTCCACCTCCTTGGAGATCAGTGGGCGGTTCCCCACGGAAATAGTTTTCTGGTTCCTGTTCATTATAAAATGTAAGCTCTACTAAGTGTTTTTGTATATAATATTTATTAAAAAATATAGACATTTTATAATTTTTAACATCAATAACAAATTTCGTAATTTAAATTTTAAGCCACTACATCATTTTCATGAGCAACAAACTAAATTCACTCTAGGTTTTGAAATGCATGGAAATAATTGATAGAGGATCATATAAATTAAAACTTAAAATCATTTTTATTTTCAAATTCCATTGGCATTTTTTTCAGTCATAGCTTTAAAGTCATAAAATAAATTGTGTTGATTGCACCCAAAAGCATTGAGAATGCTATCTCTCTCTCTGAAACAAAATCCAAACGCAGGTGAAAAACTAGTTAGTAGTCATGGAAAATCAAATAAAGGTGCAAAACTAAGTGCTTATACCAACATCTTAACTCCTACTGCCTTTCACAACCTGCAGCTAGTCATGGAAAGTTCTAATATTAAAAGTGTAAAAAAAAAACAAAAAACACTCTATAAATATTTCTACTGAAAGATCCTCCTAACCTCCACCTTTAAAGTTCCTAAAGTAGAAGAAAAAACACTTGAAATTGTAAGTTATGAATGTAGGATTCAAATTAATAACTTGGTTCATAATACTAATTTCAATGTATAAAATAGGAATTATAAAGATTTTCAAGCTAATGTAAACACAAACTGGTATCTGAAAGTATCAGACACATAACACCAAAGTAATTCTTAACTGAATGAAAGTACTTCAGATACTAACCTGTTTGAAGTGTTTTTGATCTTTATAAGAATAAAGCATCTTCCCTCGAAGAACGACATAGATTTTTTCCCAAGATCTGTTGAAAAGAGTATTTTATTCTGAAACATAATTGATGCTACCTTTAGCTTATCATAAAATATAATAAATCAACCAGATCAATGCCTTTGAGAACATAACAGTAACCAGAACTGGTTTCTAACTGTCAGACTTATGATTTTCTTCTTATAAGAGCACATACAACAGCAGTTCTATTTTTGTAGCAAATATAAAAGCAACAAAAAAGTAAAAAAGTGATGACGCTACTGTTTACACAGTGATTTGTTCAAGCATCTCAGCAGACTTGCATCACACTGCTAGTTCGAACATGGTTGTTGAACAGATGTGTTTGTGTTAATGAAACATCTATTTCTGAAGTTAAATTGTCTTCTGTAATTCTATACGAGATTTGTCTATTCTACAGAAACACTTACATGCTAGTGTAAAGTTACAGAAAAGGTTATAAATATAAAACAGAACATACTATTAAAGCACATGCATTATACTGTAGTCTTTTTCCCAAGATTAATAACAACATAATTTATTGTTAAGATCTTTACATCAGTATTGGGCTAAACGTGCATTAGTCTTGATTCACAAACTGTAACTTGGGTAAAATTCAATTTAGAGATTAATTAAAACTACAGTTTAAAATGTACCAGAAATACACAGTTGTTTGTGAAAATATACTGAAATCTTACTTACCAATCAATATCTGGGTAAAATCGACTAATCTTAGACAAATTCATGAAGTTATAAATGTATGTAACATGTATAAATTTTATAACAACCATTTTTGCGCTAATAAAATTTTAAAATTTAAAACACTGAGATTATAATTTTGAAGACATTTTGTTTGTTAATACATTACGTGGAAGAGAAATCATGCTATTCTCAAAATAAATGATAAAAAATGTAACATTAGTATGTGCTTTGGATGCTGTCAACTTTTAAACTGAATAATTAAGTGCTAAGGTTTTAATATCTGTGTGAATGTTCATTTATTGATATATATGCAATGCATATAACTTTCACATAACTAACTGCCTTAGAGAAATATAGTGCAAGTCAGATCTTCTAACAAAGTAATTACATGAAGGATATGATGAAGGTGTTCAAGTTTAATGATTTAATGTTAAATGCCAAAAGATAATAAAGCAATGGAACTAACATATTCAATATTTATGATAAACAAATTTCAAAATGACTACAGATTTTAACAGTTGGTTTGGCATTTTATGGCACAAAGTTACTAGGCTATCTGTGCCTAGATTTTAACAGAAAATCAGTTATTTATCCTGAACAGGCTCATAACAGTTTCCACCTGTTCTTATTTAATTTTGTGCTCTGTGCTAAACTACCAAAACATGCATTGTTGTTTTTTTCAAATTCCTCTTAAACAGTAAACTACGATGTTTACAAATATTTCAAATCCACACAAGCTGGAGAATTGTTGTATATATATACAATAAAACAACTAACTTCATCATGACAATAACATGACCAAAACAGTACATTGTTGTTTATCTATTATTTTCTGTTTAGATACAACTGAACAAAAAACAGATGTGAATAATAATTTAAAATTTTTTAAAGTAAAGCTAGAATGTTAAGTGAGCTTCAACTATACTTGAGGTCATTCATGGTTCAGTTTGCTTGTGTTAAATGAAACTAAACATATAACACATCATAGTATATTTTATAGTCAAATCCCAAATTTGGCATATATGTGCAGACAGAAGTTCATGTGTTCACACACTCACCTCTGATGGAAATCATAAAAAGCTAATTGAGTACAAAATGTAAGCAACATTTGCAAAGCCAGTCAACAAAATGTTCAAGTTTCCAATATTTGTTTTATATTTTCTCTAAATCACTATTTTAGAAGAGTCATGAGGAGTACTAGAGAGCTAGTGAAAACACTACTCCTTTAAACCTGACTCATTTTTCTTATGATTCTGCCCCTTTATGTATTACGATTTTCTTATGGGTCCCTTCTTGACATAAGTCAGAATGCACCTATGGAGTCAATGTCTTTGAGTCTGAACAAATTTGATTGGAGTTTTTAGTTTTTCTTCACCAAGTGGTTTTATATAATGTTATTTAAAACATAAGCCACTGGGAGCTGAGAACCCATAGTTCATTTTATTTGGGTGCTCAAGCTTTAGAGTAATCAAGTTGGTGCTTATAAGTTGAAGACATTTCAAATAAAAGTGACTATTATAAACTTTCAAAAACAACCAAACAGTAGTATTTCGTATTACTTAGTTTGACACAATATTACTGGTGGTTACATCACATTACAAATGCAAACAATAAAAAGAGTAAAAAAAATGTATTTGTTAGTACATTTAATATTAATGAAATATTTCTTATGGAAGTTTTTGCCATTAATATTAAAAATGGAATTTATAGCTTGTGAAAAATTTAGAAGTTTTCCTCGCAGATAATATAACAAACCTATTTGAAGCCTTTTTTGTAGTTGCTTCCCATTCGTGTTTTCTAACAAGCATTCCTTCAAAGTGCTTCCTCTTCAAGTGGGCTAGCAATAGGACTCGTTGGGCTCACTTTTTCTGTAACAAATTTATTCAATTAATATGTAAAAGGTATATGTAATTCCTTCTTGGATCTCCTTAACTAAGGAATTAATCTTTACAAAATGTTTGTAATGATATGAAATCAGTATTTTCAACCAATTAATGTAGCTAGTTTTCAATAAATTCATTTGAGATTGACAGGTAAAGACCTGATGGCAAATAAAAGCTCAATGGTTGTAAAGTACTATATTTTATATAATGGGAAAAAAAGCATGTTAAAATTCTTTGGTTACAGTACCTGCTACATGATACCTTTGTGAACATTTCTCAGTACACTGTTGAATTCCATACCATGTAACACTGTAGCACTTAATGTAACAGTAAAAGAACTAAAAGCTTGTAGAAATAAAAAAAAACTATTTTATTATGCATAAAGAAATATCCTGATATTAATGCAGCACTGTTTTATTGTTATAAGTATGTCTGCATAATCCATTTTAAAGTTCCTAGCACCACATTCAAAACTTTGCATCAGTTCTTTGTTCAGTAGACAACACTTAATCCACTGTTTCACCAGTTATGCAAAAAATAACTTTCCCAGCAAAAGAAAAAAATTAACACATAAATACATCATATTTATAACACTTCATAATTATCCTCTGTACCTGAAAAAGGAACTGCCTATTATCTGTCAAAATGACAGAGGTTTTATGATCACAGGCAATAGTGTCAAATTAATTTGAAAGCAATAAAAAATTAATCTGCAAAAAACAACAAAAATGTGCCACAGAATTATGTATGGTGTAGCATACAGATTTACAGTTTTACCAGTCTTGTACACCTGGTTAAAACCACAAGTTATTGAGGTTCAATTTCATTACGAGCAACAAAACAGCCTAAAAAGAAAGAACTAATAGCTGTAATTTTATTGGATATATATCATTTATCTAAACTTATACCGACAAGTTCCAATATTGATTCTTTTTTGTTCCAGATTGACAATGAATGTGAAAATTGGTTTCTAAATTTTCTTAGTTGTATATTGTTACTGTGTTGTGATGTGTGTTAGAAATGATTTTGCGTAAGTCAGTAATATTCATAATACATTACTGATTTAGGTAATGATAAAAGAAAATATACAAGGAGTATAAAGAATAAACAAAAACCCAAATTCTTATAAGTCTAGGGCTTTTACCTAAACTAGCAGCTTCAGTGTTCATTACGAACTACATCTTAATGCTGGAAAATGTCAGAAGAATGTCTATCAAAGTACTGTAATACCAATATTCCAGTGACACAAAAGTCCTAGTGCAGTATTCTACAATTTCAGATTCCTTATACATTTTCAAGGAAAATAAATCCCAATACATGCTAGTTTATATGCAGTTCTGTACTATCTCTTGAAATAAGAGTATTATCTCACTCAAGGAGAGCATAACAAAAAAACAAGGACAAGCAAGTATAAGCCTAATGAATACTTGTGGTAGGTATCCTTTGTATTTTTCTTTTCAACAGACTAACAGTTTACAGAGATAATACTACGTGTACAACAAATGCTTGAATATTTAAGAACACTTATTTGTTTGTACTTAAATACACGTTTTATTGCCATCGAAAAAGTGCTAATTTTGCTCATCCAGAGCAAGAAGAAAAATGTACATTTATTTAGATATAAACAAATGAATGTTCTTAAATGTACTCAAGTACATTATACAATATTTTCCAGTTCACTAATGATAACGTACATTTCTTGATTGTAGTGACAATATATGAAAAAAAACTGAAATTACAGGTGTCACGTACTGTATTTCATTGACATCAAGAACAAAAACACTAAAATAAATATTTCTTGGAATATATTTCAATTACACGTATTTTTCAAAAATAAATAAATTTTGAGTAAGTGGCAAATAATTCCAGCTACAAAAAGGGATGGATACTATACTAGACAAAACTAAACTTAATTAGAGATAAAACTCATCACTTAAGTGTACATAAACATCTAAATACCTTTTATATGAATCATAAAATGGTCATTAAAGTTTACTTAAAACTGTAATAAATGAATATTTGCTTTCAGATTTAAGAAATTCATGAACATAAGTAATATAAAAACAACTTGAAGATAATATCTTTTGTTTTGACTTTCATACATACAACCACCTAGTGGTGCTAGTTAAAACTAGTTTGTTTGCTTAAGGCAAAAAACATCTGAAAAACACTAGACTTCAGTGGAACTGTTGTTTTAATATCATGTAAAACAAATTATGAATTCAGATGTTCATAATATAACTTTTAGTTTCATTAGATCATCATATAACTTTATTTATCTTTAATGTGAAACATCTCATTTTCCAAGTGCACTAAAACTTCCTAATCATGTTTTCAACAATGTCCCGTAAGTACTCTCGGGATAGACAGATTTGAATAAAAAGGCTTTTTACTTACATTTAACCAAAACCACTAGAAGTTTACTGTATAGAGTATGGCTCAGTCTTGAGTTGGCTTTTACAAAAGACATTATTTGGGTGAATAACATTACAGTTTGTGTCAACTTAAGTCTTAATGTGATTTAATGCAAAAACTAATACCTTCTTTAAAATTGCCAGCATCAGTTTCTTCCACTGGTAAATTTTTCTTTTTCCTCCAGCTACTAAAAGGAGACCTTGAGCGAAATCTTTGGTTTTTGTTGCTTTCAGATGGAGCTTAAAAATTCATGCTTGTTAATTTGACACGCAGCATGCAGAAAATATTAAAATAAATATAGAAACTGACACTGAGTAAATAAAATCATACTGTATTACTGACAATACATGCTAACTTCAAGCATTGGATGCAATGAAAACACACAGGTAAAGATAGCAGGGGGAAAAAAACAAAAAATAAAAAAATAAAAAGGTTTGTTTTATTAAAATAATGTTCGCATCAGTAAGTAAACTCACAGTTTCAGCTGACACTTCAGTTTCAGTTAAATGTATATTAAGTTGTATGATGTTTTTAATTCATATCAAGTTTAATTCTTTAATAGAAAAGAATCCACACATTCAGTAAGGTTTATAACCATTTCTACTTTTTGTTTAATATTTCCATGGAACTTTTACAGGCAGTATGATAACAGAACAAATCAAAATGAAATTTTAAAAAATATGTTTACATTATCCCAAAATTTTTATCTATAATTTGCTGAAGTTCTAATGTAGATACAATTTTAACAATGCCAAGAAAAATACTTACTACTTGGTGCTGATTGAGGCTTTTTGATAACTTGAGGAGGTAGCTCTCTTACAGCTGTATCATACAGAGAACTTCCACTTTACTTACTGCAAGTGGCATTCATCAGTTAAGGACATTTGTAATTAATGCAACAGAATCATGCAGGAATTTTCAATGGGTACATGCACAATTAGAAGGAAAATTAGAAAAACGAAATAGATACAGGCATACAACTTGTATTAATCACAGACGACATTTGAAATAAATGGTATAGGATGTTACTGGAATTTGTAAAGTATACGTGCACAATTAGAAGCAAGAAGAAACAAATTAAGAGAAATGGACTTACCTGAATTTTAACAACTAGTAAATATTGCAAATGTTACACTCTAACTAATAGCAAAGTACCCATTAGAAAAAAGTCATAGTTCTAGTTCTTGTCAAACACCATTTGTTTGACAGCTTTTATTAATCCATCACAAAAGCTTTAAGACCCAAGAAGGAGGAAAGAAAAAAACATTCTTCCATCTATTAACATTAATATACTTAGAAAACAAAGCTTTATAAACTTATTGTTAGAGTATTCTAAAGTTATCTAAGTGTAAAGATATTTACTTACTGCATAAAATTTGCATTAAATCCAAAAATAAATCAGAACTTAAATTCTTAATTTCTTTATTTACCTGTTGTTTTGAAAGCAGCATGTTCATAAATAATATCAATAAAAAGAAATACAATAATAATAATAATATGGTGAACACTATAATGCATTACTTTTAATCAAATCCACAAAATAATTTTAGTCTACACTAAATGACAATTAGCCACAATTATTTAATGACTAATGAAAATCTCAGCTTGAATACATGAACTGTACACAAAGATGAATGATCAATATTTCTGTTTTCATAGCTCTACTAGTGATGTGATATTAATTCAAAATCTAGATCATTTAACACAATCTCTAGTTATAACTCTCTTATCCTTTTATTGTTATTGTTCACAGTAAAACACTTTCTTAATGCCCATACAAAAACACAGGGAAAAAAACAACATATGTTCAGATTATACGGAATGTAACTATAAATGTCATACATTTTGAGAACAGCACTGTTCTGCACATCACAACAAACAGCCTACCTTCTGGTTTCATCTCTACAACAGTCTCCTGTTCCCCATCAATTACTATTTCTTTTTCTTCAACAGGTGAAACCTCCACTTTTTCCCTAGAAGTACATTGAGTGGAAGAGTTATTACAATAACAAACTTAACTTACTTGATGCAAACAATGAACTTGGATTAATCAAGTTTGTTTTCCAGCAGCTGTTGACAGTTGCTACCAAGAGTTCACATTTACTTTTCAAAGGAATAACTTATGATCCGACTGACAGTGTTATCATAAATTCAAAACTAGCACTTTTCTTACCAACTTACTTTAGTGTTTTTATTAATAACAATGGATAAACTATGGTACAAAGAATTTTTAACCTTGAACTAACATAATATTGCATGTATGGGAATAACTATTTTCAAGCATTCCAGATATGTTATTTTTTTTTGTGTGTGTGTGTGTGTTTGTTGTTCAGCATGAAGCTATATGATTGGATATCTATGCTGTGCCCACAAGTACTGAAACCTGGTTTTTAGAATTAAGCTTAGACTTTCTAGAATATTTTGAAACTTGTTATCACAGTACTAAGTTCAGAATTACAAAGATTAACCGCTGGCCTTTTTATTTGTAATGATGAAGGCAAATTTGAATGTTAAGTTCTCAATTATTATAAAAGGCATTTAGAGGGTCTATATTTTCAATTCACAATTTTCATTCCACTGCTGTTCAAGATCTTGATTCACTATGCTTATAAGGTCACCAGTACATACAAATATTTACAAAAAACTTATACAAGATAAAAAGTTTCCCTCAAAAAATGGTTTTCTTCTAATGAACACTGTTGATAACATAAGGAATATTTAAATGAAATTAGAGGGATCAAATACTTCATCTACAATGTGTCAAAAAACCAATATTATTTCATACTGTTTGTTAGAAGTTGGCAAAATAGAATAAGAATGTTTTGTTTACTTACATTTTGAAATCTGACATGTAAGTGTAACCTTCATGTTAAGAACTATTTGTCGCCAAGCAGAAAATTACTAAATATTTTAAAGTTAGGCATCAGCTGTTTTTTAAACAAATTAGTAATATTGGAAGTACATAAACAGTGCCATGTATAGTAATCTAAAATAAGGTTTAGATCCATTATTTTTCCCACACACTCTTAAGTCAAATTTTCATGCACAAAAGTACAACTAATGAAGACGTGATCATGTCACAACTTGTTGTTCTGTTATAGTGAATGTAAACTATTTTCAGTAATATTTCTTTACATATCCTTCTCATACGAAATTTTTTTACCATAATTAATTTCTAATTCATTTATTACACTGCTACACTGGATACAAAATTATTTAACAAGTCTTTGTCTGTAAATGTGAAGCTCTTTGTATACATATTTTTGATAAATGTAAAACTTGTTTTCATTAATAACTTACTTTTCAGGACTAGTGTCAGGTTCTTCTATCACTGGTTCCTCAGTTGCTTGTTTGGCCAACTCCTCCTCTTGTCTTTTTCTCTCAGATTCTTCATCTTCTTTTCGTTTCTGTTCTTTTAGTTCAAACTGTATTCAAATTTAAAACACCATCACACTTAGTTAACTTGTGATAAAAGAATTATTATGAGCAGTGAACTATAAGGCACTTATTTTCATAATATACAACAAAACCTCAACTACAATATAACCCTTTTTTGGCTACTGGGTTTTAACCCTGAAACTAAATTGCTTCTCTATACAGACTTTTAATCCCAAACAATACCCACAAATAGAAAATAGTGAAAAATATAGCAATATAATTTTTTTTATGCTACCATTACTGTAAAGTAAAGACAAGTAAAAGCTACCAATAAACAAAAACATTTGGAACCTCAATATAAACACTCAACATCAGCTAGTTCACAGTTAAACACTTTTCAATCCTTTAACTTCTGATGACATCCAAGTTAAGTATAACCAAATTCTGCAACATGATGTACACTCCTAAACCAATTCACTTTTCTTCTGTTGTTGGTGTAATAATAATAATAATAACAATTCTTTGTGGTTTTTCAAGTTGCTAAGCTAAATCTGACAACTTTAATCATAATTATAATAATTATTGTTTTGTTGATACTTTGGTCTTCTCAATGCTCAGCTATTACTTCTACTTGTTTTATGCCAAGATGTTGAATGAATACTTAGACCAGGATGTTTCTAGCTTTTCTCAGGGAGTTAAGTTTTTTGTTTTCAGTTGAGACCAAATTTAATTATTTTTCTAACTAATGTTTATAAAATATTATGTTGCACTTGCATAATATTTCAAAATAATTTATATGTATGTTTATTCACTAAGCATTACCATTGTAAAAATAAAATTCAACAATAAATTATATAACATATAGAAAACTAAAGAATTTTATACACATTAAAAATTTATCAATTTTTTAAACATATATATAATTTTTAACTCACTGATTAAGTTATTGTTTGTACACCACAGACAAACACACTTAAACTGGTCTTTAATATCAAGTTGGTTGGAATTAAAGGAGTAATGAATTTCTTAACAGTTCATATTTTGATATGTATACTACTTTCTCCAAATAATGACTCATGATATAGTTCACTGCATTTAATCATTTAGGTCCTAACAGAATACTACATAACACTTCAAATTTTACTTGAAAATATCCATTACATAACTGATTAAAACAAATGTATATTAAATACATGTAGATTTGAAATACACTCTAAAACAAAACGAAATCAATTAATAGTAATTAGTCAACATCTACTTATTATCTTCTAATTTCCAAGTTTACCTTATGGACAAAACTGTGAAAGCCATTAGTTGGTTAGACTGACTTGAAACAATAAAGAAAAACCAAATAATCACTATCAACGTGTCAATTGTCACAACTAATCAGTTTAGTAGCAATCAAATACTTTCATTGAAAAATCGTGCTGCCAACTTTATTCAAAATATTGAGGGATTTGTTCCTTCCCAACTGAAAAGTATTTCATCTGGCTAGTTTTAGGTTAAAATTTCATAAATTTTACAACTTGATTAACAGGGACTGTTTTTATGTAAAGTATAATAAAATTTGTGATATTATATCTACAAAAAAGTGATTACCACTTATGCAAATCAGGCACTAGTAATCAGTCATGTGATCTGAAATGCAAATAACTGGTCATTTAGCCTTGATGTATAAACTGGCTGGTCTTACACAATTGTCACTTTTAAAGTGAGCAAGAGAATTTAAAGTATTTTAAACTGTTCATAAAACAATTCAGTGCTATACTTTAAAGATGTTTCACTCAGAGAGTCAGACAAATGGTAGCTGGCCACTAAAAATGTAATCAGAAGAATTTGGAACAGTTTCCAAAACAGTTGTTTAGACATCTTGATGAGGTAAAACCATCATCCAGAGCACAAGCAGATGACTGCTGATTGTCGATTCTAAGTTTCCAGAGTCAGAGGAAACTTGCTTTAAAACTAAAGCAGATGTGTAGAATTACAGCTGGACCCTATATCAGAATACTTAGTTATATACAGGTTTAATAAGGACAGCCTTTATGTCAGATGTCCAATGAAATGTATTACATTCACTGAAAACACAAAATTATTAACACAAAATGCTGTGAAAAACATGTCCAGTGGAGCAATATTTTTCTTACATGCATCACATTTTACCTTGCAGCAGGCACATACTCACTTGGAGAAAAAAAGACCAGATCCAACAACATTTTCATACAGGAAAGTGACACATACAACAGCTGAGAAAGTATGGTGTGGAAAGGAATAAGTACTCATGGAACAGTGCTATTAGTGTCTCATGTAACTTGGACCACATCATAAAGCCTTTTGACTTAAGCAATTTACCTGCTTTAAACTAATAGGTAAAAAAACTAAACTGCTATTTTAAAAATATTTTTTTCAGAACATGTGGAAGGAGATGTGGTTTGCTCATTGCACATCATGCGTATATAACAAATGCTCTGTGGAGATATTGCTTCCTGTAAGGTGACTCATGTCTAAAGATGTCCTGGAAGTGCTTCTTTCAGAACAATCACCAATGAGAAGTATAATCATGCACGTTAACATATATACACACACACACACACACACGTGTGTCCATATATTTATTAATTTGTGGAGGCTATGTACACAACTAGTAAATTATGGGTTACTTTATATATAGCTATCATGAATACACTTGGTTATAATAATAAGATTAACTATTATTCTGGTAAACAAATATACACAGTTCACAAAACTGGAGTTTAAAGATCATTCTTGATACATATCGAAGCACATTGTTTACAAAAACCAAAGCACGAGCACCTGTCACTAGAGAAATTCTTCCAGAAATTGTTAGCACCATTCTCTAAATCCAACAGATGTGTATTTTTAATCATTAAAAATCTCCAGTAGATTGCTTTAACCACTTGAATCACAGTTTTTAACCTGTTTTTTTTATATTAATTTGAATTTGAAGAATTCACTCTGGCAAGAACCCTAACTTGGCAAAATCAGTTTGAGTGAACAAGAGAGACATTTGATGAAATTCACCTAGGCCATGTTTCATTGTTTGAATGCCTAATAGAATGTTCAAACTTCTTAAAAATAAAGCATTCTATATGAGGAATGATGATATCAACATTCCAATTCTACATGGGGTTTTGGGTAAAGCAGGTGTGTAATAAATCATCTTCTTAAAGCCATAAACATACACTCAATTGTCTCATGATGTTACTGCAAGCTTTTCCAGTCAAGGCAATTTGAGTGGTCAAATTTCAATCAATGCAACATGAATCTTTTGCTTGTCTACTCCATAGTTCAGGATCTGAGAAAGCAATGTTGATGTTGTTTATCATCTGTTCAGCTCTCTGTTAAATACTTCTTACACTGGAGATCATCTGCTGTTGTTTATGCTCATATAGCAGTGAGCTGACTAGAGCAGATGAGGCTGATACATTATGAACACAAGTTGGAGAGTTTGAGACCATGTTTTAAAGTTTCAGATGGTTAATTAATTCTGTCAGATACATATACAATTTAAAATATATGGTATTAAACAAAGCTTTTTCAGTAGTTTCATGGTCAAAAGAGCAATCTATAGTGAGCAAGTTTTAGAATTGACTTGATAATTGGGATTATTTTTGTTTTAAAGCAATACAGTTGTTAACACAGCTAGATCAAGTTGTGGTCAGGTGTTGTGTCAAATGCTGTTGACTCTTTTGTCTACCATGTTGACAAATTTCCATGCTATTTCATACACCTTTCAATGATGCTTTACTGGTTATACACAATACCAAGCTCTTGAGTTCATTTTTAGTTACAGTAATGTTGCTTTTGTGGCTGGAATAAACAAATGTTGAATATATGTTTAAACACATGCCACATTCTACTAACTTCACATTTTGGTTGTGAAATAGCACAGATTTTGAGTTTCATAATCAAGATACTCTATTGGTGTTTTTTTTAATTACGTGAAAATGTTCATTGCACAAAATGTAAAAATTGAATATGATCAGTCATCTCGAGCCATGCATGTTCAATGTCGAAACTACAAAGCTAAACACAATCAACTGTGCTTTATTCTTAAATCAGAAGGTATTACTTCTATTGTGCACATTTAATAGTGAATTTTTATTTTTTATATCTAATTATTTAATTTTTAAAAACCATGAAAATTTTCCTGAAAACTCAAAAACTCCCAGAGCTCCTGTGCCACTGATTTTATCAGTACTGATTTCAATCATGCAACTTGTTTATAGTGACCACACTGAATACTGAATTTGAAACATCATGAACTACAAAGATGAAGAGCTCTACATTTAAGAATGTAGGATGATTAGTCAGTTACATTCCAGATTCAGTGGAAGATCATCAGATCTTAAATTTTAATAAATATGAGCTCAAAATAGTAACTAACAATATTTTATAGCACTGAATTTAGTCTTGACACAGCTATCATGGCTAAAATATTGTAAGTTTCAATTGTCCTTTAATTATGTAGCAATGCATAAAAGTTTAAGAATAGGTGATGTTACTTCTTACAGGCATATGAAACACTAAATGAAGATATAGGTGAATGAAAGGCATAGGTTGAAACTACCTAAAATGAACTTTACAACAGAAAGTAAAGCTGAGTAATATTCCACTTCATACTTTGTTTTGATTGATACATTAAGCACATTTATCCATGCTTACTGCAAATAACAGAAACTCTGATATATTAAAGACAGCTAATTATTTATCTTGCTTAAAAATAAAACATGAAACAATGTAAAGGTATGTCCTTTAACTGCAATGAGGCACACTGTTAATAATCTACATACGACTAACTACATTTGCTCTGTGAAGAATGCATTAAGTACATAAATGATACAAAAATGTAATGTTTAAGTTTATTTACCACTCTTCCATAAGAAAACAGTATGTTGCTGCATCTCCATTATTCAGTCAATGAAATCACTTAGAACTTTACATTTATCTGGAAAAGAACACATAACACTGACACCGCATCAACAATTTTATGATGCTAAAATTGTATGAGTGGATGAATCATTGTTTGTTTTCAGCTAAACATAAAGTACACAATAAGTTATTTGTGTTGTGCCAACCAAGAGTATCAAAATCTGGTTTTTAGTATCACAAGTCTTCAGACTTACTATTGTGACACTGGGAAGGAATATGGAGGTGTTAAACAAATAAATAACAGCTTAAACAGATATGCTTTACATGTTTTCTGTTGATGGGATCTTTGCATTGCATACCTGTGACTTCATACAGTTAACGCAGATAAAACTGACAAAAACACGTACATTCAGGAAGTTTGGCTAGAGACTTCAGGAAATGATCTCCATCATCTGTTGTTATAACTTACTTCAGCAACTAAAGAATCTAGTCATTGAAATTAAAACAGATTTTACAGTTGTGCTGAGACATTATGAGATAACAAAGGGGATATATATGACTATGAGGATGTGTTTTCTTGCATTTCCAGTAAACATAAATGATTTGGATATCGCAGTTCATTTAAAATATATTTTCTACCCTAAACTAAACTGGGAACTTGCAAAAGTGTTATACATTTTGACTCTTAACACTCTGTAGAAACAGTCTACTGAAAAGAGAGTCAGTAGTTTTATAATAACAATATGATTGTCATTTGTTGCAGATAAAACATGCAAGTAACATTATTTTGTTTGGCAGTTCATGCTTGTTAATAATCTTCCAAATACACACATGGTTATGCAAGCTCTGAAAAAAAAAAGCAATTTGTTTCTTAATTCACCGATTCATAGTAGCCTGAAAGGCGCATGTGATCATCCAGAGCACGGTATGCTCGGCGTCGTTCCACTACGTGGTCTGTCGGGTCGTGTTCTTGTTCTCTCAACTCAAGCTTTGAGCAAAAGGATAATATTTCAGCTTAGTTGACTTATATATTCAATGAATATAAATATAAATTACTTTTCCAGAATATGAACAAACTGGAGTGACAAGTACTATGGATGAAACTAAGAGAGAGAACATAAAATATGCACTACATATTTAAACACGATTTGGAGGTAATTGTGAAAGAAAAATGTTAATAATAAATAATAATATTCAACAAATACAAAGTAAGACTGATTAAACAAAAGTGAGGTGACAACAGTATGTTAAAAATGAATTTATCAATACACTGAACAGACTAGAATACATAAAAAATACCGTTGTGAGCCTTTCCAAAGCAGCAAAACGTTCTTCTTGTGCAGCTGCGGATTTCTCAAAAGATTCATGTTTTTTTATTAGCTGTTCAACTTCATCAATCGTCATCTGCAAAAAAACAATTCATTAGTTTACACGATGTGATGATTAAAACAAATTGTTTTGACTTTAACATTTAAAAACAAGTACAAAAAATTCAATAGTTTACTTTAAATTAATGTCACAAACTTCATTATACTTTCAAATACATAGAAGTCTACAATTAAAAGTTTAATTCATTATTAATCAAGAGTTTTGAAATGCTTAAAATGTTTTTATACTTTATCTTAAACACAAAATTGACATTTCAAACACCTGTGTAAAGCACAAAAGAATTTGTAAGAAAAAACTTAAATTTCTCATATAACAAAGTGAACATTTGCTTTTAGATATGATCTTTGTATAGACAGTACAACTACACATTTAATAAAATAGCCCTAAATTATTCAATAAGATAACTAAAGATCTTAAACATATTTTCATTTGGCAATATTTATAAGCAAGTTCCTCATCTGTGCTTAGATTAGAAACAGCAGACCTTGATGCTTCTGAGGATTACAGAAAATTACTACACAACTTTGGATACAGAAGTGTTCATTTAAAATGTATGCCTACAAACAATACATATTTTCATTAGTTAATTCTAATGACGGAATTAAACTTCCAATTTTTGTTTACTTTATTCATATATTTACTCATTACATGTTTATTCAACAGTCCAAAACATACCTGTGTCTGCTCCATTTGAACTTTAGAAGTGTGTTGTAAATTTGTATTTATGGCAAAACTACTAAAGCTATCTGTTACCATCCCTAACAACTTTGAACTACTGACTACAAAGAAGACAATCAGCCAACAGCATCCTACTATCAAAGCCAAGGGACTAACTGCCACTCATGTGACACACCCATAGCCTAAAGTGCAAAAATACTTCACATCTCATAGATTTGGATCTTGCTCACCAGAGTTCTACCACAGGAAAAATCCATGCCTCATTACAAGTATGTCAGTTACAAGTGTAATCTATGCCATAATAACAACAGTTTTCATAATATTTTTTCTTTTAAATACAATAGAAAAATTAATTTTCAAAAACTTGTATGCAATTTTGCTCCTGTCTTACAGGTTTTAGTGCAAAACTTCATGTAACTAGACTGATTAACAGTAAATTACTTTTGTTTTCAGCCAAATGATACAAGTAGTTGAAATGTAAACAGAAATAATTCAGGCTTGGGGTAAGGCCACACATAAAATCCGATGAGGTTTCTAACTTTAATCCAAATAAAATAACTTGCATTAAGTTCATTGTTTAATAAAAAGTACAGTTCCATATTTTTCTCTGTCCAAACCATACAACTTACACCAAGTTCTTGACTCAGAAGATATGGTTCCTGGGCTACTAACCAAGACTCTGCAATAGCAGCATCTCTGGCAAACTGATACACTTCCAAGACTATAAAATAAAATTAAAACATTAAACTGAAAATGCTACATAATATTTATAAAAAATGGTTCAAAATCTAAATAAAATTATTCTACTTCTGTATCAGGGCTCAATTAATTTCATTCTGTATTGTTTTGATAAACCAGACAAAAAAAAATCTAAGGCACTTGCACTCTGTGTTCCTAAGTTTTCATTATCTCCCTCTTGTGCATGATAAAAGTAATTTCACAAACTGTTTCATTACACACGAAATACACACAAGTCCACTAGCACCACAACATCTTAAACAGTGTCTATAAAGCTTTGACATTTATTTCAAAAGCACTAGTGCTGACATGTTATACAAGTTGATGTATTGTCATTGTGAAACTATGTTTTCCTATCTTAACTGTTGACTCAAGTTGCTATACAAATTTATGAGTACCTATTTTTGATAAATTTTAGTTTTTGACATTCTACTCAAACTATCATTCTTACTGTAACTGAATCAGCAACAGGCAGTTCCCTCTTCTCACAAGATTAGCTTTTCTCATTTTGTTCTATTCCCTTTGTGAATTTTTTCTAATGCATGCCATACACCTTCCATATTCCACTACTGGAATCAAAGATTCTAAACTGTCTCTCACACAAATCACCATACATGATCTCTCCACTAATAAGAGAGCACCACCATCTTGTGATGCAAGTGATTCCTTGTACACACCACTACCAAATCATCGCTTCAAAGA